>NW_006399771.1:17954692-17959025 GCF_000299155.1 Elephantulus edwardii | reverse complement strand
TTTTGGTAGCAATTATATATATTTGTTATAAAATATCTTTTAAAAAGTTATCACAGTTTTCTTAAAGTTTACAAACACCAGCTACTGTCCTCCATTTTTTTCGTTCTCTTTGAAACAATGTTTGTTATTGAAAGAAGACTTCAAGTCAGATTTTCTTCTGTATTTAAAATATTGTTATTTACTTTTGGCAAATTTTAATAGATTTTAACATCCAGTTTATAAGCAGCCTAATATAAACCTGGGTGATATGGAACAGGAAGGAATGTTAACGATTAGCCTGTTCAATTCTTTTATGCTGTGACTAGAAAGGCAATTTTCAGAAGTATTTTGCCATTAGGCTAGTGTAACAGCTTCTTAATTATTAAAGAAACCTGTCAGATCTTTGTGAGGCTGCAACATCATAGATTTCATTCTTCTTTGTAGCAGTGCCTCGCGTCAGAATATATTTAGAAACACTGATACTTAAGCAAATGTGTAATATGTGTGGTCAAAGTAATGCAGCATAAATGTAAGCTAACCCCAGGGAGTTTTGATGTTTGTTCTCAAATACTTAGTACCTAGGCAAGCTCTAGGCAGAGTTAGGAAAGCATATCTTTGGCATCTTTATCTTCTTTAGATATTTTTTACACAGATGTACTGACTTACTTGAACTACCCTTATTAGTACTGACCTTGGTCCCAGATTTATTGCTTCTCTATTTACTGAAATTTGTAACTCGGGCTCATTTGCTTACCTTGACTGATGTCTCCAAACTTAAATGCAAGGAATCCAATAGGCCAACAGGCTATTCTGGCTATGGATAAAAACCTTAATATGTGTAATATCTTAAGATGAAACCAAGAGAGGCTGTTTAAAATACAAGCAAGTGCATTATATCATATGGAAGGAAAATAAAATCAAAGAAACACACCATAAATCAGGCAATGAATGTGTGAACTGGAAGCAAAAAGAAAAGCATCAATTGATTGACAGAGTCATAAAGAAATGGTCAGAAAACTATGGATAATTCTTCAGATAACTATATTGAATTTGGCACACAACAAGTTCAGAACCAAGCTAGTAGATACTGGATTCTGGCCTTCACTATCTTTTAAGTGTGCTGAACCTAAAAGTGCATAATTCTGTCAGGGACACTATAGCCACTGAAACTCAGTAGACAGTCTTTAGCCAGTTTGGGACATTATTTACTATGATAGGCAAGAATGGTGAAATTTTATCTCACATACTTTGCGTATATGGCTAGGAAGGATCAGCCTTTGGATTAACACATCATGCTGGGAAATGTGAAAGGTCAGAGAAAGAGAGGAAGACTCTCTACAAGGTGGACTGACAGAGTGACTCTGACCATGGGCTTGAACACATGAGAGGTCATGAGGAAGGAACTCCGGCAAACTGAGATCAAGAAGGTGATGATTTACTATGTCTGTAGTTAATTGAAGTGAGAACTAATAAGAGTGAAGGACAGGGCACTACTCAGCTCTTTAGCAAAAGGAATTTTAATACATCAATATTAGTAGAAGCTAGAAAGTTTTGCATTGTAGAGTATTAATGTACATTGTGGATAAATCAACATTGTACAGTATAACCAGAAAATGTGCTTTGTCCCTTAAAAGATCTTACTGATTAACAGAAGTCAATGATCATTACAAAGAGAAAAGGGCAGAAGGATGGTTACCCCTTATCTCATGAATTGTCTGTCACCTTTTGCTTTCTTCCACATAAGAGGTTTAAATGTGTTTCTAGGTCTTACAATGAAATATGCAAGGAGCCAGAGTCAGAAAATCAAAAGGGCCAAACTCATTCAACATTTCTTAAGCAGAAGGAACTGAAGAACAAATTCAAACATCAAGTTGCAATACTCAAGGATGCTTTGGGCAGAATATTAAACAATCCAGGATGTATTAAGTGAAAAAAGAAGAAAGTATGGAGAATCATTGTACCAAAAGGAATTGGCAGACACAGAAGAACTTCATGATACAATGTATGAGCAAGAGCCTGTGGTGATAAAGGAAGAAGTTGAAGGTTCTCTGAAAGAATTGGCAAAAAACAAGGTCTCAGGAATTAATGGCATACCGATTGACATATTCCAACAAACACTGGTCTGGATGTGCTCACCAAGTTGTGCCAAGAAATCTAGAGGACAACCACCTAGCCAACAGACTCGAAGAGATCTGTTTGTTCCCATTCCAAAAAAAGGTGATCCTACAGTTACCAAATAGTATCATTGATATCACATGCAAGCAAGATTCTGCTGAAGATTTTCCAAAAACTACTGGAACAGCACATCAACAGAGAACTGCCTAAAGTGCAGGCTGGGTTTAGATGAGACTGTGGCACTAGGGACATTATAGCTAATGTCCGATGGATCTTAGCTGAAAGCAGAGAGTACCAGAGGAATGCCTATCTGTGTCTCATTGACTAAGCAAAGGAATTTGTCTGTGTAGGTCACAGCAAACGGTGGCTGACTCTGAGAAGAATGAGAATTCTGGAACACTTGTCCGTGCTTATGTGAAACCTATACTTGGACCAGGAGGCAGTTATCAGAACAGAGCAAGGAAAACACTTCATGGCTCAAAATTTGGAAGGGTGTGCACCAAGGATGATTCCTATCTCCATATCATTTCAATCTATATGTGGAGCAGATTATCCAGGAGGCTGGGCTCTATGAGAAGAAATGTGGCATCAAGATTGGAGGTAGACTTATCAACAATCTGCATTATGCAGATGACACAACCCTGCTTGCTGAAACTGAGGAGGACCTGAAGCACTCGCTGCAGAAGGTCAAGGACTGCAGCCTTCAATATGGATTGAACTCAACATCAAGAAAACAAAGATTCTCACCACTGGGCCGCTTGGCAGCATCATGATAAATGATGAAGAGATTGAGATTGTTAACAGCTTCAGTTTGCTTGACTCTACAATCAACACTCTTGGTATCAGCATCCAGGAAATTAACAGATGAATTGCTTTGGAAAAGTCTGCTATTGGAGATCTCTCTAAAGTACTGAAGAGCAATGATACCAGTCTGGATACTAAGGCGCACCTTACTTATACAGGCCATAGTCTTTGCAATTGCTATGCATCAGAATGCTGGACAATGACTAGGGAATTATAGGAGAATTGCTCTGGTGCTGGAGAAGAGTATTGAATATACCATGAACTGCTAGGAGAACAAACAGGTTTGTCCTGGAAAGGGTGAAGCCGAGCTGCTCCTTGGAGGCAAGGATTCTGAAGCTTCGTCTGACATACTTTGGACATGTTGCAAGGCTGTATTAGTCCTTGGAGAGGGATGTCATGCTTGGAAGAGTGGAGGGACAGCACAGGAGAGGAAGACCCTCTATGAGGTGGATTGATTCAGTGACTCAGGTAGTGGGGGTAAGTGTGTTGTTGACAAGAAGATTGGCACAGGATAGAGCAAAATTTAGGACTGTTGTACATAGGGTCACTGAGTCAAAGGGGTTTTGACGGCACATAAAAACAGCAACAACACCACACTGGGAAGGAGCAAGTGGAAATTGTTTTTGTTAGATGTGATCGAGATGACTATGACTCATAGCCACCCTATGAATAATGTATGTGAACCTTTCTATCCTGTGTCATCTCTATCATTTGTGATACATTTTAGCCCATTGTTACAGTCACTGTGTTAATACATTTCACTGAGGGTCTTCCTCTCTTTGACTTTTCCTTTACTTTTCATCTCATAGATCTTGGCCATGTTGTTAAAAGGGCCAGTTCTTGGAAAAGGGCATCATGCTTGTAAAGGTGGAGCGGAAATGGCCATCCTTAAAGTATAGAGGGAGATATTTAATATATAGAAGAAGAGCCTGTGTAATAAAAATATAAGCAAAAGAGTGAAGAAAGTAGTTTGTATTAGCTAAGTGTGTTGTAATGTGCTCTTAAATCAGGACTGATTTGTAACGGACCCTGCACCAGGTTTTCAGAGGCTGTAATCACATAGAAGGAGATTGCTCATCTTTCTCCTGAGGAACAGATGACGGATTTGAACCACATACCAGGGGTTTGTGGTGGAGATCCTTCCCACTAGTTGAGCAGAGCTTAGTAGACTTTGAAGAGAGTAATTGGAAGATTTACTTTCTAAGGCTTCTCTTAGTCTCTGTGAATAAATTCATTTCAAATCCCTATGTGCATCCAGAAACTTCTCTAACAGGGTAAAAAGGGAAGCCACAGACTGGGAAAAAGGTTTTGGTAATGACATGTCAGACAAGGGACTTATATCTAGAATTTGTAAAATACTCGAGCACCACAACAAGATAAAGGAGAATAATCCAATTGAAAAATGGGCACAGGATATGAACAGACACTTCACCAA
>NW_006399771.1:17924690-17953797 GCF_000299155.1 Elephantulus edwardii | reverse complement strand
AAAAAAAAATAGCCTGATAGAGTAAATGGGTGCATTCTTAAGAAGAGTAAAAAGTTACTATAGGAAACATAAGAAGAAACTCATTAAGGCCAAATATGAGAGGGTCCTAGAAATATTAATAGCCCAGATGGAGTCAACCAGAGAACCAGTCTTCATTAGTGAGTAGTAACAAGCTATTCCACAGTCTCAAAGGCATGCTCCATAGGAGAAGAATGGGCAATTTCCTCCTGTGCAAGTTCCTTCCTCTGAAAACCCACTGAAGGGTTATCTACATGTTGTTTCCAGCTCCGTGACACACATCATCATCAACACCAACGTTCAGTTGGAGGCCATCAGGATAGTGTATGCGTCTTTGTCTAAGTTGAACAATTTGATGAGAGTAGCAGGAAGACAAGTGAGAAAGTGAATCAAAGGTGCTGAAAAATTTGATCAGAGTTTGCAAGCTGGTACAAGAAGTAAAATCATTTTGGAATAGAATTGTAAAAGAACTCTTTGTTGTTGGGTGTTATTAGGTTCATTCTGACTTAGAACAAATACATGGGACAGAGTTTAACTGTCCCATGGGGTTATCTTGGTCATAATATTAATGGAAGCAGAATCTCAAGTCTTTTATGACTAAAGTTATGAGTTATGAGTTAAATGCCATTCTTTTGGTTATCAGGCAAGTGTTTAACCATATGTACCATCAAGATTCCTTTATAAAACAAAACTTAAAACAATATACAGCAGTTACTAATTTAACCTGGATTTGTTGTTGTATACTTTGAAGTCATAACTGACTCACACTTGACCCTACCACAGGTTTTTGGAGGCAGTAAATATCATATTTCTCCTGTGGAGTTGAACCACATTCCTTTGGGTTGGTAGTGGAACTCCTTACTGCTAAGCTACCAGAAACACCCTTTATTTGTTGCGCTTTTTAATTCTTCTTAGATGTGGCAAATTATCTTGCTTTTATGAAATTAAGTTTATTTCAATATAGGTTTTTTTGTGTTTTGGGGAAAATGACTTTCTAGAAGACGTCTAAGGTCTAAATAATGACATCAGATTACATATTGCTCTTTCTCTCATGACATATCATTCTCTATTGTTTGTTAGGATGTTTAGTTTGTGAAGATATAGTCTTTATCTTTAGTCCATTTCTCTTTTTCTTTTTTTAATTTAGACAGACAGTTTTTAATTTCAAATGTAAACAGTGCTTGTGTTGGTAAAATGCCAACTTGCTTGGAGATGTTTAAATAGCTTGTTAAGAGAGAACTTATTCCCTGTATGTCACAAATATGACTTCTTATATTAATACTATCTGTCATTTGAAACAATCCAGTTGGTTTTCCATTGATTCCTAGTGTCTTATTTTTTTTTCCAGTGTCTTCAGTGCAGCTTGAACATTTTCATTACCGTTGGCTCTTTATCATCTGTTACTTTCTGAAATATTTCAGTGTTGGACAATTCTTTTTGGTACAGTGATTTTGTGTATTTTTCCCCATCTTCTTTTGATTCCTGCTTTTGATGATTCAAGCTATTGCCCAGGACATCTCTAAGTATTTCAACTTGAGGCTTGAATTAGAATTAGACAGATGCAACCCTGGACATGCTCACCAATCATTTCTAGGAAGTATGGAAGACAGATACTTGGCTGACTGCCTGGAAGATTTATATATTTGTTCCTATTCTCAAGAAAGATGATCAAACAGAATGTGGAAATTATCCAATAATATCTCTCTATCTAATTAATTAAGTTACATGCAAGCAAAACAATGCTGAAGATCACTTAAAAATTATTAGAACAGTACACAGACGAACTGCCAGAAGTTAAACTGGATTTAGAAGAGACCTTGACACCATCTTGACATCATTGTTGATGTCATATGGATCCTGGCTGAGAGCACAGAATGCAAGAACACTGTCTGTACTTTATTGACTATGAAAGGCATTATTTGACTGTATGTATCGTAATAAATTATGGCTTACATTGAGAATAATGGGAATCTCATTGATATGATTTTATGGCTAATGTAATGGGATGTAACATAATGGGACTGTGCTCATGTGAAAACTATACATAGACCAGGAGGCTGTTGTGTGAATAGCAAGGGAACACTGCATGGTTTAAAATTAGAAAAGGTGAGCATCGGCGTTGTAACCTTTCTCCATACCTATTTAATCTGTGTTCTGAGGAAATTTTTTTTGAGAGCCAGACTATGAAGATGAATGTGGAATCAGGATTGAGGAAAGACTTACCAATAATCTTTATTATGGAGATGATACAACCTTGTTCTATGAATGTGAGGAGGACTTGATGTACTTGCTGCAGAAAATTAAAGCCAGCAGGCTTAAATATGGATTGAAACTTTCAATGATTTAATCTTACTTGGATCCACAATCAATACACTTGATACAAGCAGTCAGGAGATCAGAAGATTAATTGCACTAGGAAAGTGCAATACATCTTCTATTGGGGACTGTGGTGTTAGCTTAAACGTTGACTTTTCTAGTTGCTATGTTAGCTCCTTCTGGTCTCCAGCTACCTCAACTGTAGATACATGATCTTGCAAATCATCAACAGCTTTGGGACTAGGATAAGAGAGAGTGTGCCTCCCATCTGGGCAGCAAGACTTGAGGGAGACTAGAGCAAGACCTTGGTGAGAGTGAGACCCTGGTGGTGAGACCTTGGTGATTGTGGTGGAAAGGCTGTGGCATTTCTGTGGAGACTCTGGCAAGGTGTGACCTGAGGCTTCTCACATTTGTATTGGCCACAGTTAAAGGTTTTGCTGTTCTTGCCAGATAATTGAACGGGAAGCTGACTTCTGAGGTAAATCTTGCTGGATTATTGAGGAAACCAGAGGCATCTTAAATTTGTGTTACTGAACTGAAACCAGGACTTTTTGAAATTGAGAAATTGTGCCTTGGGACTTCTGGACTAAAATTTGGGCTTAACATTGAGCAATATTCTTTGCCTCCCCTATTCTCCAATTTATTTCCCTAAAAAACCCCTGTTATCCACATGACAATCTTTGAGTAAACAACAAATATTGAACCCAGTGATTGGTGGAAATAGGTACAGAAGCACGGAGGAAGATGTGTCTGACCGAGCACTATCTTTTCATTGTTGTGGATATTATTGATGGGGACAGTTCCCCTTTATGAAGCAGATAGAATCAGACTCGATCATCCCCACATAGCATTGGCTCCTTTTGCAGAAACCTCTCCAAATTTTGGGGACTAAACTCTGCCATTTTGAGGCCAAGGTCTTTTAAGTCACTTGCTATGCTGCTGAGAGCTGGACAGTTAATAAAGAGGGCCAGAGAAAGAATTGAAGCTTTTGAACTGTGATGTTGGAGAACAGTCCTGGATATTCCACAGACTGCCAAAAGAAAAAATAGATATGTCTCAGAGAAAGTGCAGTCTTCTTAGTGGTGCAACTCCTTAAAGGCAAAGGTGATTAAACTTCACCTCACATGCTTAGGGAATGTTGTTAGGAGAGGCTATTCTTTGGAGAAGAACATCATGCTTTGGAGGTGGAGGGATGGCAAAAGAGAGGAAGGCCCTGGGGCAGGTGGATTGATAGAGTAACTGTGGCATTGGGTTCCAGTGTGACCGAATTTATGAGGATGGCTCAGGATAGGACAGGGTACAGAACTGTTGTTCATAGGGTCACTATGAGCTGTACTTGACTCGATAGTACCTAACAATAACAACAACATTTAACAGTACACTATATGCAAAGAGAAACTTTGATGATTTGCACTCTGTTTAGGAGTTGATTTCTTGTTGTCACTCATTTAAAACAAAATTACAATTGTCATTGTGTTAACTCACATTCATGGCAGCTCCATGAGTGTTACAGAACTTTGCCTTCATAATGTTTCTACTAACTCATTTTTTGGAAGTGTATCACAAGCCATATTTCAAGGTGCTTCTAGGTGTACCCAAACTGAAAACATTTTGATCCGCAATCCAGAGCCATGATCATTTACACCATCTAGAAGGTCCTATAAATGTATTTAAATATTAGTTATTTTGCCTACTTCACTCTACCCTAGAAGATTTAGATATTCCATTCTCATTATATATTTTATACCCTATGAATAGAAGTCAGGTAGTAGAATCCCAAATCTGAAACTGAAACACTCATTGCAGTAGTCAAAACTGACTCCTGACTGACCCTCCATTGAATTTCCTCTGTAAATTGCATATGGGGATATTGCCCATCCTTCTCTTCTAGAGCCACTGGTGGATTCATACTGCCAGAGAGGCTTCATCTTTGGGTTAGAAGCTCAACTCCCTACAGATTAGACCACTTGAGCTCCAGTCCACTTGGTTGTTTCATTGTCATTGACTCAGAACTGACTCATCGCTGACCCTCCATTGGCTTTCCAAGGCTGTAAATTGCACCAGATAAGACTGTCTGTCTCCAGTATAACTTCTGGTGAGTTCAGAACACTAGAGTGTGGCTATTGATTTAGCAGCACAACTTGTTATGCACTATGTATAAATTCTGATTAGAAGAGAAGGATAACAACATCTTATTTTGTCACATTGATTTGTATTTGAACGTGTTCATTTTGTCCTCTAAGTATAAAGTTATAATCATTTTCTAGAGGTAAGTGCATGAAATAATCACACTTCCTGCATCTCTGATTATAGTAAAAGTTCACACTTCAGAGGAATGACGGAAACTGGCATTTGCTTTGAGTGCTAAGTGCTTTCTAATCTTCGACTTGCTTTCATATCTTTTATTGCTTGTGATTCCACAGGGAGAATTTTACTCATACAGGGATATATTTTAATATCCAACCAATATTTTACCATCTTTTCTTTTTAAAATTGCAGTTAACTTTTGCCTCATTGACCATGTTGATTTTCAGGTCTTCAGAGACCTGGGAGGGGGGCAGGGGGTGGGGGTAACAACCACACCAGTAAAAGGAGTCACCTAGTAGCTGTGAAAGCTAACATTTCCATTTTCCCATTGAAAAGTATTGGTTAAAGTCACAAAATAGAATAAAATTTGATTCAGCAATGATTTTCAGGGGATCAACGTTGTGTCAAAGTGTGAAAATTATTGGGCCGCAGACAAAAAAAAAAACCAAAAAAACAAGCCACAGCCATTTCAAACCAAAGATAAAAGAATTAAGCCTGCTTATAACTGGCTGATTTGTTATTGTCATTATTAAGTGCCTTCAGATAGGCCCTCTGAAAAACTGATGGGAACCTTGCCCTGGCTTGCACCATGCTGACCTAATCCTCCATACTCATGGCAGTGGTTAAAGTCACTATGCCTATTCACTGGTAATTATATAAAAACCATGGTGTGAGTTAGTTTAACTCTTTAATATTGACTTTTAAAATAGGTGTTTAAAATCAATATCTTTCTAATACACACATTGGCCAGGGTCTTTTCTCTGGCAGTAGGATACTCTCTATAGGAGGAACAAAGGCAAATGTCAGTCTAACCTGAGAAAGAAGTTACCACACCTTGTAAACCTTCAGAAACTCTCAGAGGAAAAGGGAAAAGTACAAATATTCTCCCAGGAGTCTTCTGTCAGTTTAGTTTGTGGCTGGTTATTTAAATGTGGAGGCCAAGGAAGGGAAGGAAATGAATTTCCTGAGACTTAATCTTGACAGTGCTATATGTCCTGGGATAAAAATGATACCCTGGACTTATAGAATATCCTATATCCATCTAGCAATAATAAATTCTACCTGATGGAGGGTCCTTATGGCAATGAGATCTTTTTATTATTATTGTTAATTTTGTTTTATATTGGTTTGTTCACAAAGGTATACATTTTGTTTCACACTATTCTTCAAATTGTGTTTCATACACACATTTGTTAAACAAATTCTCATAGACTATGTTTTATAAAATCAATAAAATAAAATGGGACAGAGTGTGTGCTTAGGGAATATTTACTGAATTAATGAGCTTTTTATATATTCAGCTATAGCTAAAATAAAATCACTTGAAAATTTCTTTAAAAATGAAGTAATTGGATCCATTTATTTAGAGTTGACTTAAATAAGTTTACCACCACGTTACCATCATCACCTTTTAGCTCTACACATTCCTGTGTCAAAACTTTACCCTTATATTGACTTCAGTTAAAGAAGGAGAGTGACTATAGTATGTGCCCTAGCAGGTTTAGACAAGAAAGAGAGTCTGTACTCTGTATTGCTAGGAAGCATACTGAAATTTGGCCAAGACTTAAAATATATGGATTGGATCTGGTGAGTACTAGGACCAAAAGGCAGTTGTCAGAGCAGAGCAGGGAAACACTGCATGGTTCAAAATTGGGAAAGGTGTACGCCAGGGATATGTCCTATCTCCATACCTTCTCAACCTGTATGGAGAACAGATTATCCAAGAGGCTGGGCTCTATGAGGATAAGTGTGGCATCAGGATTGGTGGAAATCTATTAACAATCTGCGCTATGCAGATGACACAACCCTTCTTGCTGAAACTGAGGAGGACCTAATGCACTTGCAGCAGAGGGTCAAGAACTGCAGCCTTCAGTATGAATTGAGGCTCAATGTCAAGAAGACCAAGATTCTCACCACTGGACCAATTGGCAGCATTAGGATGGGTGGTGAAGAGATTGAGATTGTTCACAGCTTTAGTTTGCTTGGCTCCATGGTCAACCGTTTTGGCACCAGTAGCCAGGACATTAAAAAAATGTATTGTAATGGGAAAGTCTGCTGTTAGGGACCTCTCCAAAGTATTGAAGAGCAATGGTATCACTCTAGAGACTAAGGTGCACCTGATACAGGCCATGGTCTTTCCAATTACTTGTTATGCATCAGAGAGTTGGACAATGACTAGGAAAGATAGAGGGAGAATTGATGCCTTTCAGCTCTGGTGCTGGAGAAAATTATTAAATGTACCATGGACTGCTAAGAAAACAAACAGATTCATCCTGGAGTGGGTTAAACCAGGCTGCTCCTTGGAGGCAAGGATTCTGGGCCTCGTTTGACATACTTTGCACATGTTGTAAGGAGGGATGGGTCCTTGGAGAGGGATATCGTGTTTGGGAGGTGGAGGGACGGTGCAAGAGGGGAAGGCCCTCTATGAGGTGGATTGATTGAGTGACTGGGGTAATCGGTATGGGTGTGTCAGAGGCAGTGCGATTGGCACAGGATAGAGTAGGGTTTAGGGCTGTTGTACATATAGGGTCGTTATGAGTCACTAGCGACTCCACATCACATAACAACAACAACAACATCTGTTAAACTTGATGAAAGTCAAGAAAGAAATGAAAAGGAGCAATAAACAGATGCATACTACAATTATCTTGCTCATGGCTCATTGCCTTCAATTTGGAACCAACTCATAGCTGGACAGGAAGTAGTTGTCAGAATAGCATAAGGAAACACTGCATAGTTTAAAATCAAGAAAAGTGTGTGTCAGGATTATAGCATTTCTCCATTCCTTTCACTCTCTATGGTGAGCAAATAATTTGAAAAGCAGCAGAAGAATGTGGCACCAGGATTGGAGGAAGACTTACCGATCACCTTGATTATGCCGATGTTACAGCTTTGCTTGCAGAAAGTAACCAGAGACATTTGCTGTAGAGTATGAGAGACTACAGCCTTTGATAAGGTTACATCTCAATGTAAAATCTTAAAAATCCTCGCCACTGGACCAAAAGGTAACATCCTGATATAAGGAGAAAAAACCTGACGTTTTCAACATAGATTCCACAATCAATATCCTTGATAGCAGCAGTCAAGAGATAAAGACATGTTGCATTGTAGAAATATGCTGTCAAGACCCTCTCTAAAGTTCTAAAGAGCAAGAATACCTGATCCAAGCCATGATGTTTTCATTTGCTTCCTATGCATCTTAAAGTCAGACAATCGGTAAGAAAGACCATGGAATAATTGATGCTTTTTGAATTACAGTGTGGTGAAGAGTGTTAAATATCCTATTGATGGCAAAAAAGAAAAGGGGGAAAAATCTGTTTTAAAGGAAGTGCAACAAGACTGCCCCTCAGAGGCAAGGGTAGTGAAACTTGCCTCACTTCCTTTGGGTATATTGCCAGGTAGGACCAGTCCTTGGAGAGAGACTTTATACTGTGAAAGGTAGAGGTCCAGCAAAGTAGAGGAAGACCTTCAATGAGATGCCTATGTCAGTGAACTTGAGCATGACAGAGATAGTGAGGATGGTGCAGGATCGGACAAGGTTCTAATCTGTTGTCTGAGGGTTGCTGTGAGAGGTAGTCCACTCAGTAGTACCAAACAGCAACAGCAGGATAGCTGACTGCAATTTCTTTTCAAGGCTGTAAATTGAAAGGGAAGAGATCACTTATCTTTCTTCTGAGGAACAATTCGAACCACCAGGATCATAGCCTTTAAGTTAGCAATACAACTTCTTAAGAACTATGCCACTAGAGTGTCCTCATACTACAGTCAATAAACTAAATGCCAGGTCTTTAGGGCATTTTAACAAATTGTAGGAAAATAAGATGGAATATTTATGCAAGTTCCTTTATCTGCAAAGATATCTAACAAGTATTATTCTTTGCTTAATACTTGAAAATAGCTTTACATACACATTTATGGCTGCCGATTTAATTCTGTTAGTAACAATTGTACCTGCATACATTATAGCTGCACTATAGTTGGTTAAAATCTGAGACTCACATCAGCAAAAAGATACATAGCCATGACTGACTTCAGTTCTGAATCATGGTGATACCCTGTATATTAGAATAGAACTGTGCCCCGTAGAGTTTTTCACTCGCTGTTATTTTTGAGAGTAAAATACCATGTCTTTCTTCTGAAATATCTCTGGGTAGATTTTATATTTTCTGTTAGCAACCCAGCAAACTAGATACTAGCAATATTCAGGGACTCGAAAAATGATAGTAGGTAGTCATATTCCTGCTGCAGTTTAGAAAGACTTGGTCACCACTCCTTTTATCCACCAGCCTAACCTCTTAAGTACTGAAGAATCAGCACTGGACTTATTGCTACTGATTTGCAACCAATTCTAGTTGACCCTCCAGTGGGTTTTTGGATGCTGTAAATAGCAAGAATGGAAATGGCCCTTCCTTCTCAGGAGGATCTGCTGGTAGGCTTGAACCTCCAAAGAGGCACCACTTTATGGCTTAGCAGTGCAAGTTCCCACCACCTACACTGCTATTTAATAAAGTGAAAATAGCTAAATGAAAAAGAACAAACATAGAAAATGAAGGGAATCATATTTTACAGACTCACATTTTTTTCTTGCACTAATCCAGATGTTTCTTCTTAAATACTTGCTTTTTATGTCAGCATTTTTACTTAGAAAAGAGAAGGATGGAAGAATGAAATGCTGAAGAGAGAAAGGATCATCAACAGAAAGCCAGAACCAATATGATAGAGTTATGCTGACTATGTATAAAACTCGATTCATCTTCTTGTTAGATGTCTGCTTTTCCTGTTAAGTATTCCTTTCAAGTATTCCATTTTATTCTCCCTCAATCTGTGAAAATTCCTTTTGCCTAATCCTTTTGTGTCTTAATTCATGTGGAATACAGAACCTTTTGCAGTTAGTAAGGTGGCTTCTAGTCATGGTTCTTGACAGCAGATCACACTTGAAGATAATAAGTGGAGCCCAAGCCTAACAAGAGAAATTATAAGATGACCTAATGCTCTCAGGTGGCCTAGAGGCAAGAAGCTGTTCTGCAATCCCGAAGGCACGCAGTTTGAGGTCACCACCTGCTCCATGGCAGAAGGATAGGCAATGTCCTCCTGTGCGATTAAACTAACTTTGAAAATCCTGGAGGGTCAGCTATGGGTCGACTCTGACTCAATGGTAGACAACAACAACAAAACTAAGCCTCAGGAAGGATAGTGCCATCTATCATGGCCATCAACTGAGGTTAATAAAAAGCTTTGGGAGGTGGAGGCTTCCAGGAACCTCTTGGTTATTGAGAGAGTGCATCCTGTGGGAAAGGAAACTCTGGACTTCTTCCTTCATGTTTATGTCTTTTGCCCTTTTAAAGATAACCCTGTGCCTGAAGCTCTTAAGTCCTTTCAAAGGATTGTAATTTGTTGTCATGGAGTCAAATGAAGTCAAAGCTGTCCCTCAATCAGGTTTTGGGAAGGTTGTAAATCACAGGAGTGGACATTGCCCATCATCCTCCCTCAGAGCCATAGGTGGAGCCTAACTACCAGAGAAGTTGCTGGGTATGCATTAACTGCTTAACTTCCTACACGAGAGACCTTACCTACCACGAGAGCTCATGAGGAACAGAATGAATGGGCTGGAACTGCCACCTAGCTCAGGTGGATGAATATGAGAGAGAAGTGACAGCACTGGCAGCTGGGATCCAGGGGAAGCAAGCGGAAATTCCCCTGGACTGAGGACGTCACAGGCTCATACCACCTCACCAAATCACATAACTTTCATTTCTGCATCTGTTCTCTTTAAATAAAATCAGTACATTCTGCAAGCACGTGCTCTGGCTTGTTCTTGTTTGGACTTTTCCCAAGCATTTTATAGAGTTGTTCTGAATATAGTTTTTAACTGGATAAGTACTTGTGAAAAATGAATCACATGATCTGTTGAAGTGATTTGAGCTGAGATTGTTGGACCATAAGCTTTGAAAAGATTTTTTCCTTCTTTTTCCTAGAGAAATCATATTAAAATTTAAACATCAACACACAAAGAAACACAATAGGAAAGGGAAAAGGTTCCTTTCAAAGGGAATGGAACCATTTGAAGTTGTTTTCCTTGGTTTTCCAATGCCAGATTTCTAATGAGTTAAGACAAATAGTTAACAAAAGAAGATATTTTATGGGTGCTTTATTCCATTAATATTACTTCCATAAAAGTTATAAAAATGTCAAGATATGGAAATACTATATTGTTATTCAGACATTCCTTTTTCTTATAAAGAAGCAGGGAAATATGGAGAGATGGTGAAATACCATTATTGTTCCCATATTTGTTGTCGTAAACAGTTAAGTTCTTTTGTGAACTGTCTGCCTATACTGTTCTGCCAGAAGCCTTTTAAAGAAAGCCCTTATTAGAATTAATCACAAGTGTCAGCTGAGACAGTGTTATCCCTTCCGTGTAATTTAAACAGACTGTGGTGTCTTATGTGCAAAATATTTCCTTTGTTTTAGATGTGGAGTTGGGCCATAACAAAATGCTAAGAAGAGAATTGTTTTGTAATGCTAAGGCTGAAATGCAAAGCAGTGATTCCATACCCATCCTAGGCAGCAATTTAGTTGAAGGTCTGTATTTTAGTCTATCCTAGGTAGTAGTAGTATTTCCCCAGTTGCACAAAACTCTCAAACTCATTTACATAGAGTCAGAAATTCTTAGCCTTTGGGATAGCAGCTTGATTCCTTGTGAACTACACCCTACAGTGGCTTCCAGCTGGATTAGGCTAAATTGAGTAATGCTGATTTCATTTTGCTCATCCTACAGTTTGTCAAGTTCAGTCCACCCTCCCTTTGATATGCTGTCTGTATCTTTTTCTGACATCATTCAGTATATGAGAAACACCCTTGACGGGTGTCAGAAGGTGACTCTATTTCTCTCCCCCCACCCCCACCCCAGTTTTCAAGAAAGGTACCCAACGTTCCTTAGCACAATTCCCCTGTCAGCAGTCTTACTGTCCTTTGACATATCACACAATGTAATGCTGTCATGTTGGTTTCCACTCATAGCTAAACTTCATCAAGACTCTGATGCTGTAACCTGTAATTAAAGAAGAGGCTGTCCATCTTTGTTCCATGGAGCCACTAATAGACTTAAACTGTCAGACAGCATTTGGTTCATTTTCATAAACACGTATGCATTACAACTAGGTAAAGAACAGCTCTATAAAATGCTGAAATGAATTCTAACCAAGCCAGAGGTTTCACTTGCAGAAAGTCTTGGTTTTGTTTAAGGAGAAGAGGCATTCAACTGAAATGTAAATAAATGTCAAGGAGGTGTCAAATCATGATGTCAAGCCAGTCCAGGAGAATCTCAGCTTTTCTTTCCTGGTTCCTTCACAGCCCATGTGTCAGTGCAGCTAATTCTTTTTCCATTCTCATTTACCTGGAACTGGGTCAGCAGACCCCATCTCCTTAGGTTTCTTTTGACTCATAATCCTTTGAAATCACTCAGCAACTTAATTGATTGTCTGCATGTTGGGGCCAACTCGTAATGGACCCTCCAGTGTTCTGAGAGGCTGTAAATCACATGGAAAGAGATTGCTTATCTTTCTCCAGAGGAGCCTTTGGTGGAGTCCAGCTGCTACAAAGGTTGAGAGACTGTACTTTTGGGTTAACTGTGCAATCCCCTATGGGCAATACCACCAGAGCTCCCTAATCTTTTAAAAGGACTCAAGAAATTCAGGTAAATGGTATCTTTTATCTAGAAGAACAAAGGACTCAAAGAGGAAGTCTAGAAGAGCTATTGTTCAGAACTTCCTTACTTCGAGGATGTAATCCACTATCTAACCCAGAAGCTTCAGCAAGCCTTCCTCACCCAAGGTTTTTGATTGTTCTTGGCCTAATGGCCATGGATCCTAAGGCTTTGTTAGCATTGTTAAGTCCTATCTAGTAGAGTACAACTTATGGCAACCCTATGAACAGCTGACTTGAACACTGCCCTGTCCTGTGTCATCCTTGTCATCTCTGACACACAAACGCCCATTCCTGGAGTCACTGTGTGATTCTATCTCATTGGGGGTCTTCCTCTCCTTTGCTGAATCTCTGTCTTCCTAAGCATAATATCCATTACCAAGAATGGCTTCACCTTTACTATATGTCCAAAATATGAAAGATGAAGCTTCACCATATTTGCTTCCAATGAGCATTCTGACTGCACTTTTTCCAAGACAAACATGCTTATTCTTGGGGCAGGCCATGGGATATTCAGTATTCTTGTCCAAGACTGCAACTCAAAGTCATTAGTTCTTCTGCCATCCTTCTTCAATGTTCAGTTCTCTGATTCATAGCAGATGTTTGAGACCATTTAGGTGTCCACATAGTCCTTCTTGGTAGGGTTAGGCTCTACTCATTGGCTTTGTGTGTGAATTAGCTGTTAAGTTCACTAAAGCCTGTGTCACTAGGGCTCCCTAATCACACTTGACCATAAGTAAAAACATTCTGTTGATGCCTCTGCCTTCTAAATATATGACTGTGTAGACTGCTGCTGTACAAATATTTCTGAATCATTATCATAATTATCTGCTCACAAAATTGAAAATTCTATTTCTTTATAATAATTTTTACAGCAGTAATTACTTAGGTACTTTATCTCTCTCTCTCTCTCTCTCTCTCTCTCATTGCTATCAAGTCAGAAACTACTCATAGCTAATCCTCCAGTAGAAATTTCAGGGGCTGTAAATCACATGAGAAGAGATTGATCTTCTTTTATTAGTTCCAATGCAGTGGCCATTATTTATCCACTCTTACCCTGTTTGCCTCCCAACCCCTATGTCAGATCTGCTTTGTATCAGTGGTGCTATACAGTATTTGTCCTTTTGTGTCTGATATATTTCAAATAACTGTCTAAAAGGAATATATGATTAGTCATTGTATGTATGAGAACAGCCCAAAATAAGAGGTAGATCATTGCAAAGAGGATTGGGGTTGGGGTGGATAGGTAACGGTGGGACAATGAATGAATATTCATTGAGGGAGAAAGGGTAAAATGTGCAACAATGAATGAATGAAAATCTAACCTTTCTGTAACTTTTGTTAAAATTATAGTTAAAATTTTATTTTTTTAATAAAAAAGAGTTTTTGATAGTTTTTCTCTAATAGGTCAACTGACAAATTCAAGCCACCCACTGTTTAGTTGGCAGCATGACTCCCTACCCACTAAACTAGTAAAGCTCTCTTGTATTTTAATTTTCTGTAACCTTCCTCTGAAGCCCATCTCATCAAACGTGTAGTTAAGGGTGGAAATTCCTCATTGAGACGTATTGACACAGTGACTGTACCAGTGGATTTAAGCACAGTGCAGATTGTGAGGATGGTGCAGGAAGGTTCTGGTGAACATCAGGATGATATGAATTGGAGTTGGCTCAGTATTGCCCAGCAGTTCTCAAGTTTGGCCACATAGCAGCAGTATATATAATCTGGAGAACTATTCCTGCAGATTGATTGAGAAGCTTAAATGTGGAAATTACAGGCCCTCCCTTTTTTGTTGTTTTATTTTCTAGTTTATTCTAATTCTTCTTATTCTCAATTAAGCATTAGAAAACAAAACCAAAGGAAACTATGAAAAACAGTATTTATATTACTCTGCCTTTGCTTATTATGACAGTACACTGGAAGGTTTGTTGAAACTCTGAAGCTTTCTTGTGGAGCTCACTCCTACAATTTCCGATTCATTAAATTTGGGGTTAGGAGCTCTGATGGTGGAGGGTGTTATCTGTTGTTTTGTTAACCAAATGATCAGAGTTTAGACTCCACCAGTTGTTCCGTGGCAGAAGGATAAGCAGAATCTTCTCTCTCAAAAAGATTTATAGCTTTTGAAACCCAATGGAGTGTCTCTGTGAATTTAGATCAACTTGTTGGTAGTGCATTTGGGGTTTGGTGTGTTTTAAGTTCGAGATGGAGCCTGAGGATTTGCATTTCTCACAGTTACTTCAATCTGACACTGTTGGTGTCAAAATCCACTCCACATTAGTTGATTTGAGGGACAAGGAAATGGTAAAACGATACTACAGGTTTGTCTCATCTCTATGGAGTAGTATGTTCTTTTTTCTCATGGTTCAGCGATTATAGAAGAGAGGAAAGTTCACTGTTTTTTAAATGAAAATAAGTGCTTGAGTATTATTTTTTCCATAATCTTTTCCTTACATTTTATTTTTTTAACTCATGGTTCTAATTTTTTTTTCCTTTCAGTATGTTTTATAAAACAAAAATCTTTTACAGGTGTTCCATTTCAATAAAAAAATTAATTAAAAATATTCTTAAGTAATACTCTTTAAAATTAGAAAGTATTCTCTGGTGAGTATTACTTTCAGTGTGATAGACTATTAGATTATGGTTTTTCAGATATGATAATACTTGCTGACATTTCTTTTTAAAAACATAATACCTTTAAATCTTTTAATTAACCTCAAGAACTGACACTATTTTAGAAAATATTTTGTCTGAAAATACCTTCCTATAAAGCTTCTGATATGACTTTTTTTAGGTAACTACACTTATATTTTGTGCTTCACATCCTCCTTATCATCAGTCTGTGGGAAGACATGTCTTTGATGATGTATAGTGTTCTGCTCAACTTGTTTGCTCATGAACAAATAAACAGAAAATAACCACCACATATTTCTCATAAAGCAAGTATCTCAGTTTTGGAAGAAATCTAATGTTTATGTAGCCCATCCCATGTCAAACTGATAGAAAGAGACTGAGAACTGTAAGTGATACAGGGATTGCACTGGTTGCAGATGGGACTGGTGACATAGCCATGACTCTGTGGTTGAGCTGTCATCCTGGAACTCTCTCTCAGAATCAGTGTGACTCCATTTACTGAGACCCTGAAGAGAGTTACAAAGACAATTTCTGACACACTTAGGACTGAAAATTTCCAGGTTTCCTATGATGTAAAAGTCAACTTCTCCTGAAAGGAATGAGAATAGGGGTGGACTTTCGCCTTCTGGTAGCAGCAAAGAACTTCTTTTTCTGCCTGTTTATTTGGTAAGTGAAAACATTTTAAGAATCTATGTTAATGTGATCACATGTGCATGACCTATAAACTTGTAGAGCTAAGATGCACAACAAAATACAGGAAAAGAGAATTAAGCACTAAACCTCTAATACCAAAGGTCCAATTTTTTGCACATTTTTAGCAAACCTGTATTTTTTAAAGAAACCTATTTAGCTTTGTATAATTTTTTTTCCAATTTTAAGCTCTTTACCTAAGGGTTGGTTTCCCCACCCCTTCTACATGACAGTACAAGAAGAAAAAATAAAGTAGAGTGATATTCAGTAACTCACATTAGCATGTGTACATAGAAATGCTTTATATTTACACAATACCTGTAAGATAGTGCTTCCCTGTGAAATCTTTGACTTCACAAGCAATTTTCTTTTCTAATTTTCCATTTATTTTAATGCTCCATTTTGTTTATCTTTTCCTCTGGTTAGAAAGCTTTTTTCCTTACGTTAGAGAAAATTAGTCACAAGGCCTAGATTTTTATGCCTTATGGAAATGGAAATTTCCACCAAGTCTGGTGAGAACAGACAGAAGAATAGAATGCTAAACATAAGTACTAGCTATTTATTCTCCTATCAAACTTTATATTCTTTTTAAAATGTTTAAAATATGGGCACATAGTATAAAAAGTCAAATGTGTAAAATAGTAGTAAATGAAAAGTTGTTTCAAAATTCTCCCAGAGTCTTCTTAAGAGGTTCTTATGCTTTCCAAAGGTACTCCAACAGATTGTTGAGGAAGGAGTCCATTCCCTCTAATGCTACACTGTTATTTTATACCATTACAGCTGGCAAGCATATTTTAATATACTGCCACTCACTTCTCATTCTTAAAGTACCACCTCTGCAGTTTCAAAGCTGTCTCTGTTTGCAGCAACCATCAATCTCATTGACACTTAGTCACAACTAGTATGGAAGATCAACTAACTAGATTTTATTTACTTGCTTATTGCCTAATTATTTGCATATTTTGTTCATAATTCTAAATGGATCTTACATATATATGATTTATCTACAGTATTAATCAGTTTTTAAGAATAATTTTACTACTGTTTTTGATAATTAAAAAACTTCTAATATTTGAGGCACAGGGAAAGAGTAATAAATAATGAAGGATCTGGGAACTGGAGAATCTGTTTTGTCCTCAGGAAAAGGGAAATGATTCTTTTAAATGAAAATTGTGCATCTGAGATGCTAGATGTCCTCTAATCTTGAAATATGCAATCTCATTCTCTCCCCCCCCATCATTTCTTTCTTTCCATTGTCGTGGTTAATTTATAACAGAGGAAAACTCTTGGTAGTCAAGATCAAGGCAGCCAAAATTTTTCTAGTCTTTGTGCCTGTGAGCTAGAAAAGGCTGTTTGAGTTTGAGGGTAGATTTGGGAGAACAATTAATGGAGAATGAATGGCTTCTTCATACTAGAAATATACATTCGTTTTTCACAAAAGATCCTTTTCATTTCCTTCACCCCACTCGCCCATGAATTGGACTCAAACTTTGTAAATAAATCAGAATAATATAAAAAAAGGCAAACAAAACAAAAAGGCAAATAAGAATTTAAAAAAAGGAAATGGAAAAGATCCAGCATGCAAAACAATGTATACCAGCTTAGTAAGTAAACCAGTATAAAATAAAAATTTCATTCAAAAAATAAAATGCCTCTTACTAATAAAAACATGTATTTTCAACAAAAATAAAGCGGAATATAATTCAGTGTTAAAAATAGAAATATACATTTGTTTTTTCACGTCTCATGTGACAATTGACATGATTTCTTTTACTGCTTTATAGTTTTGTATTTTCTTTTTAAGAGGAAGAAAGTCTGGTAGCTTAATATGTAGAGAGTTACCCAAAGCCACACCTCTCTAGTGGTTCAAATCCACTAGTGTTCAAATCCATTAGAGTGTATGGAGTATACACTCCATTGGTGAAAGACGGGCAGTCTCCTCTGGTGCAATTTATAGTCATGAAACCACTTTGGAAAAAGACAATATTCTGGAAAAGGTAGATCAGAGGAAGAGAGAAAGAACCTCAACAAGATAAGGTGATACAGTCACTTTGATGGTGATTTCAAGTATATCAGAGTCTGTGAGGATGGTGCGGGTAGGGCAGAGTTCTGGTCTGTTGTTCCTAGAGTTGCTATAGTAACAATTGATTGAAGGCCATCTAACAACAGCCGACATGCCAGGAGGGCCAGCAATGAGTTAGCAATGAGGAGGAGGAAGAAGTTGAGAAGGAGAAAGAAAGGGCATAAGGAATTTCAGGTTTCTTCTCCAAAGTCATTTAACCAAAACCCATATTTACCAGATGATACTTACTGATTAGATACATGTGAAGAGAAATCTGATTTTCTCTGCTCCTTGCTGTGTTTTCCTTGTGTTATTATTAAGAGTGCGATCATAAAAAAGGTGGAAGAAGCCTTGATTCCAATCAGATATGAAACTGAATCTGGTTACCACCTTGAAATTGCCTTTCTTTTTTTTTTTTTTTTCACTTTGCCTTTCTAAACCTCAGCTTCTTGTTGCATGAAATATACTAAAATTTGGGGATGATTTTAGATAACTAGTCCACAGTGTGCACAGAACTGGTCTACCCAGTATATAATCTTGCCATTTCCTTTCATTTTTAACATTTTAGTATTCTCTGAGGCCAGTTTTTATCAAAAGGTGTAATCTAAATATAGGAGTTTCTTTTATTTTTGCCTTTTGAAACAATCTTTATTTTTCTTGCTCCTTAGAATATTATGTATGTTGTTGTTCATTGCCTTCAAGTCCAACACAACTCATAGTGACCCTACAAAAGGCCTGAAGCCCCTCACAACTATCGACATTTATCAAAGTTCATAGAGTTTTTGGAGGCATATTATTTAGGATGTGGATGCCACTCCTTCTTCCAAACCTGTCATAGATGTTATTGGTTGAGTTACCTGCTATGCACAGCGACCCTATGTGTACAGCAGCTCTGAACCCCTCCCTGTCCTGAGCCAGTCTCACTAATTCTGACATACCAACCCCCATTGCCCCAGTCACTGTATCAATTGATCTCATCTCTCATCCAGGGTCTTCCTCTCTTGTGCTGTCCATCCACCCTTCTGAGCATGATGTCCTTCTCTAAGGACCAATCTCTCCTGGCCAGCTGCCCAGTGTATGTGAGGCAGAGCTTCAAAATCCTAGCCTCCAAGGAGAGACTTGGTTTCACCCTCTCTAAAACAGACCTATTTGATTTCTTGGCAGTCCATGGTATGTTCAAGACCCTTCTCCAGCACCACAACTCAAATGCGTCTATTCTTCTTCTGTCATCCTTAGTCATTCTTCAAATCTCTGAAGCATAACAAGTAATTGAGAAGACCATAGCCTGGATTAGGTGCACTTTTGTATATTTGGAGGTTAATATAGCATCTCATAAAGTATTAAATTATATGAGGATATATATCTCAAATTCATTTATAAATATATAAATAGATATGCCTAGTTTGATTTGTAATGCTACTGGCATTATAATGAGTATCTATTTGTTGTAGGAGACTGTTTTATGCAGCAGAATATTCAGCAATATCCCTGGCCTTTACCTAGTAGCAGCCATAGTACACAGTCGTGACAAGCAAAAAGAAATGTAGGTATTCCAATATATTTACTAAGAAGCAAAATTTTCTCCACTTGAGAATCATTCTTAATAAAGAAAGGGAGTCTAGGGTCTAGGTATCCATACTTATGAGATGCAGCATTTCACAGGGTTAATGCCATTCTTACACTGTAAACATTAGAAATACCTTCTGGAACTCTTGTCCTCAGTCTGACTGCATTAGTGAGCAGATGTTAATATTTTAAAATATTTATAACTGTATTGCAATATAAAGTGTTTTCTGTTTGTTAGTAATTTATTCATTCACACATAGACTTGAACACCTTATGCGTCCCAGGCAAGGTGCTATGCAAGTAACATTTACAAATTAATAAGGAGAGGCAGTTTTTACTTAGGGTATAGAATGTCAGTTGTGGAGTCAGACTGTCTGAATTCCAAGCCAAGTACATATATTTCTGGCTATTTCATTTTCAACTGTGAGTGCATCAGTATATAAAATAGCTTTCATCATAGATAGAATGGTAGCAATAATAAGTATCTCCCAATCTGTTGTACTGTAATCGTTAGCATGCTGTTCTAATTTTGGAAGCGGTGCCATCAGCATTTCGGATACTATCAGGGTCACTCATGATGGATAAATTTCAGGGACGTTTCCAGATTAGCAAATTATGAAGAAAGGATTGGCAGTCTGCTTCTAAAGATTTGCCAACTAAAACCATACAGATCACAAGATAATATTGTGCTGGAGGATGAATCCTCTAGGTTGGAAGGCAATATATGACAGCTGTATGATTGGAATGATGTTCTGCAGAGAATTATAACACTACTTTAATATTTTGGGTGGAATCTTAACTACTGCCAATAGATTTGGGTCATTTATTCTTTTGATTCTCACTGGATTCTCTCTTTTATTTTTGATAATTCATGATGAATATGTTGGTTTTAGGTATCTTCGGGTAAACTATGACTCATAACAACTCTATGAACCACAGATCTTCACCTCGCCCTATCTGATAACATCTTCAGTATCACTGCCATGTGTAAGCCCATTGAGGCAGTCACTGCATTGATCCACTTCATTGAGCATCTTCCTCTTTTTTGCTGATCTTTTACTTTTCCCAGCATGATGTCTCTCTCCAAGAACTGGTTCCTTCTGGAAATACGCCCAAAGTAAATGAGACCAAGTTTCAACGTCCTTGCCTCCAGGAACGCTCAGGTTGCACTTCCTTTTCATGATCCATGATATAATTAATATTTATTGCCAACATCACAATTCAAAGGCATTGATTTTTTTATTGATCTTCATTATTCATTGTCCAACTTTCAGATTCATAGAAAACTATTGAAAATAACATGGTTCACCATGTGCACTTTAGTCTTTATGCGAACATCCTTGATCTTTAGAACTTGGAGAGGTCCCTGACAGCGGATTTCCCAGTGCAACATGTCTTTTAATTTCTTCATTGCTGCTACCATGGGTGTTGATTGAGGATTCCAGTGAAAGAAAATTGTCTACAAATTCAGTCTATCTTCATGATGTTGCCTCTTGATTCAGCAGTGAGGATTTTAGGTTTTTGATGATGAAATATAGCCCATATTGACGGTGTGCTGCTGAAGGAGCAAAGTATGATCCCAAGGGCAGGCCATAAAACTCATCAGCATTTTCTCTTTATCCTCTTGATCATTTATCAGGACATTCAAATTGCTTTATAAATAAGGATAAGGATCCTCCTTATCAAGAAATGGAGGGGTTTTGTCAAAAGTCATGGCAATGAGCTTTCTTAGAAGTAGGTCTTTTAGTACTAGGCAAACTTTCAGAGGCAAGCAAGCATCTTTAAATATAATTTAATAGGAAATTCTGAGCCAGAGTTATGCAGCTACGTAACTATATAACTAACTAATTGTAATTGAGTCTCAAGCAAGTCATAGCTGATCTTTCAGCAGAGTTTTAGTGGCGACAGATTGCGTGGGAGGAGATTCCCCATCTTTCTTCCATGGAGTGGCAGGTGGACTTGAACCATGTCTGTTCAGGTTGAAGCTCCTTACCTCTAGACTACCAGATTTCCCTTCGTAGATATTACTAAAACACAAGGGAGTTAAATGACCTACGTATAGTTTTGTGTATTTGAAAAGGCATAAACTTTTTATTTGTTCATTTGTGATAAATATTATATTTAAATGAAATAATGAGTCTATTTAATTATTCTATTAAAACTTATTATTATTGCAATGGTTCCAACCCTTCTATCAGCAATTAACCTCCTTAGAGCTTCTGATAAATTCAAACCACTGGAGATGATGCAGCCTTCATTTAACAATAAAACACCCTATGAACTACTCCACTTGAGCTATTAGTATTGTTTGTATTTTATTATTTAAAATTAAATATCAATTAAATAATTTGTGTTAAACAATATTTTGCTATTCAAATAAATTAATTTTAAATGTTCATAATGCATATTTGACATATGTGTGATGTTTCTCATAATATTAAACACAAAGAAACCTCTTGAAGTTATTCTCTGAAATATAAAATTGAGGTAACCCTATCATATTTCTTTCAGGTCAGTATTTTATAAAATTAATTCATCAATTTTTTTAGTATGCAGAAAAGAAGATAAAAGGAAGAAGGAAGGAAGATAAGATAGTAAATATTAGTTTTGGTCTACAAATCAAGAATTGAAAGCATACAAAGTTGAATAAACTGGTGATCAATAGTCCATTGATGTCCCTGCCAGGATCCAATAGCTTCATGTTTTGTTTTGTTTTCGTTGCATTGTCAAGATGAGCATTGCCCTATTCAATTCAGGCCCAGGGCCTTAATATCTGAGGAATATGAGAGGTTTTTTTTGTGATGCTTATTCACAAACCTGAATTCTTTTCATAATTGTAGGAAATAATATTTTTATTATACCTTAATTTTTATTATTTTATGATCATTTTGGAAAATAATATTTTTATACATTAGATTAGTAGACTAATAGACTCATTTAACAAAGTACTCTTCATCTATAAAATACTTTTATTATGCTCTATCCATCTTTTGATGAAGTAGTTTAATACAATGACACAAAGATTACTGACTTTCTTTTTTGCGCAGAAATTTGAGCTCTATTTCCTTTGTCCTCTCTTAAGTCTATGCAGGCTGTCAGCAGTCACAGGATTTCTAAAATATTTAAACATAATAAATTTCTATCTTTCAAAAATATTTTCTAGATTACAATAAGCTTTTCTGACTAAGGCCATAAACCATTTCAGACAGATACAGAAATCAGACTCTGTTCCTCTGGCCCTTTGCTCTGACCAGAGCAATGCTGTTCCACTATGTTCCTTTACTCTGACAAATTATTGTAAGTAAATAAAACATGGGTATTAGCAATTGAGCTGTGAATCCTACATACCTACGGTCTCTGAGCTCGGTTTGCAGGTGTGCCTGATCTCTGGAGCAGCCTGCTCTGGCTGCTGCCCGTGGTGTGTCCTGTCAGCCAGTTCACATATGATGTATAGCATTAATTGTTTTTGAACTGTTGAAGGGATAAATGCCTTTACTATCACAGGGGACATGTGCGCAAGAGAAAATGAATAAGTAGTGTTGTCATGTTATGAATTACTTACTTTAAATCACCATTTTCTTTGTGTATCACTCTTTCCTTTTAAAGGAACAAGCAGAGGCATTCCATTTTCAAAATGAATTTGGGATAGAGGGATTACAGGTTTTTATGTATAATTAAATGTATTGTAGTAACAAAACATGTCCCGTTTTATCTCTTTCTCCTCTCCCTCTGGGCTATTCCTCTGTTTCTTTCCCTGTATGTTATATATTCTGTGCCTCTCTTCTCACCCTACCCCACCCCACCCACATATATACATCACAGGCTTACAGGGAAAGGATGTGAAATATAGGGAATTCCAAATTACTTCTACTGCCTGGAGCATTTACTGTAGAGGGTCAAGGACTGCAGTCTGCAATATAGATTGAAGCTTAATATCAAGAAAATGAAGATTTTCACCACAGGGCCAATCAGGAGGATCATGATAGATAGGGGGGGAAAAAGACAGATTGTTAACAATTTCAGCACTCTTGGTTCCACAGTCAACATTCTTGGCACCAGCAGTCAGGAAGTGAAAAGACGAATTGCAGTAGGAAAATCTGTCAGGAACCTGTCCAGAGTGCTAAAGAGCAACAGTGTCAGTCTAGAGACTATAGTGCGCCTGATTCAGGCAATGGTCTTTGCAATTGCTTGCTATGCATCAAAGAGATGGACAGTGAGCAAAAATGACAGAAGAAGAGATGCCTTTGAGTTGTGACGCTGGAGAAGAGTATTGAACATACCATGGACAGCCAAGAGAACTAATAGATATTCTTGGAGAACGTGAAACCACGGAGCTCCTTGGAGGCAAACATTTTGAGACTCTGTCTCACATAATTTGGTCATGTTGACAGGAGAGACAAGTGTTTGAAAAAAGACATCATTCTTGGAAGGGTGAAGGACAGTGCAGTAGAGGAAGATCCTAGATGACATAGACTGACACATTAAGTGGAGTAATGACAGAGGGTGTGTCAAAGAGTGAGACTAGCTAATGGTATAGCAGGTTTTATAACTATTATGAATAGGGTCATATGAGTCACAGTTGACCCAATGGCTCATAACAACAATAAGATTAAGAAGAATTTTTGTTTGTAAAAAATATTTTCTTTGTTGTGTGCCATTGAGTTGGAATCAACCCATAGCTTACCCTTCAGCAGGTGTTCTGAGGCAGTTAATCACAAAGTAGGAGTTTGCCTGTCCTTTCCCCTCACAGCAGTTAATGGATCTGAACAGCTTGCCTTTACGATAGCAGCAGATTCTTCCCACTTAGAGTATATAAAAATAAAGGTGAGCTTATTAGAAAGATTACAGAAGTTATTATCACTTATCTAACAGTCGTCTTCTCTTCCTGTCTCCAACCTTGCCATTTACCAGCTATGAAACCTTGGGCGATTTATTTGTCCTTCTGAGCCTCAACTTTCTTATCTTTCTAGTGGGTAGTTTGTGAGGATTATAGATGTTGAAAATTTATTATCATATACTATTTTTTCCATTGTAGTGCCTAGTAAGTGATACACGTTTATGTCAGTTGTTTCTACTTTGCCAGATCTTACAGAGTACAAAAATGAAGATCTTGTAATGGAGTACTATTCATACTAAGACTTCCCTGTGCTTGTACCCATGTTTCAAAAATATATTTCAGATTTTCAGTATCCATATTAATGCTATTGTGAAAAGAAGCCAAGATATTTTGTTTTAGAAAGACTATGTTGTTTTTATGTGCCATTGAGTCACTTGCAACTCATAGTGACCCTATGTACAATAGCCCTAAACCCTGCTTTATCCTGTGCCAACCTTATTGTCTCAGACACACCTACCCCCATTACTTATGTTATTCCTTATCATCGAGGGTCTTCCTGTCCTGTACTGTCCTTCAACCCTCCAAAGCATGATGTCCCTCTCCAAGGACTAGTCCTCCTTGCAACATGACAAAGTATGTCATCTTTTGACTTCTTGACTGCTAAGATCAAGAGTTGGTTTTGGATACTAAATTAAGTCCTTGGAAATGTCAGTCTTTTCTCCATCTGTTATAATGTTGCCTGTTGGCACAGTGGCAAGGATTTTTATTAGGGTTGAACATGTTTTCTAGGAGTACTTGCTGTAATAGTCTCTGAGGTAGTCTCTTAATTGTTAATGCTTTCTGTTCTTAACTTTGTCTTTAAGTTGAATTTGTACATAAATTGAAACAGTTAAATACACTTCATATCTAATATTGTTTGTTTTAGCTCATAATGTACCTTTCTATGTATTAAAAATATTAAGTACTTCCATATACTATAAAACATCTTTAACACAATAATATATAATATCAATAACAATATTAACATATTATTTTAATAACAGTAACATGATAGATAGAATAAAGATTGAGATTGTTAACAGTTTTAGCTTGCTAGGTTCTACAATCAACACTCTTGGCACCAGCAGTCAAGAAATCAGAAGATAAATTGCAGTAGGAAAATCTGCTGCCAAGAACCTCTCCAGAATGGTGAAGAGCAATGATGCCGGTGTAGAGAATAAGGTGCATCTGATCCAGGCCATGGACTTCACAATTATTTGCTGTGCTTCAGAGAGCTGGACAATGACCAAAGATGACAGGAGAATTGATGCCTTTGATTTGTGGTGCTGGAGAAGAGTATTGGAACACATTATGGATAGCCAAGAGAACTAACAGATATGTCTTGGAGAGGGTGAAATCAAGATGCTCCTTGGAGGCAAGGATTTTGAGCCTCAACCCCACATACTTTGGTCATGTTACTAGGAGAGACCAGTCCTTGGAGAAGGATATAATGCTTGGAAGAGTATAGGGACTGCGTAGAAGAGGAAGACCCTGGATGAGATGAATTGACACAGTAACTGCGGCAATGAGGTTAAATGTCTAGTGTATAAGGTTGCTATGAGTCATAGTTGACTTGAGAGCACATAACAACACAACATATTAATATCAATAATTACAGTGAATACAGTAATGGACTAAGATATGTCAGGTATTATGAGATATGTCAGATATTATGGCATGCAGTAGGACAGAGTTTATATCTGTTATTAATAAGTTTGCTATGAGTCATATTGAACTTGAGGACACTTAACAATGACAATTCATGATAATAATAGTAATTCTTGGGAACCTAGATATCTGTGGGACCAAGAACTGTTGGCTAATCCCAAATGGTAGCAGTGTAAATGGCTACTGCAGTGAATTAGTGAATGGTGCCAAAGGTGTCCCAAAACTTGATCAAAGAGTAGGTCTGCAGCAAGACCAGCAACAGAGGCAGCTACTCTAGTAAAGGCCTGAGTGGAGGGAGAGTAAAAAGAAGGAATAGAACTAAGGGATTATGGGGCCTTGACCCCTGGGTATCTGGAGCTAAGGGATTATGAAGCCTTGACCCCTGGGTATCTGGAGCTGTAATTAATCAGGCAGCAGCCACATTTTATTTTCTTTCAGGTCTGAGGGGAGAGCTGGTGGCCTAGGGGTAAGAACCTACATTGCAATTGCAAAGGCACTTGGTCCAAATCCTCCAGCTACTCACTGTAAGAAGGATGGACTATATCTTCTCTTGAGATTTACTGCCACTGAAAACCCACTGGAAGATCAGCAATAGGCTAATTTTGACTTGATGGCACATAATAAGAAAAATGTTCCAGGCAGCCCATAGAAGGGGGAGAGTGGAGGCTTTATGGGAATAGTTTTATGGTGTATGTCAACTTCTGTACTGAGTTATATGACAGGCGCTTGTAAACTGATGGATACCTGTAGTCTCCTAGTCAATTCCAACACCTTGAACTCTCATATTTAACAAAATTAAATATTGCCTGATCTCATGTCGCTGTTGTTGTCGTTGTCGTCATCATCATCATCATCATCATCATCAGTATATTTTAATCTATTGTTAGAATTTTAGTGCCATTCTATCTCATTGAAGTTTTCCCTGGTCTTTATGGACCCTTATGTTATATACCTACTGTCTTTTACTAGCAATTTAACTTAAGTTTTAACTTAGAAGAATTGATGACTTTGGGTTGTGGTGCTGGAGAAGTCTTGAACATAGACCATAAAGAAATCAAATATATCTGTCAGAGAGAGGATGAAACGAAATTTCTTCTTGAAGGCTAGGATTTTGAAGCTCTGTCTCACATACTTTGGTTATATGGCCAGGAGGGACCAATCCTTAGAGAAGGACCTCATGCGAGGGCGGGTGGAGGGACAGCACAGGAGAGGAATACTGCAGGTGAAATGGATTGATACAGTAACTGGGGCAATGACAGTTGGTGTGTCAGAGTCTGAAAGACTGGCTCAGGACAGAGCAGGCTTCAGAGTTGTACATAAGGTTGCCATGAGTTGCAGGTAACGTGATGGCACATAACAACCACAGCAACACTGTAGAGTGAAAAGAGACTCATAATTGACCCTTCATCAGGTTTTTGGAGACTATAACTTACATGGATTTTGAATCTCTAGAAGAAACTCTGCATTTAGATTAGCAGTGTAACTTTTCATGGACTGGACTGTGCCATGAGTGTTCTCTTTCTAGCAATATTATTTTCTAATATTATTCCTGATTCCAAGAAGTATTCTGGTTGTGTTTCTTCTAATATACATTTATTCATTTGGAAGGCCACAGTATTTTCAGTATTCTTTGCCAACTAAAAATTGAAATCTATCACTTCTCCTCTCCTCTTTTTCATAGTTCAGCTTTTGCAGAGTTTTTTTAATGCACTTGTTATTTTTTTCCTGAAAAAAAAATTCCAATTCAAGAACTCTCTTTGCATTCTTATTTGAAAGATGAACAAGAAAATTATTCTTATCAGTAACATAAACACAAACATGCCATACTTTTCATTATGGAGAAATTTATAGAGAAAAGCATTGGTAACAAACTCAAGGTATGAATTTAAGAATCAATTTCTTAAAAAATAAGATTACAAAGAACTTGACCATTCTTTATTAAACTAGTAAAGTGACTACAAAAATAAATCTTTCATTTAAATCAAATCGTTCTTTTCCCAAGTCGCCTTCAATATGAATTGCATCTCAATATCAAGAACCCAAAAATCTTCCCCACTGAGCTCTTAGGCACATTGTGATAGATGGAGAATAGATTGAAATTGTCAACAACTTCATCTTACTTGGTTCCACAATCATTACACTTGATACCACAAATTAGGAGACCAGGAGGGTTATTGCACTGGGAAAGTGCTCTGTAAGGTACTTGTCTAAATTACTGAGGAGCAGTGACGTCAGTTTGAACACTAAGATGCACCTGATTCAGGCCATGGTCTTTTCAAGACCACTTGCCTGAATTTGAGAGCTGTACAGTGAATAAGATTGACAGAAGAAGAATCAGTGCCTTTGAGGTGTGATATTAGAGAGGAGTACTGAATAGCCCATGGACTGCCAAAAGAACAGACAGATATGTCTTAGAAAAAGTGAAGCCACAGTGCTCCTTGGAGAAAAGGGTAGGGAAGCTTCATCTCCCACGCTTTGTTCATGTTGGTAGCAGTAGCAGAGGCTATTCCTTGGAAAGAGACATCATGCTAGGAATTGTGGAGAGCCAGTTAAAGAGAGGTAGACCTTAAACGAGGTGGACTTAAATAATGACAGCAGCAATGGACTCAAGTTTGTCAGAGATGATGAGGATGGCACAGGATAAGAGGGAGTTCCGATATATTGTTCATAGGGTTGCCATGAGTCATTTTCAACTCGACGGCACATAACATCCAACAGCAGGACAAAATCATACAACAATGTTTTAATGAAACGTACTTCATAATTAAGACAGAAAGAAAAAAAATACCAGATAATGCTGTACACATGAGAATAGCAGGGCAAAGGTGTAGAAGGTGACATTCTTGGATAGGCTAGCAAAGAAAGGACCCATTGAAGAGACATTTGAGTGAAAAATAAAGGAAGAACAGAATCAAATGTATCGGGAAGATATTAATTCAGCATAGGGGTCAAGGAATTACAAATTCTGAGCAGACATGATAATGGAAAAGAATAGCAAAGAGATCAGAAAGCAAGGGAAACATTGTAAGAGGTAAAGTTGAAAGGTAATCAATCACCAAATACGTGGACATGAGAAGTAGTTAGTCACCGATTATGAGGAAGCCCAGTGGTAGCCAACAGGAAAAACGTTTACTGGGGATAAGCACAGAAGGCATGAGAGAATCCTGATTCTACAAGGGACTCAATGTGCCCCTTGTTATAAAAGGATCATTCTAATGGGAATCCAAAATCTCTGTAAATGTTCATTCAAATTAATAAAATAAAATTTT
>NW_006399771.1:17917454-17920120 GCF_000299155.1 Elephantulus edwardii | reverse complement strand
TAATGTTTTGTAATTTTCTTGGAAAAGGTCCTTTGTACTTCTGGTTAAATTTATTCCCAAGTATTTAATCTTGTGATCAGCTATTGTGAAAGGTATTGTTTCTCTTAGTTCTGGCTCTGTATTCTTTTTATCAATGGCTTATTCTAGTTTATAAATGTTTTATTCCATTAGCTTTGTCTTTCATAGTTTTGTAATAACCCATACGATTGCTATGTTGTGGATCAAGAGAGTGAGGTTTAAAAATATGTATTGGAAATAATACATGCTGGAGGAGTAAAGTGTAAATAATAGCAACATTGTTAATAGTGTGAATTCTGGGAACAGCTTGCTTCATTTTAAATGAGGGCAATATTACTAATGAGAGTACTTTAAGTAAGTTAGTTACCCTCTTTTTCTTCATCTGTAGATTATAAAGAATAAAAATGCCGACTTTAGAGACTGCTTATGAGAATGTAGTGGTTTCCTATCGATAAATGCTCTCATCAATGCTTCATGTACCCTAAGTGCTTAATAAGTTAATAATTTTTATTATCTACTCATTTCATTCTAATAAGAACAGATATGTAATGATTTGAATTTTAAAAGGAGCACTAGAAGCAAAGACCTGAATTACCCATAAACTCAACCAGTCAAATGAATAGCTGAAAACGAGCTCTACATAAAAATATTGAAAGATGCAAAAATCAATAGATAAATTCATGTGTAAAAAAGCTAAAATTTCTGTCCCATTATTCCTAACAATATACTTTAGGTTTGTAATTTAGAGTAGAAACAGAATTACAAGCAAGAGATACTCTTTTAAAAAAATCAATCATTATTTATCTCTTCAATCTAATATTGTGTTATTATCTACTGACGCTATAATAGAAATACCACATGGCTTTCACTCAGCTCTAGTGTCTTGATTCCAAGTAGCCTTAGTGACTTTTAATCAGAGTTCTGAGACTGTGAATTGTCGTGGGTGGAGACTTCCCATTCTACTCCCCTGGAGCCACTGGTCAATTTGAACCAGTAGAGGCTTTTAGTCTTTAGGTTATAGTGCCATAACCTATACCCTCACATCCCCTATACCCTGAGTGGGTAACTGTAAATAACTTAAGTTTATTTTCTCACAGTTCACAAGGCCACATGTCAAAGTGTGACTCTTGGAGAAAATCCTTCTTTGTCTACTTTAGCCTCTGTTGTTGCTGTTAGTTGCCATTCAGTTGATTTCAACTTAGAATGATGATTCCGTGTTTGCCAAGGAGAGCTGTGTCAAAAGATTTTCTACTTTTTTTAGAAGATCGTAATGCCTGTTTAAGAACAAACCTTTTTTTTCAACCGGTAACTAACTACCACTTAACTTTATGCTCTACTCTTTCTTGTATCTAACCTACCCTTATATTAATCATATTATTTGGTTTAGGACGCACTGTAAATTGCTAGAGATTTTTAGTGGTCTTGTGGATAAGGAGTTGTGCTGACTACCCAAAGACAGTTCGAATCCACCAGTTGCTGCTTGAGAGCAAGATAAGCAGTCTCCTCCTGTGTAATGTGTTGCCTCTGAAAACCCCCTGAAGAGTTTTCAGCTATGGGTCAGTTCTGAATCGATAGCACAAAGCAGCAGCAACTATATTGCTTTGACGTGAGTAACAAAGCAAACTATTTCCAGATACACTTTTGGCCATTACTCACTCATTGTTATTGAGTTGGAACTGACTCTTAGCTGACCCTCCATTGCATTTCCAAGGCTGTGAATAACATGAGGGGATATTGCTCATCCTTTTCCAACACAGCTGTTGGTGGATTCTAACCTCTTAGAATCTTTTGGGTTAGCAGTACAATCCCTAAGAAACAGTCCACTAGAGCTTCCCATTTTTGCTGTGTTGTTTTGTATTTGTGACTCATAGCAACACTTTGCACAACAGCTCTGAAGCCTGCCCTGTCCTGAGCCAATCTCATTGACTCTAACACACCTACCTTTGTTGCCCTGATACTGTATCAATCTGGGTCTTCCTTTCCTTGTTGTTGAATTAAGTGCCAAGTTGTAGGCAACTCATAGCGACCCTATGAATGAAAGACCTGAACACTTGTGCAACTTTCATCGTTTTTCCAAATTTCTAGGGTTTCTGGAGGCAAACTATTTAAGAAGTGAGGACCACTCCTGCTTCCAGGCTTGTTTTAATTGGAGAGCTCCACCAAACACTGTCTACCATGGGTAAACCATTAACACATTTGACATATCAGTGTCACAGTGTTCAATATCACAGCAAACACGAGTTACCTCTGTACAGCAAATGGACACATCAGTGCTATACCACCTAGAAGAATGTTTGACCAAAAACAATTAAAACCAGGCCTGAGGGCCACAGATTAATATCACCTACCTTTTGCTTGGTAGCATCACTTTCTATCCACTAGGCCAACACGTCTTGAGGAGGGACACGTATGGAACACTTGGGGCTCTTATGGTTTTCTTTTCATCCCAAGTGGGTGTCAGCAGATGGGACTTGCCAGATGAACTGGGAAACTGGGGGTCTCTGTCTCAGTCCACCAGTATTGGGGCATGTGGAAATTCCCCCCCCCCTTTCCATAGGGGTCTGAATTTCAAGCACAGATTTTTGAGGGAAACAAATCATTCCATAACAATAACTCATAGACGTTTTTTTCTTATTTGTACATTACTT
>NW_006399771.1:17915285-17916354 GCF_000299155.1 Elephantulus edwardii | reverse complement strand
AAGGATCATTCTATTCTTTGTGAAAAAAGTGTGAGGTTTGGGCAAGAGTAGTGCAAAATGGCTAATATACTTTATGATTTATAATGCATTTTTATGATCTGTATCATAAAGAGAAAGTATAACGTGAAGGTGAGAGGCATTCACTTGAGGTCTATATTTTAAAGGTAGATATCACTAAATATACTGATGAATAATTGGAACAGACAAAGAAGTCGAGAATGATTTCAAGGGTAATGAAATATTCTCAATTTATGGAGCAATGCATTTAAAAAACCTCATTTTACTGCTAAAGTTAAAATTGACATTATCTGACCTAGTAACTTCGAGCTGACATAACAAAGGAAACTGATAGAACAAAAAAGAAGTGAGAAGCTTTAAAGAAAGGCATTTTCTTTTTCTTGAAGCTAATTGCCCAAATGAAATTCTTGGCCATGTTGATTCCTTCCATGGGCCTCTTCCTTTGTTTCTAGTGATGACCAGGAATACGCGGAGGTATTTTGCTGCTTACAGGTGCATCATCAGCATCTTCCTCTGTATTTCTACTTTTTTTGTGAGAGCTTACTCAGAAGAAATTGTGTTTTAGACACATTCTGCTCCATTATAAACTCATTAGCATATAAAGAGAAACTCCATATAAAGTCATTTTCATAGTTACAAGGGTTCTCTCTTTGTCTTATTGCTAGAGAGAAGGAACCAACACATAGATGACCCTCCCTTGAGTTTTCAAAGGCTCTAAATCATATGACAGATTGTTCAATGTCCTCTCAAGAAGATGCTGGATGATAGGAACTTCCAGAGAGCCATCGCTACCTAGTAGAAGAGTTAGGAGTTAATATAACTTCCTGAAGGACACAATCTTATCCACGACATGGTTTAAAATATCAGTGTCTACCTCCTCATCCTCTCTCACACATTATGATGTTATTCTAGGCTATCACACCTGAACTTTAGAGGAACAATGGCTAATTTTATTTTATTGTTTTTTTCTGGGTAATCTTTCTTTTTTTTATTATTTTTATTAGTTTTAATGAACATTTACAGAGATTTTGGGTTTTCATTCATTCATTGT
>NW_006399771.1:17902053-17910005 GCF_000299155.1 Elephantulus edwardii | reverse complement strand
CCGCTTGGATCCTTATAAAAACCTAAATGGATTTTTTGTATTTTATAGATTTTTAAATTTCTTAATGGCATTCTCAAATACATTGAGGACATTAAATTGAAATTGAATAAGAGGGAGATTTTCATTCTTCAAATGTTGGAAAAGAAATTTGTCAGGAGAGCTCTGGTGGCTAGTGGCAAGAAGCTGCACTGCAATCTCAGAGATAGATATGTAGAATCCACCAGATGCTCTGTCTGAGAAGGAGGGGCAATCTCCTCCTGTACCAGTCAGATCTGATTTGACAACACACACACACACACACACACACAAACACACACACACACACATATACACACACAAAAATAATAAAATTTTAAGAAAAATTTTAAAAAAGAAATTTGTTGTACTTAAAAAGTAGTTAGGAATACCTAAAACAGTGTTTCATATGTTGGATGACATGCAAAACAATTCTTAACAATATTATCTCAACTTGCAAATATTCTGGCTTACAAATAAAAAATTTGTCAAAATAAGAACTCATTTAAAAAAAAATCAGTAAATACCATCTTTAAAAGATTAACAGGGTTCCAAATTAACTTTTCCATATTTTCAGTAAATATTTGCAACCTGATTAGTATCTAATCATAAGTTGTATGTACTGACTGGGAGTTCTGATAGCTTAGGAGGTAAGGAGTTGCACTACCAACCCAAAGGCATATAGTTTAAAGCTTCCACTGCTCTGGAGAAAAATGGACAGTGTCCTCCTATGCAGTTTGTACCTTTGAAAGCTTGCTGGAGGGTCAGCTATGATTGGTTCTTAGTAGAACTTAACAACAAAAGCAGTGTGTGCTAAGAGAAATGAAAGAAACATTTTGAGAATGCCATATTAATCATAGAAACAGAAGAGAAAATACTGTAAGTTTCAAAGTGTAGTTATGACAGTAGACTTTGATTTGACATTGTGTAGCTCTTTTGGCAATGTCAATGTCATCTACAATGTTTACCCAGTGCCTACTATGCAAGAGACTTGTGACATGAGTTTAGAAACTTCACACATCAAGTTGTAGGTAAATAGAGTATTTTTGCTCTGCAGTTGCCTTTATGTTCTGCTTGAACTGTTAGGGGGGAAAGTGGTTAGAGAAACTGCAGCCAAATTCTGTCAGTTGTTCCAGGGAGTAGCAATGTGGCCAATAGACCACATCTTTTAAACTTCTCATTCATAGTACAAGCTGCAGTTATTTGCCATCAAAACAGAACCGGCTCGTGATCCATTCATCAGTTTCCAAGGCTGTAAAGTGCCATCTTTCATGAAAATTGGACACCAGAGAGGTGTGGTTTTAGACTAGCAGTGCAGCTCTTTGTGGACTATGCCTCCATGGCTCCTAAATAGAATATGTGTGCATCTTATTGGTTCCATTCAGGAGTAACATGCCTCCTTCACCCTCCTAGCCCAAGTTGGGTTTATTTCATTTTATTTTATTTTATTTTGTATTTTATTGTCCTAGGATAGGTTTAATTTTCATATCTTCCCTTTGCTTGAATACTTTTTAAAAAAACCTTTCATGGAACTTAGTAGAATTGGCTTCATAGCAGAGTAATTCTTGGACCTCTGAGTATACATGTCTTCCTTCTTCCCAGTTATTTTCTCCATAGTCAGCATTCCATAAATGTTTAGAGGCTAATTTGATATAGGAAATATTTTAATGTATTGAGGAAACAACAGAATTTTTTCCCCCCTTGGCAGCCTTTTTTTATTGTCTTAACTGTTTATATTTAAGTTTTAAGCCTCAGCAAGCCTCTCATCCTTTTTCAAACCCATGGGATGGGAGAAAGACACTTCTTTCATTGCTTTATTTTAATAAAATTCACAGATTCACACCTGAGGATTTAATCATCTATTTTTAGACCTCTTTCACCGTCTACATGCTGGGTGAACAACTTGCTCCTCATTAAACAGATTGTACATTAAATACCATAGAATACAAAAGCAGAACTATCATACATTTGGTGATAATTAGTAGTGTTCATTTCCTCACTCAGTACTAGGACATACCACACTGTTTCCATAGAAACTTCTATTCTGTTCAGTTAACTGCCTAATGTGGATGTATGAATAAATTTCTAAGTTTAAGGAAATTGGCCCCTAACAATGGTGTGATCCGAAGAGTTTACAGTTGCATATGTGAGCACATCAGTTCTATCAAATTGTTAAATTACATTTGAAAGCACATTTTGTTTGTTTGTTTCCAGATTCTAGACAGAAGAAGAAATAAATAGGAAGTAATAAATTCTAATGAATTTCTATCTAAATGGCCTACTGGACCAGATTCTCCAAATCCCTCAGCTACTCCCTGGTAGGAAATTATGCAAATGTACAAGCTGCTTTAACTCTTTCAGGACACTAGGGTATCATTTGGCAAGTAATGACTGTAAAGGAGGAATTCATTCTGGAGAAAAAGAGAACAAAGGCCATTTAATAAAGATCAATTCATTGTTGCCTTAATTTATAAAAGTCTCTAGAAAGCAGAGGGTAAGTTTTCTGGATAGTAAATTTTAGGTATCAGCAGAATTTCAGATACCATGGTTCACATAATATTTTGTGGGAGACAATAATTTCTTTAAAGTGCATCTTAGTTCAGATTCTAAAGTCAATGTAAACTAAAGCTTAAATTAACAAATACATTTATTCTTGTGTGATGTTGCTGTTCTGTACTGTTGCATTGGAACTGACTCATAGCTGACCCTTCAGTGGGTTTTCAGAGGCAATAAATCACTTGGGAGAAGGTTAGCTATTTTTCTGCTTTGCAACAGCTGATGGGTTTAAACTGTGTGGTAGTGAAACTCCTTATCACTAAGCTACAAAAACGTCTCTCTTATAAAGGCAGTAATGTTGAGTGGATTCTCTAACATGGCCTATCTCAAGTGAACAGTAGTTGCATGAGAGAAACATTAATTTTTCTATTCTCTTTCAGGAAACCTTTTTGGTACAGTAACTATGTATATATACCCCTTGACATACTTTCAGTCTGCCCTAACCCAGAAATGGTGCTACTCATAACCTGGCTTATTTCTTGAGACTTTGGACATAACTCTGATGAGTAGGAACTCTGGCCTGACTCAGCACATCAACTCTATTCTTCCACTGGGCTGGCAGATACACAATCCTAAATCAGATACTTTGTTTTCTGTTTCCTGCAGCATGCATGTTTGTGTTATGATATTTTATGCTTGCTTGTTTTGTAGTTTGTTCTTATGTGTATGATACTTTTCTCTCAGCTCGGTGTACTGGAGTGACTTGTATGTTGCTATGATACTTCTTGTTTTGTAGACCATGCATGCAGTACACTGTTAGAGATTCTAGATGAGAACAATAACAGGTATGAAGGCTCCACTTGTTTGGAGCTTTGTAAAAAGATTGAGTTGAGTGATAGAGTAAGAAAATTGTTTTATAGTCCACCTGTGTTCACTTCAGTAAAATCTGAATGATACAGAAGTTATAGAGAGAAAGGCTAATCCATGGCCCTTGTGCAAGAATGACATACAAATTTTTGAAGCATTTCAATCCACAGGATAGGGCAAGCTTCAGATATGTTGTTCATTGGGTTGCTATGACTTAACTAGGTGGCACCCAACCATAACAAAAACAATATTCTAGTAAGAGATACAGATTGTAATTTTAATTGAATGAATCCCCTATTCATTCTACTAGGAGAAGAATGTTGTTACCAGTGATGTTTATAAATCTTTATACTCTTAACATATTCATATACAACTCAGTGAAATATTTTATGGTCTCTTTTTAATATTTAACTTGAGATTTTTGTATAATTTTTGAAGCAGTATTAGCAGGCAGTGTCTTTCTTCCAAATACTGTCATACCATAAATAGTATTGGACAAAAAAGCCTACAAGTTAACATTGACTTGAGGCTGCAAATAACATATGCAAAATGGTTATAAAGATGTTTATGAAAAGGAGATGCTTTAATCTTAGTGATATCTTCATGTTTAATAGATACAAATTTTGCATCCTCATTCACAAAAAAAAATACTTTCAACTTGTGAAACGTGCAACTTAGGAGATAGGCATCTTGTTTTCTTCCTTTTGGTGCTTTGCGGTGTAGTCTCTCATGAGTTGCATTGTTAATATAAAGGCCATGCTTCTCTGGTGTTTGAATTCACCAGTGGCCCTAGGAGAGGAAGACGGATGATTTGCTCACCTCCCGATGGTTGTTATGGGTCAGAAATGGCTGTGCAACGGTGAATTTGAGCTTAACTATTAAAGGCCCAGTGCTACATTTTGGGGGATTTTGTAGTGAGATCAAGTGTTTCAAATATCTATATAAAATTCAAAGACACTAATTATCTTCATGTGACCATTTAGTGTATAAGGTAAATTGCCTATCAGATTCTGACTGAATAAGGGTGAGCACAGTGGTTCCTCTCATCCTTTCATTGTTTGTCGGTCAATCATACTCTGTGTACTAAATGACCATTGATCTAATTCTAGGTTGTCTAATTCCAAGATGTTCCCAATGCTGTCTTTCACAAATATCTTCCAAATAATGTATCCTAAAATTCTATGAGTTCATATTTTAAATATGTTACATGTACTTCACAGTATTTTGTGTTTTATTAAGAAACTAGTATATGTCAGTCATAATTCTCCATGACTCAGTAATCATTTTCCTAAGCATGCTGTAATAAGGTGAATTTGTGCCATAAGTATATTTTGTTATTTCTTTACTTCACTACTGTCATAGATACTTTCTGGATTAATAGATATTTTAATTATCAAGTCAAAGGTCCTTAACAGACAGTTTTTGATGCATCATAAAGCAAGCTTTGTAGTGAGCTTGACACCATTTGTCATCTTATTTGTGCACAAGAGCATAGAACATAATGTTTCTTGTCTATAGCTGTTTCTTTAGCAATTGATCATTAATTGAAAAATATAACATAGCAAGTTTTATGAGAGAACTTAATGTTTCACTACAGTTAAATGAATTAATTAAAAAATAAAACCTGTGAATGAGGTTTGTGAATTACCGACTTCACTTTGTAATCCCAGAACATGAGTACTATTCCAGAAATAACGTGTACACATGGTTGGTTGGTTGGTTGGTTTTGTGGTTTTTTTAAAAATATTTTGTTATTTCTCTTTAATACTTTACCAACCCCAAGAAAAGATACATTTTTGTTCTTCTTCATTACTATTATCGTCAAAGACCAAACACTCCATGCATTATGCCACCTCACCCTTGAGCTTTTCTCGTTTCCCTTGTGCTGTCCATTTCAGTGTCACCATCTGCTTACTATGAAGCATCATGGCTTGTTTACTGTCATGAATATGGGCAGTCTTCCAAAGGAGCCCAGAGACCTGACTGGCACAGGCTGCAATATGCCTATTTTACTTGCCACCATCCTTACTACTCCCTGTTAAGTCAATTGTAATTCATGCTGTTTCCATGTGTCTCATAACAGAAATTCGCCCCATAGGATTTCCAGTGTCAGATTGTTGCAAAGTAGATTTTCAGATGATTTTTTAAGGATTTGTCTAGGTGGACTTGAACCTCAAGCATTTTAGTTAGTAACCAAGCATTTAACCATTTATACCACCCAGGGATTCCATTTTGCTAAGCACCTTCTCAGTATTCTGACTTGGTGAACAGAGTGGTTTAAAAGCTGGGATTCTTAGATTCTATTTTTCAATTTTTGAAACTCTTATATAGTGAACATTTTAGCATCATACTTTAATGGACCCATATTCTCCAAATAATGATAAAACTTGAAATAATTATAGTACCATCAGCCCAACTATACCACTGTCTGCAATGGCTAGATTATAGAGATCATCTAACTTTGTTTATGCTCTATATATTGTCTCTCTTCGAGTAGAATTATTATCTTAAACTTGTTCTCTAAGGTAGCTATGATGTAAAGTTTAAATATACTTTAGAAATAATACCCTATTCATTAGAACACTTGCTTTACTTTTAATCTCCATTCTATTTCACATAGTATGCTACAAGTTCTTTATAGTGAGCATCTAGTTAAAAGTATATAGCCAATACAAAGAAATTTGGTACACTGAAAATCAGTTGATGAAGGCACGGCGTGTGCCAGTGACCCAGTTTTAACACCGCTCAGTTATATGCAGGAAAAATGTTCCTTGATAAAAAGTTCGAGACAGCTTCATTTTTTATTTGTTTTCCCAATAGATCTATGATAAGCAAACACTCTTTTGTTTGCGATCATCTTCTGTGTATGAAATGCCGAGTCCATTCATCCATTTACTTCGTAAGTCAGTCAGTGAAGTTATTAAATAGAGTCGAGGAGCTCTGTGGCATATCCATAGGAGTTTTGCTGCCAACCCAAAGGTGGTACCTCTCTAGTGGTTCGAATTCAGCCAGTCTCTATGAAGAAAAGATAGACAATCAAGACTATTGCAACATGTAGCCTATGAAAATCCAGTGGAGGGTCAGCTCTGAATATATTCCAAATGCAATGGCTTTTGGTAAGAGGAATAAAGCAGTGTTGTCCTGTGGTAGGTTTTTTACTTTCTTTGATTGCTGGCCAGGGCTCCATAAGCTCCTTTGGTCAGTCTTTGGAGGGTTGAATGTTGCCATGATGTTAAGTAGTTTCAGAGATCTTCCACATTACTAAAGCAGATTTGGATAAAATCCTGGTGATCCCCTTCAACGTGTCAACAAATGGAAAGCCTATGGATCTATGTCATGATCTTGCACATTGGTTGACTGTATTCCAAGGCTGGCAGCTGATAAAAGCAGGTGCCAGATAATTACCTACACTTCCCTGGGTATAAATGAGTAACAAAGTTACATTATAGATCCAGTCTCTATTCTTGCACAATTTATAATACAAAGAAGGATGGTGAACAAGAATTTTATTAATTCTATTCATAACTTATTAAACACTTAATTTCCCTTCCCCCTCATTGCCCCAGACACCGCTTCAACAGAAATATACCACATGATGCATTTGTTTTGATTCCCAGAGGAAGTGGAAGTTGAAGCATTACATTATTTCTATTAGTTTCCATGAGTTAAGAATAGAAATACCATTTGATCCAGCAATTTCACTATTAGGTATATATCCCCAAGAAGTGCTACCCACAGCACAGACTAACATAAGCCTAACCATGCTTATTGCAGCATTATTTACAATAGCAAAGAGTTGGAAAAAATGCCTGCTGTTTAATTAACAGAAAATTGCATCAACAGACTGTTACATCAGCAGATTGATGGCTAAAGAAACTCTAGTACATTCTTATCATGGAATAGATGCTTTTATATTTTTCAAGATTTAATACAATAAATTTTATTTATTCATTAATTACATTATTAAGTGGAACTGGCATTACAGTTTCCTTAACTAAATACTGTATGTACAGCTTGGCTTCTACCTTGATTCAAACTAAAAGTAAACACATTTTGTTGTTGTTGTGTGCCATCGACTCGTTTGTGACTCACAGCAACCCTATGTACAAGAGCTCTAACTGCTGTTCTATCCTGTGCCAACCTAGCCATCTCAAACGCACTTATTCCCACCTCTCCAGTCACAGAATTGTGCCATCTCATCATATGTCTTCCTCTCCTTCACCGACCCTCCACTCTGCCAAACATGATATCACTCTCCAAGGACCAGTCCCTCCTTGCAACATGTCCAAAGTATGTCAGACGAAGCTTCAGAATCCTTGACTCCAGGGAACGTTCTGGTTCACCCTCTTCAGGACAAACCTGTTTGTTCTCCTAGCAGCCCATGGTATATTCAACACTCTTCTCCAGCACCAAAGCTCAAAGGCATCAATTCTCGTTCTATTATCCCTATTCACTGTCCAGCTCTCTGATGCATAGCACGTAATTGCGAAGACTATAGCCTGGATCAGGTGCACCTTAGTCTCCAGCCTGATATCGTTGCTCTTCAGTACTCTTAAGAGGTTCCTCACAGCCAA
>NW_006399771.1:17893366-17896818 GCF_000299155.1 Elephantulus edwardii | reverse complement strand
TGAATCAGGTAACATCACAACAGACCCAACTAAAATAAAAAAGCTAACATTAGAATACCATGAAAAACTATACTCAAACAAACATAATAGCTATTAATTCACAAAAAATCAATATTTCTACACTATCATTAAAAATATTATAAAGATATCCTTGGCAGTATATTTTCCCAATGCAATACTTCTTTTGATGTTTTGACTTCTGATTTCACAGATGTTGCTTGTAGATCAAATTAAAATGAAATCCTTGACAACTTTAACATTTCTTTGTCTATAATGATAATAATTATTAACAGTTCAGTTGTGAAGATTTACTTGTATTATGTTGAAGCGTAATCCATACTGAAGAATACAGCTTTGGAACTTCATCAGTAAGTGCTTCAAGTCATCTTCAGTTTTTGCAAGCAAGCTTGTGTCATCTGTATAACATAGGTTATTACTGAGAGTTGTAGTTTGATATAACTGACATAACAGCTTGGGCTATACATTGTGCAAGTCCTTCAGCTGAGTGATATGCAAGAAATGTAATTCTACCAAAACATAGGAAATAATCTAAAATCAGCAAGAATAAAGAAAGTGTGGCATATTCACATAAGGAAAAGAGTTAAGAGCTAACCATTTACCTTTTTGTGTTGTGGGAAAAATAATGTAGAGGAAATTAATAATTTCTTTGTGATGGAAGAGAAGTTCCTCTATTCATTAAAAAATACTTTAAATGCCGTAGTTTATAGACTAAAAATTATATTCAGTGTTCATGGATTAGCCAAAATGACAGTAAGTTAAAGCCATGGATCTTTTATAGGGTTTTGTTTGTTGTTTTGTTGTTGTTGTTGTTGTTTTGTACCATCAAGTCGAATTTGACAGGCACAGATTACCCCTCCTTCTCCAGTGGAGCATCTGGTGGATTTGAACAACATGTCTTCAGGATTGCAGCACAGATTCTTGTCACTAGGCCACCAGAGCTCCCTGTACTAGCATTTTAAAATTACTCGATGCATGCTTTTCTTTGCTGAGATTGGATAGATTTAATAATTTTAATTCTAGACATTTGAGAAAGCAAGAAATTTGAGATACCATGTCCAGTTTGCCATCCATATATCCTAGAAAGCACTAAAGATACACAACCAGAATCAAGTGTCTGCTTGTTTAATGTCATTTCTGGTTTTGCTTGATTATAAAATGGAGTGATTTAGTATGATTTTATAGGCTAATCTATTGTTATAGTACACCAACACTCTCTCATGATTAGCACCATGAAAGACATATGCACCATTCTTCCTAATGATTTTATACTGTATTATGTTTTACTACTGCAGGAAGAGAAATCCTGCAACTCAGGAAATTGTTTGATTTAAACACACAGCTCTCCCATTCCTATACCATATAGAAGAAAAATGTGGTTTTTCTGTGCCTTCATGTGCGCTCTACATCTCGATTTCTCTGAAAACAGATGGGGAAATGCAATAATATTACATTCTGGGCCCTTATGACCAAAAGAAGAACCTGGCAGCAGCTCAAAAATAATGACATAACAAAGAGATGAAAACAGATCCTGATTTTCCCCTGATGTTGGTCCCTCTGTCATCAGCCAAAAAGAGATTTTTTGACCCATTTGAAAAATTATGCCTGTTTGAAAAGCCTATAATAATGAATGTTTCTGTTTTGTCCAATAAAAAAGATTTGTTCCAAAGGAGTTTCTTTGTGGGAGTGTAAAATCCAAGAAGCTGCTTTAATTTATTAATAAAGAGAATTTACTCCTGAATGGTACTCTAATTCAGCTGCAGTAAGAGTTCTGATCTGTTGCATCTTGTCAGAAACACAAGCACCTCACCCTAATTTCGTCTAATCATTAAGGCTCTGGGTTAGATTCTTTAAGTCATGTATGATATTTACTCAGAAGTCAAACTGATTCAAAAGCAATTGTTTTGGTGTTTGGTTATGGCAACGTGAGATTATCAAAGGTGGGAATGTTGCAGACAAGCAATTGAATAGCAGTCCTTTTTTTAATCTGAAACAATTTGTAGATGACGATCCAACAGCTTTTCAGAGGCTGTAAGTCACGTGGGAAGAGATTGCTCATTTTTCTGCCACTGAGAAGCTGATGGATTCAAACCATCTGCCTCTGAGTCGGCAGTGCAACTCGTTATTGACTAGGTCACCAGCGCTTCCACAGCAGTGTGTATATGTCACAAATTATAAGGTCTTAGAGTATATTCAAACCAAACTCATTGCCATTAAGTCAATTCTAACTCACAGAACTCTTCTGTGAGACTTCCGAGGCTGTAAATCTTCACATGAGGGAATTGCCCAACTTTTTCCATAGGTGAATCTGCTGGATTGAGACACCTGAAACCACACCATCTTCTGCTGAGGAGCTCAACACAATGTCGACTATGTCACCAGAGCTCCTTTCTCTGTTATGTATTCTGTTTCGGGCATTGCCATCACATCAGATCCTTGTGTAAATCACAAGGGAGGAGATTGTGCATTTTTCTTCTCTTCAGTCACTGATGCCATCTAACCTCCAGAGAAGAACGCCTCTTGGGTTAGCAGCACAACTTCCTATGGGCTGCACCACCAGTGCCTCGTACTAATATATTGGTGGTGCATACTGTCAAGTCAGAGCTAACACTCTGCTGACTTTTCAGAGGTGGTTAATTGATGGGAAGAGATTTTTCATCTTTCTCTCATGAAGCACCTGGTAGATTCAAACCATGTGCCTTTGGGATTGCAACACAGCTTTTGACTAACCACCAAAGCTCCCTATTACTAAATGATTATTAAGTTGTAATAGTTGAACCAGGGTCCATCTGATTATTCAAATATGTCTGCTTCTTGTGGATAAGCTTAACACTCAGTGGAAGTTTTGTTATTAATCCAGTTATGGAGACATTAGAAAGAAACTTGGGGCCATAGGGGTGCCTCATATCTATCATTGTAAAAAAGTATGGTAATGACTTATTTAATTTGTTTTAAATAATTATATATTGCTTAATTGATGTATGAAAGCTAGACTTGAGCCTTTTTTATATCTTTTAACTCTAACGCTCTAACGTCTGTAATTTTCAGCTTTCAGATTTTGTGTGTTGTGTGTGTCTACTGTAAGATGTGGCTTTTATTATGGAACTGTGGTGGTGGTGGTGGTGGTAGTTTGAGACCACTGAGTCAGTTCAGACTTATGTTGACCCGATACAGAACAAATTGAAAGGCAGTCAGATTCTCTGCCATCCTCACAAGCTCTGCTGTGTGTACACCCATCCTTGTGCTCACTGTGTAAATCTATTTCCAAACATTATGTCCTTCACCAAGGACTGGCCGTTTCTGATAACATGCCCAGAGTATATGAGTCAGTCTCACTAACTTGGCTTCTAAGGAACACTCTGGATGTACTTCTTTTAGGGCACAATTGTTTGTTCTTTTGATAGTCCATGGTGTAAATAAAATACATATAATTT
>NW_006399771.1:17891559-17893266 GCF_000299155.1 Elephantulus edwardii | reverse complement strand
AAAGTTGGGTGGTGTATAAGAAAGACAAAAAGGAATTGGCCTCTTTAAATTGTGGTTTTGCATTGTATGGGGGGAGGGAGGAAGGGAGAAAGGGGGGGAGATAGAGAGATATTATTGAGTACAACCAAGTTGGAACTGACCCATAGCGACCCTCTGGCAGGTTTTCACAGGGAGTTGGTTAATCGCATGGGAGGAGGTTGCCCCCAAGCCAGAAGAGCTATCTATCTATCTATCTATCTATCTATCTATCTATCTATCTATCTATCTATCTATTTATCTATATATATGCCTCAGCCTAAACTATAAACTATAATCCATACACTCCAGTAATCCATACTGAAGACATTGAAGAGTCTTTGAGCTTAATCATTAAGTACTTCAAGTCTTCATTTTCTGCAAACAAAATATATTATGACAGGTATAATTCAAGGTACTTTACAAGCTTGGCATATTACATAGTATATCATTTAGGTATTAGATATTATTAGTGTATCCTTCTCCCAACTGAATACTGCATTCTTCCTCTAGTCCAGCCGCTGAGATTGTTTGCCTAGCACACGAATTGAGATGATATGGCGATGTTACAGCTCTACTACAACCCAGCCTGATTCAAACAGTGCTGCACTGGCTAGAAATCAGAAACCTCTTACTGTACTCCATTTTGGTTCTTGCTTTATTAATTAGGTTATGTATTAGTATTATATGTATTATATGTATTGTATTATATGTATTAGTGTGAGTCACTTGGGAATGAATAAAATATCCTAGAGGTGATCCACGTCAGATCAGGCTCAGATGAGCTCCTTCACAGACATACCCCAATATCTGGACTTTCTCAATGCTGTTACCATCTGGATTTTCTCAAGAGTTTTAGGAAGATACTTTGGGCTCTACCTTGTTCAAAGCTTTCATCTCCACAAAGAAACCAGTAAACCTAGGTTGGGAATTAAGAATCCATTCATTCATTCATTCATTCATTAAATCACCAAATATCTATTGAGTATCTCCTATATGATAATAGACATTCTCCTTGGAAGGGTGGAGAAACAGCACAAGACAAGTAAGACCCTGCATGAGATGGATTGACTAAGTGTCTGGGGTAGTGGGGTGGCTGGTGTTGGAGACAATGAAATTGGCTCAAGATAGGGAAGATAGGGAAGGGTTCAGAGTAATTGTCCAGATGGTCTCTATGAATCACAGATGACTTGATGGCACATAACAACAGCTAAGAACTAAAGGTAATTTGGTGAATAAATGATAGTTTGTGAATTGATCTTAAATTAGTCACAGGGCACTGCTGTTTGTATATGCCTCTTTCTATTTTAGTTGATAGGAATAAGAGTTAGAGATAATTGGATAAATGTAGCTCTATATAGTAACAAATTATTTCCTTTTTTCCACTGGTACTTATCCAAAGTTTAAGTTTCATCTTGTTTAATTTAAAAGTGCACATTAGTGCATCGTCTTATTTACATTAATTATATAGCTGAGGTTTTAGATTATCTGTGATTCACCAAGTAGTATTTAACACACTAACAGAAAGAATAAATTGGAAGTGTAAAGATGAATTTTTAACTTGAATTTTAAAATAAATGTGTGAGATTCATGTATAATTTAACCATGCACTCTTATGACCTTTACATTGCAATCTGATTTCAGAATTAGACCAAATCTCAGTCCAAATCTGAATGGTCAGCTTTCTTTGCT
>NW_006399771.1:17889290-17891459 GCF_000299155.1 Elephantulus edwardii | reverse complement strand
AGAATCTTTGTTTTCTTGATGTTGAGCTTCAATCCATATAGGAGGCTGCAGTCCTTGACCTTTTGCAGCAAGCGCTTCAGGTCCTCCTCTGTTTCAGCAAGCAGGGTTGTGTCTTAGTCAATTTTTTTTGGGGGGGGAGGACATCACAAGTGAAAATGGCAACATAATAGAAATTGTGCATGTTAACATAATAAAAATTATAACAATAGCATAGCATTAAGTATTTGAATTTCATGCTGAGCATTGCTTTCACTATGTCCCAAAGATTTTGTTATATTTTTATGATTTTTAAATTTTTCTACAACTCACAGGTTTTTCTCCGTATTTCCATTATTTGTATCCTAAAACTGGCTTATTCTGCAGAATGACCAGTGTACAGTAGTATAGAACATATATTGAGGGTTACATGGTTATGTGGTTACAGTCTATTTTTTAGTTAGGACCAAATGGTTAACTCTTAGTCTACTATGTATTGATTCCTTTATTCTGCAAGAGTTTGCTTTCTAAATTTCAGGGTTCTGACATCAAGTATATTGATTTTTGTAGCTGCTATGCCTCTGAAGTTGATTGGTTCTTTGTCAATGTTGTTTGTGTTTTGAGTTTTTACTTCTTCTATTTGTAAGATACTAATATTGCTAACAATATTAAACCTGTTCTTTTGGTTACTGTGTTTTTTTGTTATTTTCCCCCATCCTCTCAATACTGTGATTTTTTTTTTAACCCCTTTACTCCTGCCTACCTTAGAGTGTGTCATATATTCATCTGCTTTTATGCCCTTTTAGTCAATTAACAAAATAATGTTTCCATTTTGTGTGTTACATTGATTGTCTCTTTGTTCTTGTTTTACTTCCAATGTGTAGTTTTATAAAAAAATACAAATTTTCCCACTTTTATTAATTATTGCTATTTAAGAGATTATGCATTTCTATATTCAGCTTTTTAAGGAAGCATCAAACTGCCTTCCAGGATAGTTGTACCATTTTACAATCCCACCAACAAGGCTTGAGTTCCACAGCCTTTCCAACATCTATTACTTGCTGCCCTGTTAAACTTTGCCAGTATTACTGGAGTGAGATGGTACCTCATTGTGGTTTTTATCTATATCTCTCTTATTGCCAGTGATTTGGAGCATTTCTTTGTATGTCTGTTTGCCATTCGAATATCGTCCTCTGTGAAAATTCTTTCCATGTGTTTTGCCCATTTCGTAACTGGGTTATCAGTCTTTTTCTTGTGCAGGCCCAGGAGTAAACACCAAAAACAAAAACAAACAATGCTATTTCTTAAAAATACCTTTCACTTCTTCGATGTGTAAAAATTCTCATTAGTGTCATTCCACCCAAGCCTCTTGCTACCTGAGGCCTGTGGCTGAGGTTGCTTCAGTGCCCTGTCTGCACTCCCGGCCCAGGGATGTTATTCCAGCATCAATCTCCAGTGCAGCACCGACCTTGCAGGAAGAACTGACAAATGACTGTGGAGATGGTTTGCCACCAAAGCAATTTTCCCTCCGCATGCGGAAGAATGCCGGTGGAAGAGTTTGTGTAATTAAAACAATGATCAATGATTCATGCACTATTGCACAAGATGGATGAGTTTAGAACAAAATATTCAGAATGAAATAAGCTTTGTCATGGGAGAACATTTATGGAATAAGATCACTAGTATGAAAAGCTAATGAAAAATAAATTGTTGTTGTTAGATGTGTTGGAGTCGAATAAGACAAATAGCAACCCTATGAACAACAGACCTGAACCCTGCCCTGTCCTGTGCCATTCTCATCCTCCTTCACACACTTGAGCCCATTGCTGCAGTCACAGTGTCTGTCCATCACCTTTCCAACCCTGATGTTCTTTTCCAAGGAATAGCCTTTCCTAACAACATGCCCAAAGTATATCACACAAAGTTTCACCATCCTTGCCTCCAAGAAGCATTCTGGCTGCACTTTTTTCAAGACATATCTATTCTTTTTGCAGTCCATGGGATATTAAGTACTCTTTTCCAACTGTATAACTCAAAGGCGCCAGCTCCTCTGTCTTCCTTTTATTCATTATCCAGGTCTCAGAATAAGGTGATAGAAGAATGGTGTAAACACAGATAGATGGATGTTGTAGTGATAGCAAAGATAGAAATGAAGAAAGAGGGATTAGAGCTAATAAATGAGTTGGATTAAGG
>NW_006399771.1:17866136-17881348 GCF_000299155.1 Elephantulus edwardii | reverse complement strand
GGGGGGGGGGGGAGAAGAAAAAGAAAGAAAAAAAAGAAACTTGCCAATGAAAGAAAGTTCAAATATTTTGCACTGAAGGGAGAGATAGAAAAGTGGTAAGACTACATTCCCTCAAAGGCAGAAAACTTACAAGACCAGAAAGCACAAAGCAGTGCCATTATGTCTCGGCACTTGCAGATTTCACTGTATAATAACTTCCTTTTTTCTCGACATCAATCCGCTGTATTTTGTATGACCAAAGATTTTAAATATGCTTTCTAGACTATACCGTGGCTCACTCTTTTAACTACGACTGTTTTCATACCTAAATTTCTTTTGGATAAGTTGTACTTGTTTACTAAAAAGACTTTGGGTTCTGTTTTATTTCACTTGGGGACTCCTTCATGCAGCAGCAAACCAAGTCAAAACATATCTTTATGCTACTATAATGAGAGCCATTCATTTCAGTAGTATTCAGCTGGCATCTCTTCATCCTTCCTCCCCTCTCTTTGTCTAAGCTGCCCCTTGCTCCATTTTCAGGCATTTCCTAAGTTCTTTCTACTTGCAGCTCTGTGCTAAAGCAAAGAAGTAGCAGTGAGTCATCTGCTAACTGTTTTATTGGTTCTTAAGCTCTTCCTTAATCAAATAATTATCAATATAATTTCATTTTCTTTCTCTTTTGGAGCAGCTGGTATATTTAAACAACTAACTTTTGGGTTAGCAGCCAGATACAGTGCCATCAGAGCTCTTTTTGTTAATTATCTTTTTTTTTTCTATACCATGATAGATGGATGGAGAAGAAATTGAGGTTGTTATCAATTATAGCTTGCTTGGTTCTACAATCAACACTCTTAACACCAGCAGTCAGGAAATTAAAAGATGAATTTCATTAGGTAAATCCGCTGTCATGGACCTGTCTAGAGTACTGAGAAGCAATGATGGCAGTCTAGAGACTAAGTTGTGCCTAAGTCAGGCCATAGCCTTCACAATTACTTGCTATGCTTCAGAGAGCTGGACAGTGACTAAGGATGACAAAAGAAGAATCAATGCTTTTGAATTGTGGTGCTGGAGAAGAGTCTTGAGCATACCATGGACTGCCAAGAAAGCAAACTGGTCTGTCTTGGAGAAGGTGAAACCAAGTTTTTCCTTGGAGTCTGGGATTTTGAAGCTCCATCTCATATACTTTGGTCATCTGCCAGGAGGAACCAATCATGCTCTGAAGGGTGGAAGGACAGCACAGGAGAAGAAGACCCTGGATGAGATGGATTGATACAGTATCTGGAACAATGAGAGTTAATGTGAATTAGTGAGACTGGTTCAGGACAGGGCAATCTTCAGAGCTGCTGTACAGAGTGTCACTATGGGTTGAAGGTGACTTGACAGCACATAACAACAACAACAAACAACACATGCATACTATGCAGTGCACAGCATTATGTTTGGACTGTGGTGGAGCATCAGAGAGATGAAGAGTAGTAAAAATAATTTTATCATAGCAAGTTAGTCCATTTTCTTCTGTGAAACCATTTAAAACATGAGGGTACAAATAAAAATATTCTTTACAACAGCTGTACATCACGGTTGTCCAAGTTTCCTTTTGGCGCTGCATTGTCTTCACATTCCTTTCTAGATTCTTTGAAAGCTAACCTGTCAAGGTCTTTTGCCACCTGGAATCTGACTTACTCCTGGCTCATTCTTCACAAGAAAGGGATCCCACACTTTAAGCTACCTAATGGGAAGGAGCCTGAAGGCAATTTTGTTACTCCTGCCTTCATTGTTACAGTTCCACCTTGTAAAGCTCTTGCAATGCCAAGATCAATAAGAAAATACAGAAGTTGATGCCCCATTTGCGAGAGCTCTCTCTGATTACATAGCTTTTGGACCTCTAGTCAAAGCCATCAATTCATCCCATAATTGTGTTATATTTTGCAACTTCTCTTGCACAAAGGGCTACTGAGAAAGAACTCTGTTCTTTCTTCTGACACGAGTTATATCCTCTGTATTGTGGAACATTGATAAAATGTCACAGGTTTATTGTCCTGCCACTGTACCAATACATAGCCTTTCATATAAAACATGGGTTCTTCCACGTCTAATTTATCTTTCCTTTTCATCATTTCTGGTATTCCCTTTCTATTTGCTGAGACTTGACCTAAAGCATACAGTACCCTATCATTCAGGTATTTTGTCAAGTGGTAGATTGTAAAAAAAAAAAAGGGAAAGGCAGTGAGCCTGTGAGAATGGTTATGTGAATTTACTGGCCTAAGTACAGCATTGTTACTTAGGGAAAGAAATGTGTCATTATTCTTACTTTTTGTGACAGAAGTCCAGCTGACTTAAAAAGTCAGTTCTGGCATTAGCTGAGTATCAAACATTTTCCCTGTGCTTTCTTCCCAGGTCTCACTGGTTCATATTATTTTATTCATAATGGTCCTTGAATCTTGATTGGCATCATACCTTCTTCAATAACAACACTGGATGGCACATATACTTCTTTTAGTAAATGAGTGAAACTATTGATAACGGGACATAATTTGCGAAGCTGATCATAGCCAGGTTCTGATTTGTGCATGGCTATTGAATTGTCATGCTAGCTTATGTTCTCAGTCAATTTCTTAAATATTATTTTAGTCATAAAATCTGAAAGAAAGTAAAACCCAAGACAAGTCACCTAGTCCAACATTGTCAAATGTCAGGAGGTCACCCATGCTAGATGAGTGTTAGAAGAGCTCCCAAATTAAAGCAGACTAAGAAACAAGATCGGCCTGGAATAACAAGCCTCTGAAAATCCTATGAAAAACTTAGGAATTCCAATAGCTATAGTATTGTCTGTAGAGCCCAGATAGAATGTACATCAATATGAAGAGAAACTGCTATAAATATACTTCAATAAGGAGAAAGTAGACTGTACAAATTATGAATCTAGGGAAAGTGGAAGTTGTTAAAAAAGAAATGAAAAACATGACCATCGACATTCTAGGCATTAGTGAGATGAACTGAACTGCCGCTGGCCACTTTGATCACACATAACATCATCTGCTCTGGTAGGAATGAAAGACAAGAATGTATTTATAGTTAAAAAGGCAATTGTGACTCCTGTCCTGAAGTGGCATCCACTTCCTAAACAACATGCCTCTGGAAACTCTATGAACTTTGAGAAACCACCATAGTTATAGAACAGGGTTCAGATCTTTTGTTCATAGGATCACTATGAGTCATGTTCAACTCGACGGCAATCAACAGTAGCAACAACAACAACAAATGTGTGTGTGTAAACTTTTTTTTTTTTGCATATAGAAAACAAGCCTCAAAACCCTAACATATTTCCCTTGAGTTGATCTAACTCAGGGCTCCTATAGGATAGAGCAGAACTACCCCCTACGGTTCCCAAAGCTGTCAATCAATCTTAAACAGCGACATCTTTTTTTTCCTGCCAACTGGCTTGTAGATTTGAACCACTGACCTTTTGATTAGCATCTGAGCTCTTTAAACCATACTGAGCTATAAAGTGTCCTGTTTCATATATATTAATAAAAAGGAAATATATTTGCATACTGTATATGCATTTTTTTGTGGTGAGCGCCTCTGACTTCTACCTCTTAGAGGCAAATGAATTGTAATGCTTTTCTACTCAAGTCAACTGCTTGCCTGATTACCTGTTTAGGAAGCATTCAATTCCTTGGCAATATTTGACTCATAAAACTCAAAGGTTATTCCTCACGAGGTTTATACTGTCTTAAAAAAATATTGAACTAAAATTTCAACTGCTGTGGATGTGATCTCATAATATTAGTTTTATGCTGACTAATCCATGCCTGATTTTCTACTTTGTAGATGTTCCATTTTCTACTTGCAAAATATTTACCCATGCCTTCTACCTCCCCACCCCCAACTGTTTTTGCTGTTTTCATGGATTATTTAAGTAGATTACCTGCCCACAACAGGGATTTTAAAATATCTTCTCAAAAATTCTTTCAGCCTTTTCTACATCAGCCAGGTCCTTGTTGTTGCTAGGTTCTATTGAGTCAAGTCTGAGTCGTCGCAACCCTGTGACTAATGGACTTGAGTTCTGTCCTATTCTGTGCCATCCTCACTCTCTCCAGTACACTGCAGCCCATTGCTGCAGTAACTGTGTTGATCCATCTTGCTGGGGGCCTTCTCTTTCACTGACCCTCTACTCTTTCAAGCATGATATCCTCTCCAAGCAATAGTCTCTCCTAGCAACATGTTCAAAGTCTGAGATCTAGCTTTGTCGTCGTTGTCTCCATGGAGCAGTCTGCCTGCACTTTTTCCAAGACATACTTGTTTGGTTTTTGGCAGTCCATTGGACATTCAGTACATTTCTCCAACACTGTGCCTCAAAGGCATCAATTTTTTTGGAATCTTTTTTATTGCCCTGCTATCAGATGCATAGCAAGTAATTTTAAAAGACCAGGGCATGAATCAAGCACACCTCTGTCTTCAAACTAACACCACTGCTCTTCCGTATTATGGAGAGATTCCTGACAATGGACTTGCCCAAATAAATACCTCTCCTTATCTCCTGACTGCTGGTGCCAAGGGTATTAATTGTGAATCCAAGCAAGACAATATCATTAGCAGTTTCAATCTTTTTCCCTGGTGTAATGTTGCTCACTGGCCCAGTGGCAAGGACTTTTTTCTTCTAAGATGCAATCCATATTGAAGGCAACAGTCTTTGACTTTCTGCAAAACGTGCTTCAAGTCCTCCTCACTTTAATCAAGCAAGGTCGTATCATCTTCATAACGCAGGTTATTAGCTATTAATGAGTCTTCCTCTGATCTTGATGCCACATTTTTCTTTATTGAGTCCAGCTTCAAGCATAATTTGCTCAGTATACAGATTTAATAGATATGAAGAAAAGATACACCCCTAATGAACACCCTTCCCTATTTTAAACCATACATTGTTTCCTTGCTCCATTCAGATCACAGCTTCTTGGTCTAGGTATAGATTTCATATGAGCCAGTTCTGAGATTCCCATTCTTCTCAATGCTAGCCATAGATTTTTGTGATCCACCGAGTCAAATGTCTTTTCATAGTCAACAAAACACAGCTATACATGCTTCTGATATTCTCTGCTTTCAGCCATGATCTCTTTGACATCAGCCATGATATCCCTAGTGCCACAGGATTTTCTAAATTCACCTTGACCTTCTGACAGTCCTCTGCCAATGTACTGTTCAAGTAGTTTTGCATGATCTTCAGCATTATTTTGATTGCAAAGCAAAATGTCTACATTCTCTTAGATCACCTTTCTTGGGAATAGGAACAAATATGGAACTCTTCCTGTCAGTCTGCCAGTCAGCTGTCCATCTAGGACCCATGTCCGTGTGCTCAGAGATTAGCTGGGTGACTGCTTCATCAGATGGCCAGTAGTAGTGTGGGGGGAAACTGAAGATGTAGGTCTTGGAGAATAAGGGGTCAGTGTGTTTGGGGTTGTGCTGAACAGAAACTTGTTATCTGGGCTGCAAAATCCTTTTTCAAGGGGACACTCATCTGCCTGCCTTCTGTCCTTTTCCATCCATGGCTACGGAGAGGCAGGGTGCTGTGCTCACCAAGATTACCTAATGTAGAAAGAGAGCTTTGAAAGCAGGAATGAGATGCAATCCTCAAAAGAAGATAAAAGGATGGTGAGGAAGGGAAAAACACTTCCTTTGTACCCTTGTCTCTAGATTTTAACTTCTCTCCTTGTCTATAAAATTATGATAATAGTGTTACCTATTTCAAAGGTACCTCTGGTGGCCTAGTGGATAAAGCTTTGTGCTGTCAACCCAAAAGGCAGAGGATTAAAATCCAGCAGCTGTTCCACTGAAGAAAGATAGTCTCTTCCTAAGTCATTTACAGCCTCTGATAACCTACTCAAGGGTTAGCTATGAGTTGGTTCTGAGTTGACCGCAGTGAGGAAGAGATCTCATGAGTTAGTTCCCTCACACAGCAACATTTCAAATGCTTCAGACAGTTAAGCAAATAGTTAACACTCAATATTGTATCACATAAGAAGTTGTGATTTGTAGTTTTGAAAACCAAAAAAGACCCAGTTGTCATTCAGTGACTGGTGACATGTGTATCAAAGCAGATTTTTTCCAGTGACTGAGCTTTCTAAAGTAGGCCTTTTTTCCAAAGTGCTTCTGAATGGACTTGAACTGCCAGACTTTCAGTTAACAGCTGAGTCTATTAAATGCTTGTATCATTAACAAGGATGCCAAATGACTGAGAGGCAAAATTATTATTATTATTATTACTATTATTATCAATAGCTGTGAAGTCATTCATAATTCCTTTAGATATCATGTACTTTGTTCTAAGGATTTTTAGCTTTTAGCTTTTTGGGAATAGATTGCTAGATTTTTTTTTCCTTCCTTATAGTGCTCATGAATAGATTCTTCTGTCAACCTGTCAGTTATCTGGCAAGCACATTGATAATTTGTACCATCCAATATACTGCCCCCCACCCAGTGTCATCATGGCTGACCAAAGAATAATCTGTTCTCAAGCATTCAGTGTTTGTCTGTCAGTCCACAAATACAGTAATCAGTATGAATCTGAAAAATGAAAACAAAGCCGCTTGTGTTTTTCTCTTCTGAGAGAGTTACAAATCTTCTATATGGATTTTAAAAAACCAAAAGCAAACCATTTTGTATTTTGCAGTATGGGTAGTGCATCCTTGTATGGTTCTTGAAAAACCCTTCATTGCCATGAGGCCAGGTCAGAATTAACTTCCAGAGGGTTTACAGAGGCTGTAGATTGCCTGGGAGTTGATTGCTCCTCTTTCTCCTGCCAAGAAGCTCATGGGTTTGAACTGCTTGCCTTTTGGTTTAGCAGTGTGACTCCTTACCTGGAGGCCACTGGAAGGGATATGAAATCCAACATTTTTAAAATTTACTTTTCCATTAATCTTGAGGAGACAGTTTCCCAAGCCACACAAGCTTGTCTAATACTTAGGTAGGCTGAGTACCTACTTTGAACTCAGGCTGCTCGAAGGCTAGTGTTCCTGCTGACCCTTCTATCACTGGTATCTAGCATAGTATTAATACTCAGGGTGAACTCACTGGGTATTTGTTGACTGGATGAACAAATGATTACATTTTGAGTAGAATCCTAAAGAAAATGATATATTAATAATTTGATATTTATAAACATTTGAAAATAGAAGATTGACTCAGAAATACCTTAAATCTCTCTGGTTCTGAATCATTCATTCTTTTTTTTTTAAATGAGTGAAATCGTATTTCTATTTGATTGTAAAAATAGCTTAAAATAAAAGATTTTTTTTCTTTTTTGGTATTGTCCTTCGTGGAAACTTTGTTGTTGCTGGAAATCTTTAGAGAAACATTTTATATTCAAATGTCTTTGTTAAATACTTGTTCTTTATTTTCTCCTTCTTCTTCATATCACATATTATTTGGGAAAACTGCAAAACAGTGATATTGTCAAAGAATAGTACAGTATCAAACTTTACATGAATACAAGATCTATCTAATGTATTTACATCAATTAATGTGTATGAGCTCTATTGGCTTAGTGATAAGAAGTTGCCTTCCAGAAGCATGGAGTTTGAATCTACCAGCTGCTCCACTGGAGAAAGGTGGGAAGTCTCCTCCCATGCAGATCGCTGCCTCTGAAAACCCTCTGGAGGGTCAGCTGTGAGTAGCACTGACAATATATAAAGGCAACAACAGTGTTTGTGAAGTATTATAGCTTTATATATGTACATATATTTTTACTTGTTTAGAGATAAAGTAGTTATGTTCCAAGACTCCAGCAGATGGCTAAAACTATATAGAGTACAGAATCCTATATATACACCATATTTTGTCCTATATATACACTCTTTATAATAAAGCTTAACAGCACTGCTTATATACCTAATAAAGCAAAATGTAAATTTGGTATGATAAGGAATTCACAATAGCTAACAGATAAAGTGGTAATTCATGTCCCAGGTGGGATAACAAAGAATAGTATGTATTCATTAATTAGGGAATTCATTTAATTTTTTTCTTTCTTTTTTTTTTTTTACTTCCCTTGCATTGATAATTGGTAACAGAATCCACAGGAATTAAAACTGTGTTACAGGAAAATGTATATGCACATATGTGAAGGAGATGTTGGGAAAAAGGTCTACCTTTCAAAAGCACAAAAAATAAATTATAACTATGCTCTGAAGTAAGAAATACCAGAAAGAAATCTTATTCTATACTAATTACATGTATAAAATGAAGGCATCTAAAATCACTTATTGTAGGTGGAGCAAAGTCTAATTGAAATTCTTTAATTACCACCATCAGTTAAAAGATGTGGCTTGTTAACATTGAAATAGGACAATTTTAGGACACATTTTATTTTCATTCTTCCATTTTGTTTTATCTTAAAATTGAAGTTGAATATTGTGGTGTCATAAAACTAAAATGCTGAATCTGAGAATTGCAGAATATCATAACAATTTGCTTCTGTGAATCAATTTGGTTATCTTTAAATGTCTTTCGATGGTTTCATTTTTTAAAAACTACTATCCAAATTGCCTAAAGGTTTTACTTTGATTTTTAACAGATTTAGAAAAGAATAATTTACATATCATAAAATCCATGATTCTGGTTCTATTATCTCTGGAAGGTTCTCTCTGCCCTTTTGCATTCAGCATCTTTTCATCTCTGGATGACTTATAAGACCTAATTTTAACATAGATGCTCTGTTCAAAACGACAGCCTACACCACCTTCTTAGCATTTGAAAAATTGTTCCCACCAGTTGGTTGTTTTTCATTATTCCCACCTCAACCCCTAACTGTTTTGAATTTGTAGGTAGTTGAATCCACAGTTTCTTTAATATGTGTTTGTGAAATCTGCAGATACAAATAACCAATGTTATTATAAATGGTGTTATCAATATGCATGTGTAAAGTTTTATGTGCAGATGTGTTTATTTCTTTGAAAGAGAAGTAATTGAGTTCTGTGTTAAGTGTTTGCTTAACTCTTTAAACAGTTGGCTTACTATAAAAGGATTGAATATACCATTTAACTTTCTAGTTGTTGTTAGGTACCATCAAGTTGCCTGTGACTTGCAGTGACCTTTTATGTGTAATAGATCTGTACCCTGCTCTATCCTGAGACAATTTCACTGTCTCTGACACACCAATCCTCATTTCTTCAGTTACTGTCTCAATCCATCACTTCCAGAGTCTTCCTCTCCTGCACTGTCCCTCCACCCTTCCAAATATCATGTCCCTCTCCAAAGACTGACCCCTCCTGGCAACATGCTCAAAGTATGGGAGATGGAGTTTCAAAATCCTTACCTTCAAGGAGAAACTCAGTTTCATCCTCTCCAGGACAGACCTGTTTATTGTCTTAACAGTCCTTCAGAGCAACCTGGGTGTCTTCCTTCATCACCATTGCCTCTTGGTGATAGGTTATGTTTCTGAGAAAGTAAAGCCAGAGTGCTTCTCAGAATCAAAGAAAATGAAGCTTTATCTCACATGTTTTGAGCACGTTAGGAGTGAACAGTCCTTGGGAAAAGACATCATTCTTGGAAGCGTGGAGAGTCAGCAAAAGAGAGAAAGACTCTCAACAAGATAGACTGACACACTGACTGTAACAATGTGTGCAAGTATAGCAGAGATGATGAAGGTGACACAGGACAAGGCAGGGTTTGGATCCGTTGTTCATGCGGTCATTATGAGTCGTACTCAATTCTGTGGCACCTAACAACAAAATTATCCTTTCAGAAGTGCTGTTTTAGACCTTGTCATATGACTCAATAAACAAAGTAAGCACGGACTGGTTTGTGTTTAATTCGTTGTTGTTGTGGACCATTGAGTTGGAATGGACCCATAGCTGACCCTCTGGCAGGTTTTCAGAGGAAGTTAATCACACTGGAGGAGATCACACCTCTTTAACCCACAGAGCAGCTACTGGATTCAAACCACATGCCTTTGGCATTGAAGTGCAACTTCTTGCCACTAGGCCACCAGAGCTCCCTTACTGTTTAATTTAGGGAACAATTTTATGGTTGTTTTTTTTTTTTTTTCCACATCAAACATTATGCTTCTGGATATGGTTCACATCTGTCTCTCTCCCAGCCACACAGGACCTTCTTCTAGAATCTAGGCCTCTTTTCAAACATACAGTCCCTAACAGGACAGAGTACCCATATGTTCTCTATATTTAGTAAATACAAGTAAGTCATGTTTATTTTACTTATTGAATAATTCACTTCTGATTTTGTTTTTTACTTTGTTACAACAGCCACAGGGAATTTTTACTATATCCTGTTATAAGCATCTCTCAGGAATAGATTATAAACTTCTTGAGAGCAAGCACCTGTGACTAGTATGTCTTCTATACCTAGTGAAAGCTGTGGAGTGATGAATTTTTACATATATTTCTCCAAAATATTATACATATCTTTATGTAATGAACAGATACTTTTGTTTTCTCCACATAGACTTGATGATTATGTTTACATTTCTGAAGTCATAAAACTGCTAATGTTTTGGTCTTTAGATTCTCTTCCTAAGCTAAGTACAGTTTTTAAAACAAGGAAAAAAATTAAAATCACACTAATTGACAATAAGATTTTTTTTATCCAAGAACATAGTAGCAGTGCACATCAACTTTTCTTTTTCTCAAAAAGATGAAGATTTAAAGCGAATTTGTGATCAATACTAAGTGAATTATTATGCATTCCTAACAGCCGTTCTTTGATTTCATTAAAGAAGATAGGGTATGCCTTATCATGTTTATTACATAATTTGCTATTTACAGCAACAATTCATCTATTTAATCTTACTTAAATGGTGTAAATGACACTCTTTAAGACTACATTAGTGAACATCCTTTTTTATGTAGTTAAGTTTTTTTTAAAACTAACAATTTGAATCATTCTAGATGTCTTACATTTTAAAGGAGGAACAGATTTTCTTAAAGAATTTTGAGTTATGTTCTTTAACTCCATAAACCACAAACACCTGTTTTCCTCACAGTGGTAGCTGATAAAATGTGAGCCATACATCATATTCTGCCTACTCTCTGAGGTGTGTCAAAATATCGCTCGCTTTTCAAGTCAAAGGCAGGGCTATGTTTTCAGTTTGGCAGTTTTGAAGCCAGATACATCAATTTGGAAATCAAAGACATGTGGGGAAATTTCTATAAAGTAAATGTTTGAAAGAGAGCTATAAGCTAACTTTTTCAACCATTAAGTAAAGATTATACTGCATGTAAAGCAGAATTTATTTTAAGTGTGTAGGAGTGAATCCATGAATTAATCAGTATATATTTGCAACCATGCTTAATCACACGTATAATCAATGTTCTGAAATAGTCTCCCTGCATGCTGACACTCCTCCCCAAGCATCCTTCCTCACACAGCCTCAATCTGTTTGTCAGCTCTACTCCCAGAGGCATCTATAAGCCATAAAATCAACTCAAACCTAAAGAACAAGGACTCTGAGCCTTCTTGCTTAGAATCAGTTTGTCTCATTCACTTACGTGTTTATTAATTTACTGTAACCCTATCTGATACAATGCTTGCAGTGTGCAAAATGGATGATATTAGTACCTTCCACCCTGGAGTACCATGAAAATAAATATGTATTTTCAGCTTAGTCATATGTTTTTGTTATGTGCCATAAAATTGCCTACAACTCATAGCAATCCTATGTACAATGGCTCTGAAACCGGCCCTTAGCTGAGCCAATCTCGTTGACTCTGACATGTATGTTTGTATGTTAAGGAGACTTGGTGGTACTATCCTTAAGGCACTTGGTTCCTAATAAAAGGTTAGTGGTTGAAATGCATCAGTTGCTTTAGGGGATAAAAATATGGACAGCATGCTCTTATCCAGAATTACAATTTTGAAAACATAAGAACTCTATTCTGTACTACAAGGTCAATCAATAGTGAGAACCAATTTGATAGCAATGTGTAGGCAGGTTTCTCTTTGTGCACATAAATAGCTACAGTGTATACATACATCTAGATGGACAGAAATGTCTTGCTTGTAGGCATATATGTGTATAGTTTTATATGGACAATAGTTCCTAATGTATAATATGTAAGGCTTATGCTTTGTTGTTGTTATATACTGTCATTTTGTTATATAATTTCCATTTTGGATTGAGTCTTCTGATGATTGGACGCAGGAGTGGTATCCACTTCCTAAACACCATGACTCTGGAAACTCTTATTTTAAAATTTTATTTTATTAATTTTAATGAACATTTACAGAGATTTTGGATTTCCATTCAATAATTGTTGCACTTTTCTCCCTGCCCACCCATCCCCCTCCTCCCAGTTCACTCTTCTCTCTGAAAAGTAAAGGAAAAATTCCTTCATTGGCAAACAACCCCCCCCCCCCCGCCCTGAGTACACTCCACTATGAAACCTTCATTCTGGACTTTTGTCATAACCAAAATACCCTATCATATATCACTTTTAAACTGTTATCTCCCTCATCTGTTTCAATGCAGTATGCATAATTTATCCAGTTTTTCTCAGTCTTACCCCAACACTAATATCAGTCCCATTCTACAACAGTGGCACTAATGAACTCTTATGAACTTTGATAAAGCTCGAAAGTTATAGAAAGACTTCAGGCCTTTTGTTCATAGGGTCCCTATGAGTCATATTTGACTCGAAGGCAATAAAAAATTACAACAACAACAACAACATACACTCTCAAGTCAGAACCAACTCGTTGCTGACCCTCCAACAGATTTTCAGAGACAATAAATTGCACAGAGATTGCCCGTCGTTCTCCCAAAGAGTAGCTGGTAAATTCAAATTGCTTTGTACCTTTGTGTTGGCTCCTCAATTCCTTATTGTTAAGCTATCAAAAATCCCCAAAGTAATATACAATAACATATTTAATACAGTTTAGCTATTACTAAATTTAACTGAAAAAGCATAAGTATACTGCTTTTCACAGCTTATGACATGTAAGCCGCCGTTTCTTAGCATTAACCCCTTAACAAGGCACAGACTTTGATGCAGGTGAATATGATAAAGAAGGGAGCTCTGGGGGTGAAGTTCCAGGAGTTGCTCCTCTAACCGAAAGGTTGGGCCTCTCTGATGATTTGAATCCACATGTGGCTCTGTGGGAGAAAAATGGGAACTCTCCTCTTGCATAGTTCACAGCCTACAAAACTCAACTTGGGGCAGAGGGTGGTCAGTTATGAGTCAGTTCCGACTCAGTGGCAGTGTGTGTGAGGGCTTTTTTTTTTTTTCTTTTCATTTTTGGTATTTAAAATTTGGTGAGAAACATAAAATTAATCAAACTAAAGAATATATTTTCTCTTTGAAATATTTAGCATGATTCTGATGTCTAGACAACGATAAACTTTTACAGAAGAATTATGCCTATCATGCCTTTGAGCTGTGGTGTTGGTTAAGAGTACTGAATATCCCAGGGACTGACAAAAGAACAGACTGGTATGACTTGGAGAAAGTGCAGCCAGAATGTTCTTTTGGAGGTAAGAGTGGGAAAACCTTGTCTCACATACTTTGGACATGTTTCTAGGAGAGGCAACATGTTCCTTACAGATGGACGTCATGCCTGGAAACGTGGAGGGTCAGGGAAAGAGGAGGAGACCCTCAACCAGATAGATTGCCAAAGTGACTGCAACAGTGGGCTCAAGTGTGTGCGAAAACAGCACAGGATAGGACATGACTGAGCTCTGTTTTATAAGGTTACTATGAGTCATAATTGACTCGATGGCACCTGACGACAACAATAGTGCTGATGTTAGACTATATGCGTGCAGTAGATACTGGTGATCTTTGGTTCCAAATGACTGTGGAAACATGAGGGCTGTGACTTAAATAACTCTATACTTTATCTTGTTTAACATATTTCAGAGGAATTTTCCATCCCTTCACTAATTATGCTATTCAATGAAAAATAAATTTCTATTTAACATTCTTTTTTTTAATATAAAATTTTTATTTTATTCTGGTTTACGTACAAAGTTTGTATACATTGTGTTCCACACTGGATCTTTCCCATTTCCTTAACCCATACCTCCCTCCACCCATCAAAGTTTGTGACCCTATGATTAGCCCGATTCTTGACTTAATTTCCTAGAAGAGTTGACCAAATTTTCAAAGATTGGATCACATACTTCCTCAGATATTTGGGGATAATTCTACAGTTTTCTTCTTTATTACACTTTTAACATATATGTATGATGTTAAAGTGATTGATAATATTGATAGTATCAATAATGTCAAATACAACTTAATATATATTATTTTTTAATATTTTGTTATTTTTATTTGTTGATAAAGTGGTGATAACATAGACACTTAGAGTACTATTTTAATTCCTAAATCATTAATTTTGTTTCATTTAAAAAGGCAACTATTTTATTATTATCTGACTAAATCATAACTGGAAAAGAAGTTAGTTCCTTCGTGCTTTGTTATCAGTTAGCGTGAACTGTCCTTGCTCTGCTGACTGGACAGTGCACAACATCATTTTTGTTTGCATATTTATTTATATCTTATTAGGTTAACTACCCAGTAGCTCTGGGGACATTGTTGGTAAGAAGTTGTGCTGCCTACACAAAAGCAAGAATTTTAAATCCACCAGCTGCTCTTTAGTTGAAAAATGAACAGTATCCTACTGTGTGATTCACAGCTTCTGAAAACCTGCTGGAGTGTCAACAAAGAGTATGTGGCAATGACTTGGACTTTTAGGTTAAACAGTAAAAATAACACAAAAAGTAGAAGAGCTTCTTCTTGTTGTTGTTTGTTGTTATATGCCATCAAGTCATTTGCGACTCATAGCGACCCTATGTACAAGAGCCCTAAAGGCCATTCTATCCTGTGCCAATCTCGCCATCTCAAACACACTCATTCCCACCACTCCACCCACAGACTCGATCCATCTCATAGAGGGTCTTCCTCTCCTGCGCCGTCCTTCCGCTCTCCCAAACATGATGCCCCTCTCCGAGGACCAGTCCCTCCTTGCAACATGCCCAAATTATGTCAGACGAAGCTTCAGGATCCTTGACTCCAGGGAACGTTCTGGTTTCACCTCTCCAGGACAAACCTGTTTGTTCTCCTAGCAGTCCATGGTATATTCAACACTCTTCTCCAGCATCACAACTCAAAGGCATCAATTCTCTATCAACCCTATTCACTCTCCAACTCTCCGATGCATAGCACATAATTGCAAAGACTATAGCCTGGATCAGGCACACTTTAGTCTCCAGCCTG
>NW_006399771.1:17843560-17865471 GCF_000299155.1 Elephantulus edwardii | reverse complement strand
TCCCTAGTACCACGACCTCTTCTAAATCCAGCCTGTACATCTGGCAGTTCCCTGTTGACATATTGTTCCAAACATTTTTTGATACTTTTCAGCAGAATTTGCCTTGCATGTGATATCAATGATATTGTTAGATAATTTCAACACTCTGTTGGGTCACCTTTCTTAGGAATGGGAATAAATACCCATCTCTTCCAATCAGTTAGCCAGCTGGCTGTCCTCCAGATTTCCCGGCACAACTTAATGAGCACATCCAGGGCAGCAGAAGCTTCTTAATCTGTATGTATTCTATCATAACATATTCTTTTTCACTTGATAATTTTATTGAAGAAACTTTCGGTTGAGACACCATTCCTTTGAACACATTTTCACTAATCTCTTAAAAGTGCAACCTAAGTCAACATTAGAGATTCTTGATCTTTTGTGGTTTGTGGAAACTTTTGAGAATCTATGTCAGCTTAGAAGCCCTCCTCCTGGGAAATACATGTGAGCACAAATACAAAGAAAATGTTACTTACAATTGCATTAGGTTGTTGGATCACCTATAACTCAATTCATGACATGGCTCATAGCACAATTTTTGCTTTTCTGTGTGAATCACAATAATATCTTAATGCTCATGTGGACCTTGTATAAAGATCAAGAGGTCCTTGTTCAACAGAACAAGGAGATATTGCATTATTTCACGTTAGGAAGCAGGTGTACACCAGGAGCTTATCTTTATACTCATTTAATCTGCATCCTTTTCCAGACCCACCTACACCATTCAACACCTCTCTCCCTTTATCCAGCCCTTGATATGATGATGGCTAGGTCTCACGCCATCTGGTCTTCTGCAATTCTGAACACATTGTGCTGCTGCCAGTTTATTATGCTATGGCTAGTGTCTCTTGAGTTTAGGACTCTCTAACACCAGGTCATTTGATTGTGCTGATGTAAAACCTATACTTGGATCAGGAGGCAGTAGTCAGAACAGAGTAAGGAAAAACTGCATGGTTCAAAATTGGGAAGAATGTACATCAGGGATGTGTCCTATCTCCATACCTTTTCAACCTATATGCAGAACAGATTATCTGGGAGGCTGGGCTCTATGAGGAGAAATGTAGCAACAAGATTGGAGGAAGATTCATCAACAGTCTGTTTTATGCAGATGACAAAACCCTGCTTCTTGAAACTGAGGAGGACCTGAAGCCCTTTTTGCAGAGGGTCAAGGACTGCAGCCTTCAATATGGATTGAAGCTCATTAAGAAGAAAACAAAGATTCTCACCACTGGGCCAATTAACAGCAGCATGATGGACAGTGAAGAAATTGAGATTGTTCATAGTTTTAGTTTGCTTGGCTCCACGATCACCATGCTTGGCACCAGCAGCCAGGAAATTAAAAGATGTATTGTGATGGGCAAGTCTGCAGTTAGAGACCTCTCTATAGTACTGAAGAACCATGATGTCAGTCTGGAGACTAAGGTACATTTTACACATACCATGGTCTTTGCAATCACTTGCTATGCGTCAGAGAGCTGGATAATGACTAGGGATGATAGAAGAGGAGTTAATACCTTTGAGCTGTGGTTCTGGAGAAGAGTATTTAATATACCATTAACTGCCAAGAAAACAAACAGGTTTGTCCTCGAGAGCGTGAAGCCAGGATGCTCCTTAGAGTTAAGGATTATGAAGCTTCAACTGACATAGTTTGGACATGTTGTAAGGACGTACCAGTATTTGGAGAGGGACATCATGTTTGGGAGGGTGGATGTACAGCACAGGAGAGGAACGCCCTCTATGAGGTGGATTGATTCAGTGACTGGGATATTCGGAATGGGGGTTTCAGAGACAGTGCAACTGGCACAGGACAGAGCAGTTTAAGGCTGTTGTACATAGGGTCGTTATGATGTATAACATCCCTAAACTCTGCTCTGTCCTGTGCCACTTGCATTGTCTCCGACACACCCATCCCGATTACCCCAGTCACTGAATCATTCTACCTCTTAGAGGGCCTTCCCCTCCTGTGCTGTCCCTCCACCATATCAATCATGATGTCCCTTTCCAAGGACCGGTCTCTCCTTACAACATGTCCAAAATATGTTAGATGGAGCCTCAGAATTCTTGCCTCCAGAGAACCACCCGGTTTAACCCTTTCCGGGATGAATCTGTTTGTTTTCCTAGCAGTCCACGGTACTCTCAATACTCTTCTCCAGCACCACAACTCAAAGGCATCAATTCTCCTTCTATCCTGCCTAGTCATTGTCCAACTCTTTGATGTATAACATGTGATAGCAAAGACCATGGCCTGTATCAGATGCACCTTAGTCTCCAGAGAGACACCATTGCTCCTCAGTACTTTGGAGAGGTTCCTAATAGCAGACTTTCCCATTGCAATACGTCATTTAATTTCCTGGCTACTGGTGCCAAGAGTTTTGACTGTAGAGCCAAGCAACCTAGAGCTGTGAAATATCTCAATCTCTTCACCATCCATCCTGATGTTGTCAATTGGTCTGGTGGTAAGAATCTTTTTCTTCTTGACACTTCACCATAAAGAAAGCCAAAATCCTTACAACTTGACTAATGAGAAAGAGCATGATAAACAGAATAAATATTGGCCGTGCCAAAAATATCACTTTACTGTGACCCACAATCAATGACCCTGGAAGCAGCAGTTAACTAATGGAATGATGTGCTGCATTGAGCAAATTTGTTCCCAATAGAGTTCTTTATTTGAAGACAAACAAACAAAAAAGTCATCACTTTGAAGACTAAGGTTCTCCTCACTCAAACTATATATTTCAATCCTCTTGTGCATGTGAAAGCAGAACAGTAAATAAGAAAGACTAAAGAATTTATGCATTTGAATTATGTTGTTGTTGAGAAATATTGAATATATTCTGGTTTGCTAGAAGAACAAACAACTCTATCTTGAAAGAACCATAGTCAATGTTTCTTAGAAGATAGGATTTCAAGATTACAGTTCACATCCTTTGAACCTGTTATCAGAAAAGGCCATTCCCTGGACACGGCATCATGTTTGTAAAGTAGAGGGCTGTGTCACCAAGATGGATTGACACACTGACTACAACAGTGGGCTCACATATAGCAGAGGTTGAGAAGATTGCTGTGAGTTGAAACTGACGTGATGGCATCAAACTACCATTAACTACAGAAGAGTATTTGATTAGTTAAATGAAGGGACACTAGTATAACCTGAAGTCATAAATAATGTCCCTTATGTGGCCTCTTAAAAAGAATATATCGCACAGGAAAATGACAGTCACTTTACTACATTCTTAAGTGAATCAAAAGATTGTAAAGCAATTGGCTTATGCTAAGGCTAAATATTATACTAAAGGTATTAAACGGAATTAGGAATTTAAATCCTCTTAATAAATGGGTTATCTTTAATTCTTGGCTTACTGTATCTGGATTAAATATTTTCACTTGATTTATAATTCTACTTTGATATTCACATTTGATAGGAGGATAATTTTTGTTTTTTTGAAGTGTTTTTGGAAATACATTCTTCCTGTAAAACTGATTTATCTTACATACTTTGAAAGAGAACTCTGGTGGTCTGGTAACAAGACACTGCACTGTAAACCTGAAGATGCACGGTTCTAATCCACCACCTGTTTCCTGGAGAAGAATGAGTAATCTCCTTTCATGTAATTAACTGCCTCTGAAAATCTGCCTGAGTGTCAGCTATGGGTTGGATCCAATTCTACAGTGCACATCAGCAACTTTGAATATTTGCTATGTGTTCGTTATCATGTTGAGTAACAACGATTTCTTTGGGAAGTAAACTTTATTTTCTGTGACATTTCATTTCAAAGAGAAACCAATTCAATGATTATCTTAAAGTAAAACTATTTTATAAATGGAAGGTTTGTTGTGCAGCAACAAATGATGCTACTAATATGCCAGAATAAATAGTGTAATCATGACTTTTGAGAATGCAGAGAGGAATTTTTTTTAGGTATATGAATCCAGTGTCCGAATTCTAAAAAAAATTTAAAAAATGCATTTCTGATTGTTGTTATGTGCCATCAAATCAACTCTGATTTATAGCCAGCCTATGAACAATAGCCATGAGCCTTGCCCTGTCCTTGAGCCAATCTCACTATCTCTATCCATTGCCACCAAAATCACAGTTTTATTGAACATGAACTATTGATTTTAGACATCATTTTAAAATGAGGTCAAAATACCCTGGTGCTTTTGGAAGATGTTTTGATAGGCCGTTGAGTTGGAGCCCACTCATAGCTGACCCTCCAGCAGACCTTTAGAGGCAGTAAATCACATGGGAGATTGCCTATTTTTTTCCTCTGGTGAAGCAGCGAGTGGGTTCGAACCATGTGCCTTTGGGTTGGTAGCACAACTCCTAACCACCAGAGCTCCCTTTTGAAAGATAAGAAGATAAAACACAGCACAAAAACTCAAGTCTATCAGATAGCCTTGTTGTTGTGTGCCTGTGAGTCACAGCTGACTCAGAGCTGACCCTCCAGGGTCTTTACAGAAGTAGTAAATTACAGGCGAAGAGATTGCCCCTCCTTCTCCCTCAGAGCAGGTAGTGGATTTGGACCATGTACCTTTGGAACTGAAGATCAGATTCTTATGACTATGCCACTACAGCTCCCTAAGGGCTTCTAAGTAGAAATCCTTGTTCTTTGCCTTATCCATATTTTTTATTCCCTTTTTATGTATTTTCTCAGTCATGCCTGTTAATTTTATTGGATGCCACCAAACTACTATTAACATACAGTAACTAACCCCTTGCAACAGAAAAGAACTACTCCATAGAGTTTCCTTGGTATAATCTTTACAGAAGCCGACCACCAGACCTTTTTACCCAGGAGCCACTGCACTGGCTTCTAGATGGGCAACCTTTCAGTTAGCAATTGAAAGTTAGTGGTTTACTCCCCAGGACTCCTTCATGACTCTAAAAATAGAAATAAGTAACTTTAGTAGAAATTACTAAGTGGATTTTTTTCATGTTTAGTAGTAATCAAGTATATACTGCTACATAAACCTTGGTTTGTTTTTATTTCATTTCTAAAATGAAGTGAAAATAACATGAGAGATACTCTTGTTATCTCTTTTTAAAAACTTAATCATTTATGTTGGCCCATTTTCCCATTTTTCTTAAGACCTCTACAGAGATTGAGTTTTGGATTTCACTGCTTATACATGTAGTGAATGTAAAATTTACTCCTTTATGACTAGATTTCAAATTACCAGAGATTTAAACTTGTTGCATCTTAAAAATGATTTAAAAATATTAATGGCAAAATAGAAATTTTTAATTTTAACCAAAAGGGGTAGAACTAATTAAAACTGGTAATACTCTCTAAGGAGTCTTATGAAAAACAGTTAAACCTAGTTTTAACATATATTTTCAAACTTGAAAACCAACAAGTATCTAAATGTGTTTGTCTTGTGAGTTGTGTGTAATAATTTACCAGACAACCATCTAATGCAATAGAACCTAATTCATTTGCAAGAAAATATTTATCTATATTTTTGCTGCTACAAGGCACCATCAAGTTGAGTATGACTCATAAAGACCCTATGAATAACGGATCTGAATCTAGTCCTATAACCTGTGCCATCCTTAAATCTCTCACAAGCCCACCGCTATAGTCATTATGTCGACCTATCAGGTTGAGAGTCTCCATCTATTTCTCCATTCTTCTATCTTCCCAAAGATGATATCCTTCTTCAAGGAATATACCCTCCTAGCAACATACTCAAAATATGTGATATGAAGTTTTATCATTTTACCTCAAAGGAGCCCTATGGCTGCACCCTTTCCAAGACATAACTGTTCCTTTGGCAGTCCATGGGATATTCAAAACTCTTGTCCAATACTACAGTTTAAAAGCATCAGTTCTTCTGTCTAGCTCTCAGATGCATAGCAAGTGACTGAAAAGACTATGGCACACCTTAGTCCTCAAACTGACATCATTGTTCTTCTATACTTTGGAGAGGCCCCTGGCTGCAGACGTTCACACTGCAACACATCTCCTGATCTCCTGAATGCTGGTACCAAGTGTACTGATTTTGGATCTGAGTTTCAATCTTTTCTCCATCTATCATGATGTTGCTTATGGGTCCAGTGGTGAGAACTTTTGTTTTCTTGACATTGAGATGCAACACATATTGAAGGCTGCAGTGTTTGATCTTCTGCAGCAAGCGCTTCAAGTTCTCTTCACTTTCAGCAAGCAAGTTTGTGTTATCTGCTTATGAAGGATATCAATGACTCTTCCTCCATTTCTGATGCCACATCTTTCCTCAGAGTCCAATTTCTTGAATAATTTGCGTAACATACACATTGACTTGGTATGTAGGAAGGATATAACCCTGAAGCACATCTTTTTTAATTTTAAACATATGAATTTTTTTTAACATATGGGTAAACATTTTTTATGATGGTTTCAATTTAGTATATTTTTATATAGTTGTTTGAATTTAGCCTGTCCTATAATTTATCATCTCGGCAAAAGACGCAGCAAATCTGTCTTAGAAGGTGCATCGGGCATGTTTTTAGGAGTCAGAGTCCTTGTGAAAACACATCATAGTGGAAAAAGTAGAAGGTTGATAAAAAAGTTGAAGAGTTCAGTTAGATGGAGTGACAAAGTGACTAGAGCAATGGACTTGAACATGGCAGATTGTAAGGTTGGCACAGGATAAGGCAAGGCTTCAAGCTGTTTTTTTCGAAGACTATGATTTGGTGCCTCACAACAACAAATCTCCAAGCAAATTCTATTTCATATCTATTTTTCTATTATGCATAATATCTACCATACAAGTGTACTTTTAGCATGGCAGTTGGTGATTAACTGCTACCTTTTTTATGAAAAGAGCAAAAATTTGGTTACATTTCAGAATCCGTTTATGATTAAAAATATTTACGGCTCTCTGTATTCTCATTAATTAATTTTAACTTCCAAATTAACATTTCAAATCATGATAGGAATTATTATTTGCAAGGATATATTAAATACTATCAGTATTATCCTAAAATATTGTGACATTTTGATGTTTCAGAGAACTGTAAAATATAGCTTTCTATAAAAATATAGAATTGACAAGCAGTTTTTATGGGAATTTCTTCATGCAGCATTGGCTTTGGGAAGCCCTAAGCTCATGTGAGTTGTATAATATAAGTAAAAAAGGAGTTTGTGATATTCACTGGGATTCTTATGCTCTGACACACCTTCTATTTCTTATCTCTAAGTTTTGCATTCTGGATGCTACAAAAAATGTGTAGCTAAAAGCCATATATAAATGCTGATATTCTTAAATTATATTCAATTTTGGTATGTTTTTGAATAAAATATTTTTGTTTGTTTCATAACCCAAATTAATTAATGTTTATTCAGCACCTGCTATGTCCCTCTGTGTGCTTGGTAGTGAGGAAATGCTAGTGAATAAGCTAAACAATGGTTTCTGTCTTCATAGAGCTTACATTTTAGACAGGAGGGCATATGTGTATCAAATAATTAACCATTCGCTACAATGGCAGTAAGTGCTGCATGTAAACAGAAGGCAGGCACATATCTAACAGAGGACTTAATTTCAAGGCTGAATTGTTGAAAGATAGAGATTCTTAGACTGGAAATTAAATAACATGATGAGTAAGTGCATCCCATGCAGAGAAGGAGTATGTGTGAAGTATTTGAGTGACGCAGGATTGATTTGTGTACACTGTAAATGCACACCACAAATCACACAAGAAGAGTAGATGTGATATTTAATGGTTGTTGTGAAGTGCCTTCAAGTTAACTGCCACTCATATTGTCCCCGTGAACAACAGATTCGAACCTTGTTCTTTCCTATGCCATCCTCTGAATCTCTAACATGCTTGAACCCATTGTTAACCACCACTGTGTCAATTCAGACTTAATTATTGTAGCATTAATCTCCTTCTCTTGGTGAATATTTAATTAACGGTGTCAGTCATGATTCAACCAGAAGAAAGAACCTGTTGAATGTTATTAAATGCCTTTGAATCGCTTATGACTCATAATAACCCTAGAAACAATGGATTCAAAACTCATCCTATCCTGTACAGTCGTCATGATCTCTGTTATGCTCCATCCCATTGTTGTCCTTTCTGAGTCCATTCACCTTGAGGGTCTTCCTCTCTTTCTCTGGACCTCCATACTCCCCAGCATAATGTCTTTCCCAAGAACTAGCCCTTCCTGACAATATGATCAAATCATGTGAGAGAAACTTTCACCATCCTTCCTTTTAAAGGCCATCTTGGTTGCATTTCCTCCTAAATAGATTTGTCTGTTCTTTAGGCAGTCCATGGAATATTCATACTCTTTGCCATCACCACAATTTAAGACACTTATTCACTGGCCAACTTTCAGATGTATAGGAAGTAATTGAAAATATTTGCCGTAGATCAGGTGGACCTTAGTATTTAAACTGGAATCCTTGCTCTTTAGCATATTGGAGAATCCTTGACTGCAGATTTCTAAATGCAATATATCTTTTTCTTTCTTGTCTCCTAGAACCAGTAGGAGATATATATTAAAAGACTTATGGGAAATAGCTTGCCTGATTCTAACAGTTGACTATTATTGTTAGATAATGTCGAAAGGAATTATTTACACTGTAAGTCATAATGACACTATGAACAGAAGAATTAAAGCTTGTCCTATGCTTGACCATCCCCATATCTATCTTGCTTGAGCCCATTTTACAACCACAACGTCAGTCAGTCTGTCTTTTTGAGGGTCTTCCTCTCTTTTGAGGACCATCTACTTTTTCCAGCAGTTGGGAAAATTTAACTAGACAATTTCAAAATCTGTAAAGAAAATAGACAAGAAAATCAAACTGGAGCTCTTGAGCATGATTGAAAGCTAATGTCCATAGGTAGAAAGTTCCTTCCCCATGGAAGCCTCAACTCTGTACTTCAGTCCATTGAGGCAGCTGAATCAAGCTCCTCACTTGATCTCTCTTATCTGAAGTCTACTAGTTATGGCCTTGAATCACATCTGCAAAAAACCTTAATGACAACACCTAAATTAGTGTTTTATTTTTCATGCTGGATAATTTATATTTGCCAAATGACACATGAAATTGAACATATAACCAATACAATTTAGGTTTGTCAAATTTAAACATTCATGCAGTCCTTACACAGGTAAACCACAACTTCTCATTTAGATTAAAATATGATATTCAGACCACCTCTCTCTCAGTTTGCTTCTCTCTTTATGAGTGCATCTAGGGGTCAGGGTGGACTACTCTGGGAGGTTATGTCTTGTGAGACTTTCCTTTAGTAGACGAAATGTAGCTACTTCCCAATAGGGCACAATGGCCAGTGGTCAGTGATGGGTGGTTTATGTGGCCTCTAGTGTACTGATCCTAGTCTGTTTAGTTGCTATGCCCTTCTGCCTGATGCTTTGGTCCTAACCAGTGTTTCTGTTGACATAGGCTTTAGGGAACTGCAGAACTCAGAACTGACTATCTGTGCCTCTCTGATGGTTCACATCCAATGGAGACAGCAGGAGCCTCTGAAAACCTACTCAAGGGTCTCCTATGAATCACCAATTCTAGCTTGATGGCATCATTTGAGTCTGAGTATCATTGGTCAGAGAGCTTTGGTGGTGTAGTGTATAGGATGTTTGCTGCTAATGAAAAGGCCCTGTGTCCCCAGTGGTTTGAATTTACAAGCTGCTCCAATGGAGAAAGATGAGCAGTCTTCTCTCAGACTTAGAGCCTCGGAGGCCAAAAGGGAGAATGTTAATTTGGAACTGGCTCAATAGCCATAAAAGGGAAAATAAGTGAGATCAATCCTTGATCAGAAATCAATGTCTCTGCTTCATCTTTTATTACGTCTTATGGCCTAGGTTGTTCTCACATTGAATCTTAATGCAGCATCCATTTGACATGAGTGAAGCAGTTTCAGAAGACCAATTTTAAAGGCCATGATTTGCCTGACAGGAAATGACCAACTCAATGACTTCTTGCTAGCTCAGCACAGAGTAGCCTACAAGGGGCATTCTCCCCTCGTCTCTTTAACACCTATAATAACCTGCTCATCAGTGCTTCCTCAGAAAAACAATCATGCATGTCTTATATTAATTTTGAATTTTATTTTTTATTTCCCATAATCCCCCAGAGTCAAAATGGATAGACTTTCTTTTCCTTTGCAAACTCTTCTTGCCATGTGCCTTTGGAAATTCATGGTGTAAATATTGATGACCAAGTATGGATTGAGGAGAAAACAACTTTTATTTCTCTTTGCTGATAAACTTTTTACGGGGGAAGGTTAAGGACTTCAGTAAGGATGTGGTGAAGTTGAGTGAAGTTAAAAGGTTTACTAGTGCCTCAGATTCTAAATGCCAATTCTAGATAGAACTGGTAATTAGATTTTAAAATGGTTTCTCAAGTCATAAAAACTCCTAAGCCAGCTCAAATGGAACATGAAGTATTTCCACCAGTGGTGTAGATGGAGTCCTGCTGATGCATTTATCTTTGCTTAACTCACCCCTAGGGTGAACCAGAAACATTTTTAACATGTTATTGAAGAGAGGAGGTTCAGTCTGATGCCAAGTAATAGGTTCCTTTTTTTCAACAAATATTTATTGAGTGCAACTTGGTACAATCTCCACATGAAATCCAAGCACTAGATCATATAATTGGCAAATTATCCATTAGGAAACCTTATACCTTGAAGTTGATAATGTAGATAGAATGGAAAGAATTCCACACATTATGTGACTCGATGTAAGGGGGGCAGACCCAGCTTTGGGAGTATGTTTAGAGGGACTCGCTCAGCACTTAATGTAGTGGTCTGCTCTTGCTGTGTTACCTTGAGCTCTGATGGCAGTCTGTTGGGTGTCACACTGCTCACCAGAAGACTTCAGCTGTACCTGTTTAAATCCACTAGCTGCTCTCCGGAAGAAAGATGAAGAGTCACCTGCCATTTCAGAAACCAGTAGAGTATTATTATGCATTGGACTTGACTCAGTGGAAGTGAGTTTGAGTTAATTTGAGTTGCTCTCCTACTAAGCTTAATAATTTTTGAGCAAATCTCTACACATTTTATTTTGTGCTGGGTCCTGCAAATTGTGTGGCTGATACTCACCTGAGGAATCTGCCTTCTTTGCTACCTACTAGCTTCTAGACAAGTGACTAGACTTTTCTAAGCTTGAGTTATTCAACAATGAAATGAAGATATAATTGTGTCAAGATAGATCACCAGGTCGTGCAAAAAAATCTGGAAAACAACTACATGGCCAACTGACTGGAAGAGATTCATATTTATTTCCATTCCAAAAAAGGTAATCTGACAGAATGTGAAAATTAATGAACAATATCACTAATATTACACACAAGAAAGACCTTGCTGAAGATTATCCAAAAGAACTGGAACTGTACATTTACAGAGAACTATCAGAAGAACAGGCTTGAATTAGAAGAGGTCGTGGCATTAAGGACATTATAGGCCATGTCAGATGGATCTTGGCTGAAACCAGAGAATACCAGAAGAATGTCTATCTGTATTTCATTGACGATGAAAAGGCATTTGACTATGTGAATCACAGCAAATTGTTACTAAGCTTGAGAAAAATGGGAATTCCAGACACGTGATTGTGCTCATGAAAAACCTTATTTGGGCCAGGAGGTAGTCATCAGAACAGAACAGTGAAACACTGCATGATTTACAGCTGCTCCAGTGGAGAAAGATAGGCAGTCTTCTTCTGTTCAGTTTCAGCAAACAAGATTGTGTCATCTGCATAATGCAAACTACTGCTGAGTCTTCCTGGAAATGTGATGCCACATTTCTTGTCATGAAATTCAGCCTCCCAAATGGTCTGTTCTGCATATATATTGGAAAAGTATGGAGCCAAAATTAAACCCTGACCCACTCCTTTCCTGATTTTGAATCATTCAAATAAGAGCACTGTAGAGCAATTATAACGTTCCAGCGTGTGGCCCTAAGGCTACCAATCTCTTTAATTACTAGTCATGACAGGTTTTCTTATAGTTGAGTACATAGATTTTCTATTTACCCACTTTTAATTGTTTAAATGGAAGAGTTATCATATTTTAGTGATAGAGTAGTGAAAACATCACTCAGCAAAGATATGTAACATTAAAAAAGATGAGACACTGTGGGGTTGGAGAAGAGTACTGCACATCTCATGGACTGCCAAAAGAAGAGACATATTTCTTGGAGAGGGTGCAGCCAGAGTGCTCTTTGGAGGCAAAGATGATAAAGCTTTTTCTCATGTATTTGGGCATGTTGCAAGGAGGGGCTATCCCATGACGAGGGATATGATGCTCAGAAAGGTGAAGAGTTGACAGAGGAGAGGAAGACTCTCAACCAGGTGGATTTACCCAGTGACTGCCACAGTGAGCTCTGTCTAGTTGTCTGCAAGTGTGAGGATGGTACAGGATAGGACAGGGTTCAGATCTGCTGTTCATAGTTACCGTGAGTTGCACTTAACTGGATTACATATTATAGCAATAGCAAATAGGGTAAGAAGAAGGATTATGGATACTATTAAAGTTGATTATTCAGATGCAGCTTCTTTAAGTACAGTAATACCATAGGATTGGTGGGAGGAAAATTGATTGTAATGGATAAAGGAGAAAATGGGCTGTGTGCAGATGACAATCATACATTCTTCCCTCAGAAGTTGAACTGAGAATGAAAGGGAAAATTTAGAGCTATAAGGTATGCAAGGGCAACAAAAGGTATCACACCTTTAAAAGGTATTATAAGAAGGGGAATTCAGGTAGCGTAGTGATAAGGAACTGTGCTGCCAACACAAAGGCACTTGGTTCAAATCCACAAGCTACTTCTCTGCAGAAAGATGGGAAATCTCCTCCCCTGTAATTTGGCGCTTCTAAAACCCTGCTGTAGTGTCAACTATGAGTTGGTCCAAACTCTTTGGCTAGCAACATTGTAATAAGGGAAGGTAAAGAAAAAGGAACAAGACAAGGGAGACTATAGTTGATGGATGAAGCGAGGGGACAACAGGGTCTAGAACTTCAGTATCTGGATTAGCATCTGGTAAATTTCAGGGTATATAATTTTATTTAAGTTGTGTAGGTGAGTGAGTATCTAAGTGTGCTCTGTTGTTCATAGGCTTTCCTGAGGGACCAGTCATTAAAAAAAGACATTGTGCTTAGAAGGGTAGAAGGCCAGTGCGAAAGAAGAAAATCCAGGATGAGATGGATTGACATTGTGACTGTGGCAGTGGGTTCAGGGTGTCAGTGATGGTGGAGTTGGCTCAGGTGAGGGCAAGTTTCAGAAAGATACTTCATGGGATTGCTACAGGGCTTGGTTGACTTGATGAAACATAAGAAACAGATAAATGGGGTGATGGAATAGGGCATTGTCTCTCTATTCCAACCTAATAGTATTTCTACCTATGATGAAAGAATGGCCACTAGCATGACACTCTGCTTCTTTTTATCTTCTCACTAAGTTTCTTTTAGGCAGAGTTAGACATTTTATTGCAGTTAGATGCCTTTTAGTTGACTATGACTTGTAGAGACTCTATGAAGAACTAATTGAGATCTTACCCTATTTCACACCACCATCACATACTTAAGCCCATTGTTGTAGTCACTGTGCCAATATATCATATTGAGGGGCTTCCTCTTATTCTAATTAGTGAATTAGGATAGAAAAATGGAGTGTTCATGGTTCATATCTCTCACACACACACACACACACACATTTCCTTCATGATAGAAAGGAAATCATTTTCTATTTCTCCAGGGAGCGTCTTCCTGTCCTTTACTGTTTTTCTGTGTTGGTAAGACTGTGAAATTTTGGTTGTCAATATTGGAAGTCTTACTCAACTCTTATACATAAGCCATGGTTTCCAATGTTAGATTCGCCATTAAGAAAGACTATGGGGTTGCTTTACTTCCAAAGTGAACTCATTCACTTATCGCGATGGGGAAGTCTGCTGTTAGGGACCTCTCTAAGTATTCAGGAGCAACGGTGTCTCTCTGGAGACTAAGGTGCGCCTAATACAGGCCATGGTCTTTGCAATCGCTTGTTATGCATCAGAGAGTTGGACAATGACTAGGGAGGACAGAAGGAGAGTGGATGCTTTTGAGCTGTGGTGTTATTTTTTAAAATATTTGGATACAAGTATCAGTGTATAAAATGTCGGGTCAAGATTGGTGGACGATTTATCAACAACCTGCGTTATGTGGATGACACCACCCTGCTTGCTGAAACTGAAGAGGACCTGAAGCGCCTGCTGCAGTGTCAAGGACTGCAGCCTACAATATGGATTGAGGCTCAATGTCAAGAAGACAAAGATTCTCACCACTGGACCAATTGGCAGCATCAGGATGAATGGTGAAGAGATTGAGATTGTACACAGCTTTAGTTTGCTTGGCTCCATAGTCAACAGTCTTGGCACCAGCAGCCAGGAAATTAAAAGGCGCATTGCCATGGGAAAGTCTGCTGTTAGGGACCTCTCCAAAGTACTGAAGAGCAGTGGTGTCTCTCTGGAGACTAAGGTGCATCTGATACAGGCCATGGTATTCGCAATCACCTGTTATGCCTCAGAGAGTTGGACAATGACCAAGGAGGATAGAAGGAGAACTGATGCCTTTGAGCTGTGGTGCTAGAGAAGAGTACTGAGAATGCCATGGACTGCTAGGAAAACAAATAGATTTGTCCTGGAGAGGGTTAAACCGGGTGGCTCCTTGGAGGCAAGGATTCTGAGGCTCCGTCTAACTTACTTTGGACATGTAGTGAGGAGAGACCGGTCCTTGGAGAGGGACATCATGCTTGGGAGGGTGGAGGGACGGCGCAGGAGAGGAAGGCCCTCTATGAGGTGGATTGATTCAGTGACTGGGATAATTGGGATGGGAGTGTCAGAGACAGTGTGATTGGCACAGGACAGAGCGGAGTTTAGGGCTGTTGTACATAGGGTCGCTATGAGTCGCAGGCAACTCGATGGCACATAACAACGACAACAACAACAACAACAACAACAACAACAACATATCAGTTCATAAATATATTTACCTCCCTTTTCTTCTAATAGCTTTGTAGATTTAGCTTTTATATTTATATTTATATTTTTAACCCACCTTTAGTTTTTGCATATGGCCTCATACCTGACTCAATTTTCAAATCCATCTCAGTTTGCCGGAAAGACACTTTTTTTCATGTTGAATTCTGTTAATACTTGGGCGGCAGTCGTGAGGAGGTAGCATTAACAAGCTGCCTACTCTGTTCCTCTAATTTATATTTCTGTCTTTGTGCCAGTTCTACAAGATCTCAGTTATTTTTGTCTTAGAATAATTTTTTAATTCAGGTAGTATTAATCCTCCAATTTCACTAGGCCTCTTCAAGATTCTGAAATTGACATTTTTAATGAAAGCTACTTTGCACTTAGTGTTTCTATGTTCTTATAAAAAAATCCAACTCTTCTATGAATGAGTTATTGAAAAAGGCAGACATATTAGTATGGAGAAACCTTTTATTTGTGTTTCCTATAAATAGTGTATGATGTGCTGTGAAACTTGGGAAGTATCTTAGAGCAGTTCTTTTGTGAGAGAAACTAGTTTCCTGGTATGTGTGCCATCTGCTGATCGATGCTTCCAAGTGCATTATGTGATGGTGAGCTCTACTTCCCTATTCTCTTTGTTCATTCCCTATCTTCACTGGCACATAGTGCAGCTGAATCTTTAAGGAATGCCTTCCAACATACACGCACACATACGCATACACTCCTCCGATTGTTTCTCTACTTCATTTATATCTTTATCTCCTACCCATTTTAATAGTTCCTACCTAATTACCAAGTTGAACATTTTTATCTCCCCAAGAGCCTTGTGGAATGGCTGTGCGGTTTCAGATCTCCACTCGAGTAAGCCTCAGAGAACTGTAAGAGTGGTTTCTGTCAGGTCATTGCCAATCTGTTTCAGACATCATTAGTGAGATAATTAGGTTCAATGTTTATTAAACGACTCAGTGTAGTCTCTAAGTCTAATAGAGAGTAGGATCCATTAACAAGTTTTTAAAATTGCCCTTATAACAGTGTATAATGGAAAAAAAACTGCAAACACTGAATATATCTTGCCTGTCTTCTTTTCTTGCTATTTAGCATACTCAAAATACCTGAGCACATCTTCTTGAGCTTGTTAACTTTGTAGTTGGTATTATGTACCTTCTCCAGTGGTTTATAGAGGCGATGAATTATATGGAAGGAGATTGCCTCTCTTCCTCCCTCAGAGCAGTTGCTGGCTTCATACTGCATGCCTTTGGGTTGGCAGCACGACTCCTTACCCACTAGGCCACCAGAACTACGTTGTCTAACTATGTTGTTGTTGCTGGGTGTCATCAAGCCATGAAGGACTCATAGCAACCCCATGAACGACAGTCCTGAATCTTGACCTATCTTGTGCCGTCCTCATAATCTCCAACATACTTGAGCCCATTGTTACAGCAATTATGTCAACCCATTTCACTGGGGTCTTCCTCTCACCGAGCCTCCATTTTTCCAAGCATGATGTCCCTTTGCAAGAAACAGTGTCTCCTAGCAAGATGTCTAAAGTATGAGAGATGAAGTTTTGCCATCTGGAAACTTCTTTCGCAGAGTGTCTCGGGGGAACACTCTCGCTGCACCTTTTCCAAGACATATCTGTTCTTTTGTCAGTCCATGGGATATTCAGCACTCTTCTCCAACATAGGTATAGACTATTACTAAACATAGGGATTCTTTTTTTAGCATTGCCTGCTAAAGAGAATTGTCTGAATTTTGAAAATCAACATTAAGTGGAGATAAATTGATTAGATCTATGGTATAGACAATAAGCCTTATTTTCTCCATTTAATTTTAGAAGTCTTGATGAGTAACTAGAATCTAACCAAAATGATTACTAAGGATTTTTTTTTCCCTTTAACATTAGAGACTTTGTTTAAAGCTGGTTTCAGTTGTGTCCTATTTTTTTAAAAAAAATTTTATGCCTTTTCTATATATTTAGAGTTTAAATGTTCAGTTTTTGCTTTATAAGGACTTTTAAAAGCTTATAATCTGTGATGAGATAATGAACCACAGCATACACATAGGTGCTGATTACATTGTGGGTGTTATTTTATTACTATTTCCATTGAAAGAAATAAAAACTGAGCTTATATAGCCTTATCTCATATCAGTAGTACCTTATCTCGTATCAGTAGTGAGTATGTAAGTTCAAGATTTCTCCAGGTCCTCCTGATTTCATAGTCTAAATACTCTAGTGCTGCCTGATTCTGTTTCAGAATTTGTTCTGTTAAAGCAGGTTATTTGTGAGGTTCTTATTTTTGAAATGAAATTATTTATGAAGATTCACATTTAGTTATGGGGAAAAGAAACATTTCATTTCTTGAACATTTAGTTATGTAGGGAAAGAAAAATTAAATGAAGCATGCATTCATGTACATGACTCAATGCTGCCTCTCAGTGGGACACTGTGTCCATTACAGTCTTGACATCTTCACTGCCTCATTTTCTTTTGGGCATGTAATATACTATCATTAATATCTACACATATTAGCATAAGCACATTTTGTCCTGTTTACAGATTTTGCTTTTTCTTACTCGCATTCCCTGATGCCTTACCTCTGTTCATTCCTGTTTCCTATTCGTTCTGAACCTCCAGGCAGAAAGAATGTGAGCAGCTGATGTACAATGTTTCCTCCTTTCCCCTCTGACAGATAATCAATTATAAAGCAGAAAGACCAGGCCTGGTGCATTTCATTATCCTGGGTCTGATACTGTTTATTAGCAATGTTCTTTCATTAATTGGACATGCTAGCCACTACTTGTATTTCCACATATATGTTCTTGTGCAGAACTCCCTTCCCCCGTTTCTCTCTCTCCTCTCCTCTCCTCTCCTCCCCTCCCCTCTCCTCTCTCTCATAAGAAAGCTATGTCCGAGTTCATTTTCATGAGTGAATCCTTAAATGCACACTTTATACTTAGACTTCTGGAACCATTCCAAATTCATTTCCAAGGATTCAAGATATGAAAACAGCTCAAATGCCTGAATCTGTGGACAAAACTTATGCTTTGGGAATAGACCCAGGAAATGCCTGGAAATAATAGAAGAGAATTAATTAATCAAATATTTAACTGCCAGAGTTTAAGGGTCTATTTAGTGAGGTCAGATTTTGAGTGATAAAGAACAACATATGGAAACATTCTAGCAGAATAAAAAAAAAAATACACTACAAAATTTCATTGTTACACTATGCCCTCAATGGTGTTGAGACAACTCTATGCACCTTAGCAGGGCTCCATGAATTCTTTGCATTAAAGCCTTTTTGGGTAATAAGCTACTTTAGGACAAAGGCAGTTTTTTGTTTAACTGCAACCTTTAAACAAACTTTTAAATGCACTATATAGTTCAACATTTTTGACAAAACAATAGAAACGTATAATTTTCAAAGAAGAATTTTTTAATTTGATAAATTATGTAATCTAATACACATATTAATTTTTCATTGTATCATATATAAAGATACAATTTTTGGTATAAGTATTGATTTTACATAGCACAGGTTACGTGGCTAACCGAGAGGCACTGCTTCTTTGGTTCAAATCCATCAGAGGCTTCATAGGAGAAAGAACAATGCCTTCTTGTGTGATTTACAGTCTCCAAGAGCCCTTCAGGTCAGCTCAGAATCAGTTCTGATGTGATTGTACTGAGTAGAGTTTTCTTTAATATATCCAGTGTCTGTGTTGTTAGGTGCCATTGAGTGGAGTATGACTGTAGGGACCCTTTGAACAATGGATCAGAGCCTTCTCTATCCTGTGCCATCTTTATCATCTCTCACATATTTGAACCCATTGTTACAGTCTCTGTATCATTCCTCTTGTTGTGTTTCTTCCTCTCTTATGCTGACAGTCCAAATTTCCAAGCATGATGTTCTTTTACCAAGGACCACCCTCCTATGGGTCAGTTCTGACTCTGTGGTACACACAACAGCCTCTCCTAACAAACTACCCAAATAAGTGAGATGAAGATTCACCACTCTTTCTTCAAATTCTACTGTATATCTAAAATTAAATAGCAAATTTACATGGTAAGTGAAAATGTTCAGCTGAAATGAGGATGAATAAGGGTAACCCAGGCTTTAGGACTGGACCAACAGGAAGGTTAAAGAGACAGTAAGGTTGAGGAAAATCTTCAGAAGCCTTATCATCGGCCAGATGGAATATGGATCATAACAGCCCTAAGCATACCACTATAGCATCTGCAAAATCCAAAACTAGTTCAAGGTAGAACATATCAGAGAAAGAAAATGCAAATCCACTTAACACTAGAGAAAGAAAAATGGTAGCTGTGTACTCTGTCAAAGACAGAACATTTGTGTTATCTGGAAAAACTAGGCAGTCCCACTGAGTTCTGACTCTCACACGTTTGACTGTATTTTTCAGCATTACCAAGTGTTAAAAAGATAATGTTTCCTTGCAAAGCTGTTGCTTATTTTCTAAAGCAAAATATGTTATTCTCATCTCTTGAACATCTGCTACAGGGGGAAAAAATCTTGGAAAACTCAATGTTATGTACCGATGTACAAGTCAGAGAGGGAATAAAATCACTGAATGAATCAAAATGAGCTCATCCAAGATACTATTCTAGAACACATTCTAGTCCTCCACCAATGGACGACATGAAATGAAAATGAGAAGCTATAAATATCAGCCTTTCTGATGTCATACACTATCTAGTCTGAGATATAAGACCAACACAAGAGAGCACCTAATTCTCCCAGCAGAACCTTTTAGGTTGGATGTTTCAGGAAGGTGTGCTAACACGTCTGTGAACTCAAAACTTTTAACACACTAGCAGATGGTGGTTACCTTAGCAACCACACAGTGCACGATAGTTAGATGTTTTTCTCTGAGAGCTGATTGTAGGAGCACTGTCTTCTTGTTCAGATAGAGTAAGAGGGAAAAAAACATATAAATAGGAATTTAGCTTAGGTATGATTTACCATAAAGGTTAATTCCCAGAAGGTTTTATGTTAAAGGAGGTTTCATTTGTAACTATATTTCCTTAAGGCAGTGATTAAGATGAAGTTAATATATTTTGTGATTATTATGTATGCAAAATGTACATAGTGTTTACTACTAGATTATTAATTAATATAAAATGGAATACTGTATTATTTCTAGAAACATGATAGTTTAGAACTCTTGGCAGCTCTATGGGCATAGGCCTTGGGGAATTGAGCTGCTCCCCCACGGCTGTACCTCTACTGGTTGGAACCTGCTGGAGGCTCTGTGAGAAAACGATGGGCAGTCAGTCAGCTTACTGACTCTGTGAATCTGAACTGACTCAACAGCAGTGAGTTTTGTGTAACTCATGTATCACAAAGTTAGCACTTAGATTTTGAAGTGTTAAATATTACATGTATTCCTTACATCTATGACTGATAACGATATTTTAAAAATCAATATTATTATAATAGTTTCTGTTACCAACATTGAGCTGTGGCTTCTTTCTTTTTTGATATGTGGTTCTCATACTTTCAAAAATTCAAAGCCATCTAGTCACAACCAACTCATAGGTGACCCTGCAATAGATTTTCAGAGGCTAATGCACGGGATTGCAGGAGGTCAAAGCTTACAGCCTTCAGTATAGATTGCATCTTAACATAAAGAAGACAAAGGCACTTACCACTGGGCCAGCGTGCAACATCATGATAGATGGAAAAGAGATTGAAACTGTTAATGATTTAATTTTTCTTGGATACACAATCAACACCCTTGGTACCAGCAGTCAGGAGATAAAGAGATTTATTGCTTTGGAGCTCTGATGGCCTAGTGGTAAGAAGCTGTGCTGAAATTCCAAAGGCATGTGGTTCAAATCCACCAGCAGCTTCACCAGAGAGGGATGAGCAGTCTCTTCCCATGTGATTAACTGCCTCTGAAAACCCACTAGAGGGTCACCTGTGGGTCAGTTCCAACTCCAAGGTACATCACCACTATCATTGCTTTGGGTAAGTCTGCTCTTAGAGACCTCTCCAAAATACTGAAGAGCAGTGGTGTCAGTTTGAAGACTAAGGTGAACCTGATCTATTCAGTTATTTGTTATGTATCTGAGAGCTGGACAGTGAATAAGAATGACAGAAGAAGAATTAATGCTTTTGAACTGTGGTGTTGGAGAAGGCTACGGAATATACTATGGACTGTCCTTTTTGTACTTCCAAAAGAATGGGCTGGTATGTCTTAGGATGGGAGTAGCTGGAGTGCTTTTTGGAGGCAAAGATAAAATGTCATCTCTCATATTTTGGATATGTTGCTAAGAGAGGCTATTCCTAGGAAAAAGATATCATAGTTGGAAGAGTGGAAGATATACAAAAGAAAAGACCACCTCGCCCAAAATAGATGGACTTGGTGACTGCAGCAATGGGCTTAAGTGTATCAGAGATAGAGAAGATGACGCAGGATAGGATAGGATTCAGACTGCACATTCATAGGGTCACTATGAGTTGTGCTCAACTCGAAGTCACCAAACATCAACAACATTGCAGGGGGAGACATTGCTCGCTTTTCTCCCTCATAACAACTGATAAATTCAAAGGACCAGAGTGGAGCCACTTTTGAGTTGGCAGTGCAGCTTCAGAAGTTTTTAGAGGTTGTCTCTATCAGAAAAATTGTTGGTGACGGATAAAAATGCAGATTCTTAGGTTTTTCTGAAAAACTCTGATTCAGGAGGGCTGAGTACTTTTCAGTTGCACACATTATTCTGATATAGAGGGTTCCTAGGCCACCCTTGAGAATCAAACTGTCCTCCTATACCTTTAGGGAATTTTTGAGTCATGAGACTGCAAAGGTGACTGATAAATTTAGTGCTGATTCTGTGAAGCTTATAGCATAAAATTACTGCAAACATTTTTCTATTTTTTCTCATATATCACATTATTA
>NW_006399771.1:17837721-17843090 GCF_000299155.1 Elephantulus edwardii | reverse complement strand
GTTTGTTGATGGGCACTTAGGTTGTTTCCAACTCCTTGCTATTATGAACAAAGCTGCGATAAACATGGGTGTGCTTATATCTGCTTGGATGTTGGTTATGGTCTCTTTAGGGTATATTCCCAGTAGTGGAATTTCTGGGTGAAATGGTATCTCTATTTGCAACGTTTTGAGAAAGTGCCATATTGCCTTCTACAGTGGTTGCACCATTTTACACTCCCACCAACAGTGAATAAGGTTCCAGTTTCTCTACAACCTCGCCAGCATTTGTTGCTTGCTGTTCTGTTAAATTTTGCTAGTCTTACTGGGGTGAGATGATATCTCATAGTTGTCTTGATTTGAATAGAAATGTGGCATCAGGATCAGAGGGAGACTCATCAATAACCTATATTATGTGGATGACACAACCTTGCTTGCTGAAAGTGAGGAAGATTGAGGCACTTGTTTCAGAAGATCAAAGAACACATCCTTCAATGTAGCTTGTATCTCAATGTCAAGAAACAGAGATTCTTACCATTGGACCCATAGACAACATCATGGTAGATGGAGAAAAGATTGAAACTGTCAACAACTTCATCTTACTTGGATCCACAGTTGTCTCCCTAGGTACCAGCAGTCAGGTAGTCATAAGACATAATGCAGTGGGAAAGTCTGTAGTTAGAGATTTCTCCAAATTATTGAAGAGTAATGATGTCAGTTTGAAGACTAAGATACATCTTAGTTTTAGATTCAGGCCATGGTCTTTCTGATCACTTGTTATGCATTTGAAAGCTGGACAATGAATAAGGATTACAGAAGAAGATTTGATGCCTTTCATGTATGGTATTGGAGAAGAACACTGAACATTCCATGACCTGCCAAGAAAACAAACAAATATGTCTTGGAGAGATGCAGTAAGAGTGCTCTTTAGAGGCCAAGATGATTAGACTTCGCCTCATATGTTTTGGAATGTTGCTAGGCGGGGCTGTTTCTTGCAGAGGGACATGATTATTGGAAAGGTGGAGTGTCAGTGATGGAGAGGAAAATCCTTGACCAGATGGATTGACACGTGACTTCTGCAGTGGGATCTAGAGTTTCAGGAGGTGTGAGGATGGCACAGATTAGGACAGGATTGAAATCTGTTCTTCATAGGATTGCTATGGGTCATACTTAACTTGACTGCACTTAACAACAACAACAGCATTACTTGATAAATGGAGTAAATATTCAATATTTTTAAATGGAAAAAATAAGTCATATTAAGCATCTGATACAGGCCATGGTCTTTGTAATCACTTGCTATGCATCAGAGAGCTGGGCAATAAGTAGGGATGGTAGAAGGAGAATTGATGCCGTTGAGCTGTGGTGTTGAAGAAGAGTATTGAATATACCATGGACTGCTAAGAAAACAAACACGTTTGCCCTGGAGAGGGTTAAACCAGGCTGTTCCTTGGAGGCAAGGATTCTGAAGCTTCATCTGACATACTTTGGACATGGACGTCACGCTTGGGAGGATAGAGGGACAGCACAGGAGAGCAAGACCCTCAATGAGATGGATTGGTTCAGTGACTGGGTAATGGGGGTAGGTGTGTCAGAGACAGTGAGATTGGCCCAGGACAGAGCAGGGTTTAGGGCTGTAGTACATAAGGTCACTATGAGTTGCAGGCAACTTGATGGCACATAACAACAACAACAATTCAGTAGATTAAATGGAAACTCTAATTCAATAGAGTAGTACTTTGGCTATTGCCACAAATTTTCTAATACAACTTACTAATAAAAACCTGTTTTGCCTTCCTGAAGATTATATAAATAAGTCTTTTTTCTATCATGTTTTTATTTTATTAATGCATATCTAAAATGATTCTTAAAATGTTAAGTTATAATTTTATAAAATAAATAAAGCAATAGCAGAGGTAACCCAATGACTAGGAATTGTGTGGTGGGCATCAGGTGACAGAGGTGGTCAGAAGGGATTTGACCATTCTAGAACAAGTTCTTTTACAGCCATTAGTCTCAATTATTGTCATGAGTCATGGCTTTACAATTCAATTAGTGTAGGACATTCCTTTTCAAGTGACATCTTTTATTTCTGCCTAGTTTATATGAGCCTGCATCTTTTATAGTCACAGTGTCAGACTAGCAGCTCAAACAATGGAATCTGACATCATCTGTTTTAAAAGGTTGGCTATTGCTATTTTACCTAAAAAAAAAAAAGTAAAATATTTAAGTCATCTTTGAAGAACTTGAAGTGCTTTCTCAAAAAAAAAATACATTTCTATCTTATAATTTTAATGAAAGATCTTATTTCTTTGCTTTCACTTCTCTGTATACTGTATGTTAGGACCTAGTCTTATAAAATTTCAAGTTTATAGGAAATTTATATGAATTTATATAAAATTAATGGTCTTGAAAAATTGTGTGTGTGTGTGTATATATATATATGTAAATTTATGTCTACTTATCCTGCTTTTTTCCAAAAATAACTAAAATTTTGTTAATAATAGATAAGATAATAAGCAATAAACATTCAACTTAACTGAAAGGACATTAAGAATACTTATAAGACTTTTTCTTTTTTCTTGTTATTTCTTGCAAGGAATTATTAATTATTTGTTATTATACTTTACCCTTATAATTAAAGAAAGATAAGAATGCCATCTTTTAATTGTTGTTATGTGCCATCGAGTCGTTTGCGACTCATAGCGACCCTATGCACAACAGCCCTAAACCCTGCTCTATCCTGCGCCAACTGCACTGCCTCTGACACACCCATCCCGATTACCCCAGTCAGAGTCAATTCATCTCATAGAGGGTCTTCCCCTCCTGCGCCATCCCTCCATCCTCCCAAGCATGATGTCCCTCTCCAAGGAACCGTCCCATATGAATGACCCAACTTTAATGATCAAAATCCTATTAAAAAGTAATTACTGTGGTTTGAAATGTCAACTGATGTTTACACATGTTTTTTAAGGTCTGTATTTCTAGCTAGGGAGTTATCCTGTCAACCCGAAGGGGATGCTTTATGGAATTTCAATTCACCAGTGACTTTGTGGGAGAAAGACGGACATTCTCTGCCAGAGTGATTGAAAGCCTCCCTGAAAATCCTCTGGAGGGTCAGCTGTCAGTTGGTTTCAACTTGACCTCAGGGAGGATTTTTGAGTTCTACTTTCCTTGTATTATTTCTGGTTTTGAGTGATGCCTTTATAGTAAATATATAGTGAATGTAGTAGAGACTTGTATGTATTGTCCTGTGCCTTTGATTCAGAACTGACTCATACCTGACCCTCTAGTGAGTTATCAAATGCTGTAAATCACATTTGATGAAATTACCAATCTGTTTGTGTGTGTGTGTGTGTGTGTGTGTGTATATATACACATACATATATATATATGTATGTATGTATACACACACACTGAGAATAGTTGTATATAAATGATGGTAAGAAACTGTATTGCCAATCCTAGGCATGTGTTTCAAATTTCTCAGCTGATTTCATGGGGGAAAGATGGGAAATCTTCTTCTGTGTGTTTAATACCTCTGAAAACCCACTGGACTTTCAGCTATGTATTGGTTCTGAATTGATGACAGATAGCAACAACAACAATACATATATAATAGTAGATATATAGAGAGTAGACTGCTCTGATGGCCTAATGACAAAAAGCTGCTCTGCAATCCTGAAGGCTGGGTAGTCTCCTCCCATGTGATTAACTAACTCTGAAAATGCAGCAGAGGGTCATCTATGCTTGGTTCTAACTCAGTAATTCAGACAACAATAACATATACAGAATAATTGATGTTCTATAAATTGCATAAGAAGCTCCCCAATTAAAACAAGCTTGGAAGAAGGAGTGGCATCCGCTTCCACAATTGCTTGCCTCTGGAAACCCTATAAACCTGGAGAAAGGATGAAAGTTATATAGGAGGTGTCCAGGACTTCGTTCATAGGGTTGCTATGAGTTGCCTGCAACTCAACAGCACTTAACAACACTGCTACCAACAACAGCATAGAGAAAGAAAGAGCGAGCAGTTGGCCTAGCAGACAGAAAGCCATGCTCCCAAGCCAAAAGTGGGTGGCTCTACTCAGTGGCCCTCAGGACTGACTTTAATTGTTTTTGGTAAAACATTCTTCTAGGTCGTGTAACCCTGGTATGTCCACTTGCTGTACAGAGGTAACTCGTGGTTGCTGTGAAGCCAAATACTGTTACCCAGGGTGGACAGTGTTTAGTGAAGCTCCCTGATTAAAACAAGCTTGGAAGCAGGAATGGCATCCACTTCCACAATCACTTGCTTCTGGAAACCCTATGAACCTGGAGAAAGTACGAAAGTTATACAGGAGGTGTCCAGGACTTTGTTCATAGGGTCGCTATGAGTCGTCTGTGACTCAGTGGCACTTAACAACAACAATAAGTTACATTTGGAAATTCTGCTTTCAAGGACCTCTCCAGATTGATCAAGAGAGATAATATCAGCTTAAACACTAACCAATGTGCACATGTTATAAGCTATAGTTGAATAGGATGGCTGAAGAAGGGTCAATCCCTTTGAGTTTTTATTTTGGAGAAAACATGGAATATCATAAATACTGCCGAAAGATCAATTTTTTCAAAATTTGTATATGTATATACATAAAATAGGTATGTGTTCTTATTTCCCCTATTAAAGGCTTAGTTTATAGAAACATATGCAAAATTATATTAAGTAGAAAAATTCATAAATATAATATATGATATTCATACCATGAATTATTATTCAGACATAAAGAGAAACAAAATTCTCATACATACTAACACATTGATAACCTTTAAAATAGTATGCTGAGTGAAATAAGTCAGGCACAAAAGCATACATAATTGTTTCATCCCATGTATTACAAAACTAAATAGGGAGAGTATAGATATATTTTATTAGTGATTTCCAGGTGGATGAGAGGGGAAAGTTTTGCTTAAGGGGCATTAAGTTCTTGTTAAAAGCAAAGAAAAAATGAAAATGACAAGGGAAATAGTGGGTGGTGATGGTTGTAAACAATAGTGACTGTAATTAATGTCACTGCTTTTACTTATAAAATTATTCAAATGGTACTATGTGTGTATGTGTGTGTATATATAATATATGTAATATATTGTATATAATATGCTGAAGCCTGTGACAGTGATGTGCCAATCGTGCCAATTGTGGTAATGGGCACCCATGGTGGACAGTGTTGGCTGGAGCTTCCCGACTAAATCAAGCCTGAAAGCAGAAGTGGCATCCACTTCCAAAATGGCTTGCCTCTGGAAACTCTATGTACGAACAGTGCAAAGGCTGTTCGTTCATAGGGTCGCTATGAGTCGTCTACGACTCGACGGCATTAAACAACAACATATATAATATATTAATAATATAATAT
>NW_006399771.1:17788340-17837600 GCF_000299155.1 Elephantulus edwardii | reverse complement strand
TATATATGTGTGTGTATATATATATTTAACAATACTTATAAAATTATCCAAATGGTAGTGTGTGTGTGTGTGTGTGTGTGTGTGTGTATGTGTGTATCATTGTTGTTGTTAAGTGCCGTCAAGTCATAGATAACTCATAGTGACCCTATAAACTAAAGACCTGAACACTTGTATAACTTTCATCGTTTCTCCTAGTTCATAAAGTTTCTGGAGGCAAGCTTGTAAGGTACAAAAAGGCGCAGAGAACTGGGCGAAGTGATACAAAAGAGTTTACAAAAAGTGTACAAAAGTGGTCCTCTATGGAGACTTAATGTCTGAGGCCAGAGAGAGGCAGGGTCAGGCAACAAAACTACAAAATGAGGAAATTACAGGCTAAACTTTTAGGTGGGGTTTGGGGATATAGGGTGGTCAGTTCTCTGTGGAGGGTGTTGATTGGGTGCCCTTTGTTAGTTCCCAAATATGGAGCTGTTCAGTCAAGCAAGATGTGGTTGGTAGTCATGCTCTTTTCTGATTGGCCATAGGCGTCTTACACCAGGATGATTGGAATGTCTTTTAGAAGGTGTGGTCAGTGTGGAATGTTGCCCAGCTCCCAGGTGGCCTTTAAAAGCTCATTCGGAATTGGATGCCACTCCTGATTCCAAGCTTGTTTTTGTCAGGGAGCTCCACAAAACACTGTCCACCATGGGTAACCATTATCACATTTGACACATCAGTGTCACAGTTTAGCATCACAGCAACCACAAGTTACCTCTGTACAGCAAATGAACAGACTAGTGTTATACCACTTAGAAGAATGTTTCTCCAGAAGCAATTTAAACCAGGCCTGAGGGCAGAAGATTAAAATCACCCACCTTTGGCTTGGTACCATCCCTTTCTATCCACCAAGCCAACAGAGCTCTCTCTTTGTTGTTATTGTTGTTAAGAAGTGCCATCAAGTTGTCTGGATAGATAGATAGATGTTGTTGTTGTTATGTGCCCTCGAGTCGCTTGCGACTCATAGCGACCCTATGTACAACAGCCCTAAACTCCACTCTGTCCTGTGCCAATCGCACTGTCTCTGACACTCCCATCCCAATTATCCCAGTCACTGAATCAATCTACCTCATAGAGGGCCTTCCTCTCCTGCGCTGTCCCTCCACCTTCCCAAGCATAATATTGAAATATATTTATGAAATAGAAGAAAACAAAGCAAAAGCAAAAGCACAACAAAAAGCATCTAAGCACACTGAAGAGTTCGTTTTCTTTTCCTGTGTGTCCTTCATGTATAAAGACTTCTGCTTATACTCTTTACTCTCATTTGACACAATGTTCCAGTAAGATATATGAACAACACTTAGTATGCCCTGCCTCTTATCAGTGAAATAACTAGGACACCTGCAGGTCCCTGAGGTTTTGCTACTGCAGTGAAATTCCTGACATTATCCTGAATATCATGCTTTAAAGTGCCTTTTCTGTCTCATATAGATCTCTATTTTATTCTTGTAAAATCCTAAAACCTATAATAGAATTTTGTGGTCAGATGTCACCATGGCTTATATTTTCTATTAAGGGAATGTTATAAAAAGAATCCTCCTCCCTTTGCAGTTATATTACAATCACAAACTGTGCAGAAGTGTTCCCTTTTTTTTTGTTTATAGATTATGCATTAACAAATGAAAGACAACTGCTGAACTAAGGATCCTTTGGGGTTCTAGTTGTAAGGAGTTTCACTACTAACCCAAAAGATAGGCAGTTTGAATCCATGAGCTTCTTCTCTGGAGAAAGATGGGCACTCTCCTTCTGTTCAATATACAACCTCTGAACACCCACTGGAGGGTCAACTATGAGCCATTTCTAACTCAAAGGCACACAACAACAGTTACTGGATTGCCATAAACATGGCTGGTCTCTCCATGAGAGAATTCAGATTCATGTTCATATTCCTGTCTTTGCATAAATGATGGCTCTTTGAACTGTCATTAATGTTATAGATTTTTGTCATCAGAAAGATTAGAGTTCAAAATATTTATCCACCATTTAATATATGACTATGAACAGGTTCCTGTAAACCCATCACGCAGGATTGATGTGTTCTCATGGTAAACCCTTGTATTTCAGGGCACACTTGCTGCTTCATGGGGTTTTCATTGGCTAGAATCTTAATAGCAGTAGATCACCAGGACTTTCACTGTGATGTTGCCTGGTACATTCGAACTGCCTGCCTTTCAGTTAGTAGCAGCTATAATCTGTTTGAGGCATCCAGGGACTGATTATTAAAAAATAATTTAGAGTATACCAAGGTACTTGTTCATATTTTTATTCAATAGAAGAAAATTATGTTGCATGTAAAGTGCTTAGCCCACATACTGGCACATAGTAAGCACACAGTACCCTTTTTCCATTTATATGTGCTATCTATCAGCATACTTAAATTACAATAGGTGCTGATACTTCTTCTAAATGTGCGAATGAAAATATGGAGTGGTGTATACTTAGGTATCCTATACTCATTTTCTCACCTATATATCATCTCATGCTGTATAAATACAAACATTTTAGAGGGAACTGTTTATTCACTAGCTTTTGCTAAAGTATAGACTTTGAGTCATATTATGGTCGTTAGGTGCCATCAAGTGAAATGGCATCCAGTGACCCTATTGAACAACAGACCTGAATCCTGTCCTATCCTGTGCCATCCTCATCAACGCTGACACACTCCAGTCCATTGCCGCCGTCACCATGTCAATTCATCTCATCGTGATGGGCATCTTAATCACCTTTTGAACCTTCATCTTTTCAAGCATGATTGATGTCTCTTTCCAGGGAATAGCCTCGTTTAGCAACATGTCCAAAGTATGAGAGACGAAGCTTAGTCATGTACATTCATCAGTCATTAAGATCTACTACTGCTTCCATCGAGTTTATGTAGCAATGTATGTGTAACTCATTAGCTTCCTATTTGGTGATGCATTTGGGAGTGTCCTTTCTTGAGAGTGTCCTTGAGAGTGTCCTTGCTCTGGCAACCAGATCCTTTACTGTGGAGCTGAGCTTTTCTGCTTTTGGCCCACTTTCATTTTCTCAGAGGAATCAGTACTGGTTGGTATCATGTGCCTTTCTCTGGCCTGGAGGAGGCTGGGACATGTACTTAATTCCCTGAGCCCTGTGAGCTTCCAGATCCCAGTCTCTTCAGGCTTCCTTGAGCTCGCTACTCTCCCAGCATCCCTTAACCTTCACCATGTCATGCACCCTCACCATGTTGTGCTGAACCACTCTTCTTTTATCTAACAGCTGTCCTCAGACTAGTCTGAGGCTAGTTCCAAAAGTAGCAGTTAAGTAAAATGGCTTCACCCAACTCACTGACTCAGCATAGTGGCAAGGGCATTGGAGCCAGGGTGCTTGATTTAACAATAACCATGAGCAAAAGTCTTAATCTTACTTTTTCAATTAACCATTTCCCTATACAGTATCTATAAAAGGAAGGTGATAATTTTCTATGCATTTTTCTTTTCTCTTCAATTTTTTTTTGCCTTTAGTTTACATTCTTCAGATTAAACTGGTAGAAATATCCCTTTCATTTTACATTTTCATTGATTGTTTCAGATTTATCTAGACTCTTGGCTCCACATTTTACCCTGACTCATTCCCTTAATCAGTCATGCATTAACTTAAAATTCAGTGAAAATCTATTATGTGGCAGATTCTGTGACAAATACCATAGATAAATAGATTAATGACTTATTCTTCCTGCCTTCAAAGCACTTACAGCTTAGAATGAAAGGATGAAAATTGCATACAATGCCATGTATTAGGAGATAAACTATGTGCCAAGAGCCTGAGAATAGTTGGGAACAATTAGGTAGTAATTCAGGGCTTCTGAAAGGGTGACAATTGAACTGGAACTTGAAAAATGAGTAGGAGTTTGAAAGTTAAAAAATAATATTATAAATGAGTTAGAAAACAGTTTTCTGTGAGAAAAAGGCAGAGCCTTATGCAAAAATTGGTAGTAAACCTTAAGATCATCATCAGTTTCAGCAAGCAAAGTTGTATTATTTGCATAACACAGGTTGTTAATGAGTCTTCCTCCAATTCTGTTGCCACTTTCCTCTTCATAAAGCCCAGCTTCCGGAATGATATGTTCTGCATATGGATTGAAAAGGTGTGGCGACAGGACACATCCTTGACATACTACTTTCCTGATTTTGAACCATGCCTTGTTTTCTTGCTTTATTTGATGACTGTCTCCTGTAAACCTAGTATTTACATAAGCATAATCAGGTATTCTGTAATTTATCAATATATCTATCTATCCATATCTCCACATCAAGAAAACAAATATTTGCACCACTGGGCCTATTGTCAGCATTATGATAGACGGTGAAGAGATTGTGATTGTTAACAGCTTTAGTTTGCTTGGCTCCACAGTCAACACTCTTGGCACCAGCAGCCAGGAATTTAAAAGACGTATTGTGATGGGAAAGTCTGTTGTCAGAGACCTCTTCAGAGTACTGAAGAGCAACAATGTCAGTCTGGAGACTAAGGTGCACCTAATACAAGCCATAATCTTTACAATTACTTGCTATGCATTAGAAAGCTGGACAGTGACTAGGGATGACAGAGGAGAATTGATGCCTTTGAGCTGTGTTGTTAGTGAAGAGTATTGAATATACCATGTACTCTAGGAGAACAAACAGGTTCATCCTAGAGAGGGTGAGACCAAGCTGCTCTTTGGAGGCAAGGATTATGAAGCTTTGTCTGACATATTTTGGACATGTTGCAAGGAGGAACCAGTCCTTGGAGAGGGACATCATGCTTGGGAGGGTGGAGGGACAGCACAGGAGATGAAGACCCTTGATGAGATGGATTGATTCAGTGACTCGGGTAATGGGGGTAGGTGTGTTGGAGATGGTGAGATTGGCACAGGATACATAGGGTTGCTATGAGCCACAGGTGATGTGATGGCACCTAACAACAACATATATATATATATCTTTCAGTTGTTTGATTCTACAACTGGAATCAATGCATTCTTAATCTATTGGGTAACTTGTTGAATTTTAGGGTTCTGCAATATTTTTGCTCAACTATTTGCTATCAAGTCATCTCTCCTTTTTTATATTGACCTACCTATACTAATTACATCAACTCTGATTTGTTAATGTTGTGCATGCATTACAAATGGAATTGGTTGAGGGATAAAGAAGAGTATAGATAGAGCATAGGGTATAGCATCTTGTGTATGTTGTATTTGTGACTAGGCCTATGAGATGTCTAACTGAATGTGTTAGAAACAACTCAGCTCATTATCATCAAGTAGGAACTGACTTACACCTGACCCTCCAGTGGATTTCAGAAACTGTAAATCACAAAAGATTGCCCGTTTTGCTCCTGTAAAGCCACTAGTGGATTAGAACTATCAATAAACAATTATTTTTTGTTAGTAGCACAAGTCCCTAGGGGCTAGGACACTGAAGCTCCCTAAATGAATGTGTAAACTAAGTAGTGAAAGATAAAAGCCAGGAGTTGATTAGAGATGTCCAAGATGAACTAAATATCTGCTCATTAAATGTAGAAATGTTGGTTGAAGATGTAATATAGATATAGTCAGCAAGTACATTTAAAATATAAAATAAAAGGATTTGAGATAAGATTAACAAGATCAACAATGTTTAAGAGCTAATAATAAAATTGAGGTATCTGTATGCTATTGAAAAACTACCAGAGTATCAGAAGTATTGATGCTTAAATTGTAATAATTTAAATTACCTTAAGTCTATCCCCCATGAATTTAAAAACCAACTCAGGTATAGGTTTGAGGGTTTGAACACTAATGAATGAAGATGAGATAAGCTGTGGGAAGATGTCAAGATATTGTTCATGAAGAATTGTTCAAAAAGTCATTACAGAGAAAGAAGGAGAAGACAAAATGGATGTCAGAATAGACTCTGAATATTGCACTCAAGTGCTGACAAGCAAAAACAAAGGGAAGAAGTCAAGAAGCTAAGGAGCTGATTAGAAGATTTCGAAGGGCAGCTCAGGAAGACAAGGCAAAATATTATAACGAAATATGCAAGGAGCTGGAGTCAGAAAATCAAAAGGGCCAAACTCACTCAGTAGTTCTTAAGCTAAAGGAACCAAAGAACAAATTCAAGCCATGAGTTGCAATGCTTATGGATGCTATGGACAGAATATTGAATGATTAAGAAAACATTAAAAGAAGATGAAAGGAATATACAGAGTCATTGTACCAAAAAGAATTGTCTGACACAGAAGTATTTCAATAAACAACGTATGACAAAGAGACAATGGTGATGAAGGATGAAGTTCAAGCTGTTCTGAAGAACTTGGCAAAACCTAAAAGCCCCAGAAATTGATGGTATACCAATTGACATATTTCAGCAAACAGATACTGCCCTGGATGTGCTCACTAAGTTGTACCAAGAAATTTGAAGGACAAGTACTTGGCCAACTGACTGGAAAACATCCCTATTTATTCCTATTGCAAAAAAAGTTGACTTGAGAGTGTGGAAATTATTGACCAATATCACTGATATCACACACTAGCAAAATCCTGCTGAAGATTATCCAGAAAAGACTTGAACAGTACACTGACAGAAAACTACCAGAAATTCAAGATGGGTTTAGAAGAGGTTGTGGCACTAGAGATATTACCAATGTCAGATGGATATTGGCAGAAAGCAGAGAGTACCAGAAGAAAATCTGTCTGTATTTCACTGCCTATGCAAAAGCATTTGACCGTGTCAGTCACAACAGATTTTGATTAACCTGGAGGAAAATGGGAAACCCAGAGCACTTACTTGATTGCACGTATGTGAAACCTATACTTGGACCAAGAAGTAGTCCTCAGAACAGAGCAAGAAAACACTCCATGGCTCAAAATCAGGAAAAGAGTGCATAAGGGATGCATCCTGTCCCCATGTATTTTTTAGTCTGTATGCAGAACAGATCATTTTGGAAGGAGGACTTTATGAAGAGGAGTGTAGTATCAAGATTGGAAGAAGACTCGTCAACAACCTACGATATGCAGATGACACAGCCTTGCTTGCTAAAACTGAAGAGGACCTGAAGCTCTTGCTGCAACAGGTCAAGTACTGTAGTCTTCAATATGAATTGAAACTCAACATCAGGAAGACAAAGATTCTCATCACTGGACCAATTGGCAGCACCATGATAGATGGAGAAGAGATTGAAGTTGTTTGCAATTACAGCTTGTTCGCCTCCAAAATCAATACTATTAACGCCAGCAGTCACGAAATTAAAAGATGAATGGCGTTAGGAAAATCTGCTGTCATGGACCTCTCCAGAGTGCTGAAGAACAATAATGTCAGTCTAGAGACAAAGGTGTGCCTAATCCAGGCCATGGTTTTCTCAATTACTTGTTATGCTTCAAAGAGCTGGACAATGACTAAAGATGACAGAAGGAGAATAGATGCCTTTGAGTTGTGGTGCTGGAGAAGAGTCTTGAACACATAATGGGCTGCCAAGAAAACAAATTGGTCTGTTTTTTATAGGGTGAAACCAAGTCTCTTCTTGGACCTAGGATTCTGAAGCTTCATCTCACATATTTGGGCATGTGACCAGGAGAGACGGTCTTTGGAAAAGGCCATAATGCTCAGAAGGGTGGTGGGACAGCTCAGGAGAGGAAGACCTCAAGTGAGTGAGATGTTGATACAGTATCTGGTGCAGTAAGGGTTGGTGTGTAAGAATTAGTGAGATTGGCTCAGGACAGGGCAGGTTTCAGAACAGCTGTACATAGGATCTCCATACGTCACAGGCAATTTAATGGCACATAATAACGTAAACATACTATATTGGTCATTTGTTGTTTTGTCTGTTTTTGGGGTTTTATTTAAGCCTCTTGGTTAGAGTCAAGAAAACCTCTGGGAGGGTCTTTGTATTTAAAAGTCGATTGTTATTATATTTCGGAGGAACATTCTAAGTGGTATAGCACTCTTCTGTCAATATGCTGTACTGAGATAACCTGGGATTGCTGTGGTGCTGAACCTTGTGCTATTGGGGTGTCAAATGCCATAACACTTACTGATGGTAGACAGTGTTTGGTGGAGATCTCAGATTAAGACAGGTTTGAAAGCAGGAGTGGCATCCACTTCCTAAACCACATAGCTCTGGAAACTCCATGAACATTGATAAATGATGATAGTTATAGAAAGGCTTCAGGCCTTTTGTTCATAGGCTCATTATGAGTCATGCTCAACTGGACAGCAATTAACAACAACAGTAGGTTGATAAAATAGTTTATCTAGCCATCTATCCTATCTAGTATGACAGAATTTCTGTTTCTTTTCTTTCGCGCTAGCCTCGTTTGTTTGTGAGCATTTTTTTTCTGACAAGTTCGTGGCTCACATCTATTATGCCTCCCTATTCTAACTTGACTGTGGTAACCATACATAATGTATGGGTAGTTCTTAACGGTTACACTACAGTTTTGTTTAATTTTTTATCCAGTTTAATTGGTTTGTCTGGCACAGAACACAAAGAGAATTAATTATTCATTGTCATATAGGAATCCTTTAGCACATGAAGCAAAGGAAGAAAGGCTTGTGATCAAGGGAAATAACTGGTAGGATTATCTGACCTTTAACTTGTATTTCTGTCCTGGATTCTTTTTCTCAAATGTGGAGTATCTGTTATCCTATATGACTTGGCTCCCTCAATTACCAATGGATAGTGTAGTTTTCTAATGCGATTCATCAGAAAACCTTGCAACTTGTCTGTGTTTTAATATGGACCCATATATTAAAAACCAAAAATATCACATCAAAACTAAACAACCCACCTTATAATTTAGCACAGTGGTCATTTTATTAATATCATGGACTCTCTGACCAAAAATGCAGACAGAATTCTGTAGGAATACAGTTTAACCAAAAATGTCTGGGACTTCAACTTAAACAACAATATAACAACAGTATATACTACATATATAGTTAGATAGATAGATATATAGATAGATAGATAGAGTGTGTGTGTGTGTGTGTGTGTTAGTCAGAACCAGTTTATAGTTGACCTCCAGTGGGTTTTCAGAGACAATAAATCACATTGGAGATTGTCTTGCTCCTGTGGAGCAGCTGGTGTGTTTAAACCATAATTCTTTGAGTTGGCAGTGAAACCCTTTATCACTGAGCCACGTATATAAAATATGGAGCTTGAGTGGCCTAGCAGTGAGGAGTTGCACTGCTGAACCAAAGGCACACAGTTTGAATCCACCAGCTGCTTTGCAGGTTAAAGATGGACAATTTTTGTTTGTTTGTTTCTCTTTTTTTCTCTCCCTCCCACCCGACAGAGTACTTAACAATTGTATTATTATTATTCCTGTTCTGGCTTTATGATCATTCTTTTATGATTAGAGATGACTTTAGAAATTACCATGTTCATCCTTAATTTATCAGAGTCTGCTTATAGTCAGCATTGAATCCCTTCACAAACAGTGTAAGAGAACAAAACTGACGTCACCAAATTGTTTCCAAATCATGATGTTCCTGTATGCTGCATGCTGTCAGCATAGTCCTTCAAAAATGGCATCATGTAGAGGGTCAGTGAAAAATCGAAGACCCTCAATGAAATGCACTGGCATGGTGGCTGGGACATTTAGTTAATGAACATTGCTGAAGTGGTCATGGCACAGGCTTGAGCTGGGTTTTATTCTGTTCTTCTGATCGCTTTGTTTTGGAGCCATCCTGATGGCATCTAATAAAAGGATGTGCTGCAGACTTGAAGTGCTCAATAGATTTTTCACTTGCATGTTTAATTATCCTCTAGTTATTATGGAAACAAATGGCTAGGCTTTTCTCTTGCAGTGCCATGGAATGGATTTAAGCCATCAAGTATTCTGTTCATAGTGGAGTGCAGTTTTTGCTACACAGAAACCCGTAACCTTATAAAAATATATTTCTTTACCCTTGTTCTTCCTCCTACCATTGCCTTATGTTATAGTTCTACATACATTACAAAAATGACAATAAAACTATTAATCTTCATTTATAAAGATGGTTTCATTCAAAGAATTTTTTAGAATAAAAAATAGGTAGTATTTTATATTATCTAGCTGATTAAGCTTTGTCTCACAAACTTTGGGAATGTTTCTAGGAGAGGTTATTCCTTGCAGAGAAATGTCATGCTTGGAATGGTGGAAGGATGGAAGAAGAGGGACCATCAATCACATGGGTTAACATGGTGGCCACGACAATGGGCTTGTGTGTGTCAGAGATTGTGAGGGTGTCCCAGGATAGAACAGTGTTCAGATTGCTTATTCTAGGACCACTGTTAGTCATAGTCAACTCGAGATCATCTAACAACAACAACATGTGACTTAGTGGTAAGGAATTTCACTGACAACCCCAAGGAACATGGTTTGAATCTACTGTGGCTCACAGGAGAAGCATGGCCAATCTCCCATGAAATTTATTACCTCTAAACCCATTGGATGATCCACTATGAGTCTGTTCTGACTCCACAGTTCAAAACAGCAACAACATATATCAAAAAAAGGATCTCTGTGACATTGCCCATGCCTAGGGCATTGAACTGCTAACCCGAAGGCCGCACCCCTCTGCCAGTTGACGCCACCAGGAACTCTAAGGGAGAAACATGAGCAATCTCCTCCCATGTGATTTATAGCTTCAAAAACCTTTTGGAAGGGCAGTTCTGAAAATATTTTTTATAGTCATTAACCAAAAATAAATAAAGATCAGCTCTTAACATTTGCTAATATCAACTGTAAGAAACTGTATTAGAAAACTATACTAATTGAAAGATGAACTGCTTATAGTGGATAACCTAAATAAATTAAAGGAGAAGTATGAGGTATTTTCAGAACTCATTTTTTTTTTACTTTTATGTTTTAATTTTATACTGGTTTACTTACAAAAATCATGTACATTGTTCTACACACCAGATCGATCTTTCCCTTTTCCTTTCCCCACTCCTCCCTCCACTCATCAAATTGTGTGACTAGGCACCCTCCTCCTTGGATCCTTGTACTCATTCTATGGTCTTATATCATATTTGTCTTTATGAGACTGAGTTTACTTAGCATAATGCTCTCCAGTCCCTCCCAAGCTAGGTAATAATTTACAAAATCATTGCTTCTGCATGCTGCCTACTACTCCATTGTGTGGAAATACCATAATTTCTCAATCCATTCATTGTGGTTGGGTATTTGGGCTGTTTCCATGTTCTTGCTTTGGTGAATAATGATGCTGTAAATACTGTGTGGACCACACCAAACTATGGCTGACTCTGAAAAGAATTATTATTCCAGAACACTTGATCATGCATATACAAAACCAATACTTGGACCACGAGGCAGTCATCGGAACAGAGCAAGGAAACACTGCATGGTTCAAAATTGGGAAGCGTATATATGAGGGATGTGTTCTATATCCATAGCTTTTCAATCTATATGTAGAATAGATTATCCAGGAGAAACGTGGCATCAGGATTGGAGGAAAACTTATCAAAAATCCGTGTTATGCAGATGACACAACCCTGCTTGCTCAAATGGAGGAAGATCTGAAGCCCTTATGGAAGAAGGTTAAGGACTGCAGCCTTTAATATGGATTGAAGCTCAACATCAAGAAAACAAAGATTCTAACCATTGGGCCGATTGGCAGCATCAGGATAGATGGTGAAGAGATTGAGATTGTTAAAAGCTTTGCTTTGCTTGGCTCCAGAATCAACACTCTTGGTACCAGCAGCTAGGAAATTAAAAGTGAATTACATTGGTAAAGTCTGCTGTCAGAAACCTCTCCAAAGTACTGAAGAGCAACAACATCAGTTTGGAGACCAAGGTGTGCCTGACTCAGGCCATGGTCTTTGCAATCACTTGTTATGCATTAGAGGGCTAGACGATGACTAGGGATAATAAAAGGAGAATTAATACCTTTGAGCTGTGTGCTGGGGAAGAATATTGAGTATACCATGGACTGTTAAGAGAACAAATAGGTTTGTCCTAGAGAGGGTAAAACCAGGCTACTTCTTGGAGGCAAGGATTCTGAAGCTCTGTCTGACATACTTTGGACATGCTTGGGAAGGTCGATGGACAAGACAGAAGAGGAAGACTCTTGATGAGATTGATTGATTCAGTGACTGGGGTAATCTGAGTAGGCGTGTTGGAGACAGTGAGACTGACATAGGATAGAGCAGGGTTTCGAACTGTTGTACATAGGGTCACTGTAAGTTGAAGGCAACTTGACAGCACATAACAACAACAACAGCAAACATTGGTGTACAAGTCTCTGTTTGTGCCTAAGTTCTCATTTTTTCAGAGTATATTCCAAGTAGTGGAATATCTGGTTCATATGGAATTTCTATGTTCAGCTTTTTGAGGAAGGACCAAACTACCTACCTAGTTAGTACTATTTTGTAATCCCACCAACAATATGTAACAGTTCCTATCTTGCCACATCCTCTCCTATATTTATTACTTGCTGTCCTGCTAAACTTTGCCACTGCTACTGGGGTAAGATGGAATCTCATTGTAGTTTTGATTACTTACTGTAATCCCTTACTGCAAGTGATCTGGAGCATTTCTTCATGTGTCTTCTGGTTATCTGAATGTCGTCCTCTATATTTTAAAGATTTATTTGTCTTTCTGCTGTTTTCTTCCTGTCCTATCAGATCAAATTTCCTAATTGTATCCAGTGATTAACAAATTCATTTTTAATTTCTGAAATTATGTAACTTTTCCTCAATATATGTGAATTTCAAACCTAGTTTCTTTGTATGAAATAAATGGTGTTGAGGTGCTTTTTAGAAATACTAGAGCAAAATTGTGTGTAGCATTTTTTAAGGTGCTGGAGACTGGGCTTGTTTTCATACTGAAGTTCACATTAGAGGGATGGTACTGTTGCCTTGAAATGACACTAAATCAGTTTCTATGGGAGCTCAGAGTGAACGCTTTTTTGCCATACTTTGTATACTATCTTCATCAGGGCTCTTTTTCACAGCATGAGAGAAAGTGCAACAGATTCATATGTGGTTAAAAGAGATTTATTATTAAATTGGGAGGTTTAAAATGATGAAGAGTTTTATATGTAATCCTCCAAATTACTCTGTTGAGTTACTTCCTCTGTATTATTCAGCAATATTTTCCCCTGTGGGACTCCACTCTCAGGCACCTTTCTCAAACAGGAGGAGGTTACATGACTATTGGTAGGGTAGCTTCTGCTGATTGAAGTCTTGGTTGGATTCAACTCCTCCTAAATCACAAGGACTATTTTAGGTATGATAACAAACATTTAAATTAATACCATCAGAGAGTTTATACCTTATCTAGAGTTACTAATAATGGAAAATTTTATCATACAAGTGGCTATATTTCTTTGTTTTATGTGGTTTTCCCCTAATGTTTTACAAATAAACATACCTTTTTAATTTTTATTGCAAATTTAATGCATTTTCATATGTTATTTCTTCCTTAAATTGATGAATCTTAGACTTGATATAAGATTTCTGATTGTCTTTCCTCTCCCAAGCTAACACAATTTGGAAAAAAATATATTTTAAAGATAAGGGATTTATAATTGAACAAGTTCAACCTTCTGTGATTCATAGTTCAAATCAAAGATCATCCTCCTGTGTAGCTAAGAGATATGAGTTAATAAAAAGTTAATTAAGTTTCAGGTAGACTTATCACTATGCAAACTTCTTCAGAGTACCTATTTAATTATTTTTGGGAACTAAATTAACATTCACACATCTTTGTTATGAATGCTGAAAAAAAATGCTTTAGATAGTAGATGAAATTTCCTGAAATAAAGACTATATTTCTTAGTATTTGTTTAAAGACTCTAAGAAATTTTTCTTTCCCATATGAAAAATATTTCTTCAAATTTAGACTTAGAAAGAACTAACAGATCTTGGAGGAAATGAAACCAGGGTGCTCCTTATAGACAAGGATGGTGAAATTTTGTCTCACTTACTTTGTGAATGTTAAAAGGAGGGGCCTGTCCTCGGGGGGGAAAAAAAATCACATCATGGGAAAGGTAGAGGATCAGCAAAAAGAGAAGAAACCCTTAAGGAGATGGATTACTCATTCTTTTGAGTCTTTATTTCTTCTATATCTGAGAGTAAGTATTTTTACTTGACAGTAATTGGGTACAGACTCTGAATGATATGATTTTATAAACATCATGCCATTTAAGGGACAGGCAGGGGATGGAAGAAGGGCAACAGGTATGTGAATCAATGAAGAATTTTAGATGCCACTTAGCTATTTGCTGAGGACAGTAGTGGTTTCTAGCATAATTCTCGCCTTGCTTGTGGAAGATGTGACTTCGGTTCCTGGAGTAGTGGAAGTTTACATATTGCTGTGATCCTAACAGCATCATCGCAGTGTCCTGATTAAAATAAACTAGGAAAGAGAACCTGGATATCTACTTTCAAAAACCAGCCGCCAGTGAGAACTGAATGGACCAAAACAGTACGATTCCATTGTTCATTGGATCTCTTTGAATTAGAAGTTCCTTTGATTGTACCTCACAACAACAACGCATTATATCTGAGTAAGAGAATCATACCATGTAGTGTATTTCTTTCCTATTTTTCCATACTTTATCCTGTTATAGGTAAACATTTAGTTAGGTTCCCCTTTACATTTTTTTACAAATTGTTTCATGGTATTAGTTATCCTTTTAACAATGGGTCAGCAGTCTCGTTCTTTTCATCCTGGTTGTTCTTTATATTAATCTTGCTTCCCTGCTCCGCCTTGTCTTTTCATATTTTAATTAGAGTGAATGTTGATGAATTATTCTTGGATAGTTGTTTGTTGAAGGACTGCATTCTCACAGATGGACAAGGACTTGCACTGCCAATCCAAAGGCATGCTTTTTGAATCCTCCAATTGCTGCAAGGTGGAATGATGAGCAGTGTCCTCCCATGTGACTTGCTTCTTTCGAAGACTCAGCTTGTGTCAGTTCTGACTTGACAGCACATACAAATAACATCTAATTTTAGTCTATGGCATTTGGAAAAAAGAAAAAATACAAATGAGAAGAATCAAATAATTAAAATAACATGAAAATGTAGATATTACAATAGCTCCAGCTGAGGTAAAGAGAATTATAACAATGCTATAAAAATTGTACTTCAAAATATTGGAAAAATAATAGAAGAAATGTATACATTTCTAGGAACTGACTACCTATGTAACAAAAATATAGGAAGAAAGTATAAATAAAACAAAAAAAATAAGAAAGAAAGATATGCAGAATGACATAAAAATTCCTACTACCACGGATAGAAGTAAAGCTCTCCGTATTTGCAGATAATATAATTCTATTTATTATTCAGAGTCTTCCTTTCCAGTGCTGCTCCTTTTTCAAATTTTCCAGTTGATTGTAAATTGTATTGACTCTCCTTTCAAGGACCCAGCTTTAGTTTTAGTATTGAATTTGCTGTTATTGATTTCTAGTTTTAAACCAGTATTATGAGAGAAAATGCATTCTGTAATCTCAATCTTTGCAAGTTTATTGAGGTTGCTTTGTCATCTAAGATACCATATGTTCTGGAGAATGTCCCACGTATGTTCTAAGAGAATTCATAGTATGGTCCATTGGATCATGTATGTTCTCTCCATATCTGTGTTTGTGAGTGGATTGATATTTCCTTAGATTGTGTATATCTTCACTGATTTTCTTTCTAGTTCTATCATTGAAAATGATGTTGAAATATCGTGCTGTTCTTTTAGAATTGTTCTTTTCTGCCCTTAATTTTGTTTTGCATCCTTTTAATAAATTTTGGAACTGTAGCATTGGATGCATAAATATTTATTGATGTCAAGTCTTTCTTAATTTACTATTTAATATTACACAATACCTTTCTTTCCCTTATAGTGTGTTTGGATGTAAACGTGTTTCTTTCAGGAATTAATATTGCCATTCTTGTTTTCTTTTGGTTACTATTTGTGCAGTATGTTTTCCCCCATCTTTTTCTTTTTAGCCTGTTTATGTCTGTCTCAAATGTCTCTCTTGTAGAAAAGCTAATTAATTGTGTTTTTAAATTCATCTGAAACTCTGTGCTTCTTAATTAGTGTAGTTGGCATATTTCTATTCAGTGTGATTACCAATATTTACAAATTCATTGCTGACATTTCATCTATCTATTTGTGTGGGCATGTTACTAGGAGGGGCTATACTTTTGAGAAGGACATGATGCTGGGAAGGGTGAAGGGTTGCCGAAGGAGAGGAGGACCCTCACCTAGGTGGACTGATATAGTGACTGCTGCAATGGGTTCTTGTGTATCAGGAGATAAGAGGATGATGCAGGATAGAACAGGGTTTAGGTCTTTTGTTCATAGGGTTGCTATGAATTGTATTCAACTTGATGGCACCTAACAATAACAATTTGTGTCTTAAAAGTTTATTTGTTCTTTAGTCTGTGGTGGTTTATTTTTTGATATCAACATTTTTTTCCATCATGTATTATTTTTGTGTTTGTGGTTACTCAGTCTTTTTTTTATTTTTCTTTATTCTGATGAGTTGTTGTTAGGTGCTGTAGAGTCGAGTACAACTTATAGTGACCCTATGAACAATAAACTTGAAACTTGTCCACTCCTGTACCACCATCCTCATCACCTCGGACATATTTGAGCTCATAACTGTAGTCACTGTCAGTGCTCTCTTCGGCTGATCTTCCACCTTTCCAAACATGATATTCCTTTCCAAGGAATAACCTCTAATTTCCTTTGTGGCTATCCTGAAGTTAACATTTAGCCCATTGCATTTAAGCATTTTACTTTTTTTTTTTTTTTCAAATATGGTGAAATCACTTAACTCTCCATGGGAAAATGCTAAAATTTTACTGTTAATCCCTCCTTTTGTTTTGACATTGATATAATTCACATCTGTCTATCTCTAGTTCCCTGTAATCAAATTTGTAGTGGTACTTAATTTTTATGAATATTTACTAGGATTGGCATCTGAGTGATGTTGTGTGTCTTTTCCAGGTTGTTTTCTTATGATATTGAAGCTCTGCGTATAGCACTCCTTTTAGTATTTCTTGTAGATCTTGTCTGATGTTTAGAATTAACCTTAATTTTTTATCATTAGAGAATGATTATCTTTGCTTTTTAAACTATTTTTGCTGTATATATGATTCTCCTGTAGCAATTCCTCTGAAGCTTTTTATGTGCCATTTTATTGCCTTCCTGTCTGCATGGTTTCTTATGAAACTTCAATCTTTAACCTTATTGATGCTTCATTGTAGGCAATGTTTTGTTTTCCAAAGCTCTCATGGGACAGTGTGGTCCTTCTGTGTTGTTGTTAATAGCTTGTCAGTGCACTAAAGAGTGTAGCTAATTGTTTCCAAAGGGAGGCGGAACTACTTAAATGGGCAGGAAGCACCCTTCATGAGGATTTATTAGTATCTCTGTGGGTGGAGTGAGATCATGGGGTCTCATTGTGGGTTTAGAGGAATTGTACCTGTTAGTTTCTGAACAAGAGAATGGCTAGAGGACTGAGAGCAGAGCCCCCTACTTGGCCCTGTTTGGAGACATGGCTACCTGTCACCATGCAGGGATTTTGGAAGTGATTCTTTCAGCTAGTTAACTCATGGAGTGTTAGATGGGTGCTCCTGCAGAGCTGTTTGTGCTGTGTTTATTCTGTGGGTGTGTAACTCAGTGTGTGGCCAATCTGCATCTAAGTGGCTCAAGGCAAAGGCCATCATTAGTTGGTAAACTTTTGACATAAACATTTGGACAGAAGTAGGAATGCTGTTGGCCTAGAGTCTCCCAAGATGACTTATTAAAAGAGGGAAAAGTAGGGATGCTGCTGGCCTAGAGTCTCCCACGATGACTTATTCAAAGAAGGAACCTGCTACTTCATGGGCTCACTACTCCATAATGCCAACTTTTAAAGTACAACACTAAAAGACTCAAACTCACTGACTCAAACTCGAGGAAACCCTTGACTGGGTTTCCAGGAATATAAATAGCAACGGGAGGAGAGAGTCCATCTTTCTCCCTCAGAGCTGCTAGTGGATTTGAACTCTTAGAGAATGCTACATTTGGGTTAGCAGTGTAACCTACTGTGGACTACACCACCAGAGGTCCCTACAGATACCCCTGTAAAGGATAAAACTCTGTTTATTCATAGTGAAGCAAAACATAGTGGAATGGTAAAAACCAAAACAAACTATAAATTCCAAGTTAGTTATATATGCATTTGGAATTTTTTTCAAAACTGAGATATTGAAAAACTAAATAACATGCTCACTTTTCACAGCAAATGGCTTTTGAATGCAAATACATTTCCTCTTGCACACATCTCTCTCCCTTATGAAACTACAACCTTCTCAGTGTGAATTTTGTATTCATAGCAATTAGTATTATGCATAACATGGGATAGCTATTCAGTAGATGCTGGTTTTATTTAGTTTAATTTGCTCTTCCAAAGATAAGCTCTTTTTGAAATATTCTGTTTAGTCAACCAATATTAAAGATTAGCCTAAGCTCTTCAGGCCTAATTATAGCACATGAACCTCGATGAATTATTATTATTATTATTAATTATTATTCTGCATTAATATGAACATCAACAGAGGCAAAAGTAAGATTATAATAACATTTAAACTCATTGCAGATTGTAAAAATATTGAGAAAAAATATCATTTTGAAAATTAGTTGTTCTTTTAAGAGATTCTAAAATTTTAAAAGTCAGTTAATAATTAAGGCGTGCATTTCTTTTCGGTTGTCAAGTGAAAAGATTGGCAGTTGAAACCCACCAGGTATCCAAGGAAGAAGAATGTAGCAGTTAATTCCCGAAAAGGCTTGCTTCTTAGAGACCCTAGAGGGCAGTTCTCATTTGTCCTGGAGGATGCTATGAGTTGGAATCAACTTGGCTTGGCTTGGTTTGGTGGATTTAATGTCTTCCAAAATCACAACAACAAATGTAATTACTGCTAACCATTGAAATATTCCGCTCTCTGTGACATTTAATTTCAGAAATGAACTATGTCTTTATAGATTCTGAATTTTGAAACAGGAACAAGGACTTAACTTATGGCTCTATAACTGGCAAGTTTTCCTAGACTTGTTTCTGGGCAACTGTTACCTGTTTGGAACTCTTGCCAAACGATTAAAATGTTGGATGCCCTGCAAATTACTGACTGAGGGAATTAAAACAGAAGTGCAAAACCAAATTCAGGGGTTTTTTTTTGCCAATATTCTGTGCAGTGTTAAAACTAATATGTTCTGTTTGTATCAATTTCTTCATCTGGAAGATGAATGGTAATCTGATTTATATCCTCTTTTCTTCATAGACACCCATCAATTTTTTTTGCAAATGCTTAGAAATGTAATATATTACACAATTTTAAATAATAAGCAAACTAATAGAAATGTTACCCAGACTTTCAGAGAACAGAGTCTTGGAAGTTTATTTCAAGGACTTGAGTTTTAGTTTTATTCTCCTTTTAAATAGAATTAAAGAGACTTATTTAAAAAAACTCTAACTTTATGTCCTGGACCAATTGGCAGCATAAGGATGGATGGTGAAGACATTGACATTGTTCACAGCTTTAGTTTGCTTGGCTCCACCATCAACACTCTTGGCACCAGCAGCCAGGAAATTAAAAGACGTATTGCCATGGGAAAGTCTGCTGTTAGGGACCTCTCTAAAGTACTCAAGAGCAACGGTGTGTCTCTGGAGACTAAGGTGCATTTGGTACAGGCCATAGTCTTTGCTATCACTTGTTATGCATCAGAGAGCTGGACAATGACCAAGGAGGATAGAAGGAGAATTGATGCTTTTGAGCTTTGGTGTTGGAGAAGAGTGCTGAAGGTTTCATGGACTGCTAAGAGAACAAACAGATTCATCCTGGAGAGGGTTAAACTGGGTCGCTCCTTAGAGACAAGGATTCTGAGGCTTCGTCTGACATACTTTGGTCATGTTGTAAGGAGAGACAGATCCTTGGAGAGGGACATCATGCTTGGGAGGGTGGAGGGCAGGCACAGGAGGGGAAGGCCCTCTGGGAGATGGATTGATTTGGTTACTGGGGCAATCGGGATGAGTGTGTCAGAGGCAATGAGATTGGAACAGGACAGAGCAGAGTTTAGAGCTGTTGTACATAGAGTCTCTATGACTCGACAGCACATAACAACAACAACAACAACAACATAACTTTATGTTACTCATATCTAGAAACATTTCCCCCATTTTTCTGGCTTTGGCATTAGGCTAACTCTGGTAAAATCTATTTTAATTGAAGTTGGTGTTTTGTTTTGCTTTGTTTCCAACTTTTGGCATCTATCTATGATAAAAAATGATTTGAAATAATTTTATCTTAGAATCCATTCAGTTTTCATTGTTTAGAATTTTAGTGACATAGTATTTCTTGTCTGTTTTCTAAACCAGGAATCTTATACAGCAAACAAATGAAAATGCTCTTCAAATATTATGTCACTTTGCACCTTTCAATGAAATCTAGTAACTGGAAATGGTGTGTTTGGGAAATAATTAGTGATTGAATGGATTGGGTACACAACACCCTCTTTGAGAGCTTTGCATTTGGAACACATCCTGCCCAAGCAGGACCTCTTATTGTTCTGCAGTCCTTGTGTAACTTAGCATTAGAATTCCCAGTGTCCTCCTCAGAGATGCCTGTGGCTATCATTGTTGTAATGTGGCTTCCTGGGTGGAAGTGAAGGTTTGTTTTTGTTTGTGTTGTGTCTGTTTTTCCTTTATGGCCTCTACCTAGTATCCCTCTTCTCTTGAGCAATCCCCAGTCTTTCTCAGTTATTCATGCTAGAAGTCTCTTTCCCTGACTTTGGAGGAATGGGGCAGAACTAGAATACTGTATTCATTTTCTGTTTTCTTCTCTGTACTTTTGAACTCTGTGTGAAGGTGCAGGAAATTTGAGCTGATCTCAGAATTACAGTTTCAATACTAGAGGAGATAATGAAGACTATCCCATTCTTCTCTGATAGTTTTATGGAGTGTGGGGTAGGGACAACTAAAATATAGTCACACCTGGTGGTCTATAAATGTTCCTTCTTTGGCTGCCTGAGGAAATTATCCAGGATGAGAGTGGAAAAGGACATCTTTGAGCCCAGATGATCGATCTGTCTGTCTGTCTATATCTATCTATCCATGTATCTATTTATCCATCCATCCATCCATTCATCCATCCATCCATCCATCTAGTTAACTCTCTGTCCTTATAACACTTTTTACCAGAGAGTCAAAAGAGGATAGCAGACCTTCTAATTTCCTGCTTTTTGTCTACTACATTCTACTACCCTTTCTCAGGGTTACGATGCTGTTCATTATTGTACCTAGATTCTGAAAGAATTTTAGAATTAAAATTATAATTGTTTGTAGTAGGTAACAAGGAAGCTCTTGTGGTCTAGCGCTAAAGAAGGAAACTGTCAACAGCACACGATTCAAATCCACATGCTCCTCCTGTAGGAGAAAGAGGGCAGTCTCCTCCCACACAACTTACTCGTTCTGAAAAACCATTGGCTGGTCAACTACGCGTCAGTTCTGACCTAATGGTGCAATAACAGCTGTTGTTGTTTTGTGCCATCAAGTCAGCTATATCTGATAGTGACTCTGTGAACAAGGGCTCAGAACCTTGCCCGGTCCAATTTGAGCCAACCTCTAACACAACATCTCTAACACACTTGACTCCATTACCACAGTCACTGTGTCAGTTCTTCTCATCCAAGGTCATCCATTTATTTGCTGACCTTCTACCCTTCCAAGCCTGATATACATCTCAAAGGACTCATCTCTCCTGGCACATGCCCAAAGTAGGTGAGAGTGAGCTTCAAGATCATTGCGCCCAGAGAGCAAAATGGTTTCACCCATGTAACTCTTAGGTTATATTTTGATATATGCAAGCATGAGATATTCCAGTCCCTTCAGGAATTGACTCTTAGTCCTTTTTCATCACATCTGGGCCCACATTCTTCAGTCCTCAGACCCCCCCCCCCCCCCATACTTCTTCTTGTTAGTTCTCACTTAGTTGATTCCAACTGATGGTCACCTTAAATGTGCTGAGTAGACAACTACATAGGGATTCAGGGGTGTGACCTTTCAGAATCACACCATTAGGTCTTATTTCTGACATGTCTCTGAGCAAATTTAGGCTGTCAACCCTCCAGATAGGCTAAGCTCTTTTCCTACTCAGAGGGGTTTTTGGTTTTGTGTTTGTGTGTGTGTGTGTGTGTGTGTGTGTGATGAGGGATCTTAGTTTCAGATTTGGTTTTACCCTTTTACCCTGAAATAAAATCTATTACCTCACTCACCAACCAACCCACTAGGATTGTTTTTAGAACATTTTCTGCTGAATCTTCCTGCTACCTTGTCTCTATCACCCAGTAGAGTTGAGATCCTTTCCTCTTTAGCTTGCTCTTCCTGTTTGCTTTTTATTGCCTCCTCTCCGTAGTTTTCGCATTTCTCTAGTGGGCTGTTTCCATAACCCTTCTATTTCTAGTGAACTCATTCCGCCTTCTCTCTTCTCCTTTTTTTTTTAAACCCGCAACTCCATTAAAAAGCTTTTAGGTCTTTCAAATTAAGTCTGTCTGCATCTATCCTTCAACCCCCAGGTCATTTAAACCACCTGTAACTTGAGCATGTTAAAAGCAAAACACTGGTTTTAGCTGTCCTGTATTATTTTCCATTATTGCATTTTATCATGTCTTACTTGAGTTTACCCTTTAAGCCACAATCTCCTTTTCATGGAGAAGAGATGTATTTTCTTGAAAATAAGTAGTAGACACTAAGAGGAAGCTAAAGGAGAAAATGCTTGACAAATGAGAGTGCAGTTTAAGTTGTGGGAGGATATAATTTCATGTTTGTCATACAATATTTTTCCTTCATGAACTTGCCTATAATAATACTCGCTGATTCCAGGAAGCACCAGTTCAAATACATACTGGCTACAGACCTTCAAGATCATGTATATTGAAACTTTATCCTTAAATCAAAGTTCTGAAGAAAAGAAGATAAATTAGGGGCCAACATATTTTGAGGGCCAAAAAGGTTTTTTTGGTTTTTGTTGTTTTTTTTTTTTCTTTCAGTGAAAGCGCATTAGAAGTAAGACTCCGATTGTTGTTGTTGTTTGCTGTTTAGTTAGAACCAACTCATAACTAACCCACCACTCAGTTTTCAGAGGCAGTAAATCACATGTGAGGAAATTGCCCATCCTTCTCCTGTAGAGCAGAGCAGTTTGTAGATTTGAACTGTGTGCCTTTGGGATTGTAGCACAGCTTCTTACTACTAGATTATCAGTCTTAGCTGACCTTTCAGCAGGTTACGAGAAGGAGTAAATGGCATACAAGAGGGTCCCAATCCTTCTCCCACAGAGCATTGTTGTTGTTGTTGTTGATGATTGTTGTTGAGTCAAGCACAGCCCATAGTGCCCTGTGAACAAAAGGCCTGAAGCCTTTCTATAAATATTGTCATTTATCAAAGTTCATAGAGTTTCCAGAAGCATGTTGTTTAGGAAGTGGATGCCACTCATTGGAGGATTTAAACTGAATGCCTTGGGATTGCAGTGCAGTTTCATACCATTCCGGAACTGAGTTCCCTAAGACTCCTAAGATGGGTTAATACCCTGATGTCTTAGGCCAGAACTTTTTTACATAGATCAAAAAAATGAACTTGTTAGACTGTTGAATTCTTATTAATTAATGATGGTGATAGACGCTTCTGGTGTCTTAGTGATAAGTTTCGCTGCCAATTGAAAAGCGTACATTCAAATCCACCAGTTGCTCCATGGAGAAAGATGGAAAGTCAGCTGTGTGAATTGCAGCCTCTAAAAACCCACTGGAACGTAAGCTGTCAGTCAGCCAGTTCTACTTTGATGGTAACTGGCAATAATAACAATGATACATTCTGATATACCCCAACTTTGAGATACTTTTTCAAATGGGACACATTTTAATGTATATAAAATGCCACGTTGTTGTTATATATGCTGTTGAGTCACCTGTGACCCATAACGACCCTATAAACAGCAACTCTGAACCCTTCCCTGTCCTGTGCCAGTTCCACTAACACAAACCTCCATTGCCCCAGCTACTGAATCAACCCACCTCACCCAGCATCTTCCTCCCCTGCATTGTTTCTCTATCATTACAAGCATGATGTTCTTTTCCAAGGACTGGTCTCTCCTGGCCACGTGTCCAAAGTATGTGAAATGAAGCTTCAAAATCCTAGCCTCCAAGGAGAGACTTGGTTTCATCCTCTCCAAGGCAGACCTATATGTTTTCTTGGCAGTCCATGATAAGCTCAAGACTCTTCTCCTGCAGCACAACTCAAAGGCATCAGTTCTTCTTTTGTCACCATTAGTCATTGTCCAGCTCTCTGATGCATAGCAAGTAATGTTGAAGACCATGGACTGCATCAGGTGCACCTTAGTCTCTAGATTGACATCGCTGCTTCTCAGCACTCTGGAGAGGTCCCTGACAGCAAATTCACCTAATGCAATTTGTCTTTTAATTTCTTGACTTCTGGTGCCATGAGTGTTGCTTGTGGAACCAAGTAATATGTAACTGTTAACAACCTCAATCTCTTCTCCAGCTATCATAGTGCTATCAGTTGGGCCAGTGGTGAGAATCTTTGTCTTTTTAATGTTGAACCTCAATCTGTATTGAAGACTACAGTCCTTGACCTTCTGTAGCAAGTGCTTGCCATAAGATTCACAGTTCTCAGAGATAGTAACCATTGTTCTAGGGCACTGTGTACCAGAACTTGCGCAATAACAAAATAAATTTGTACCGGAAAAAAATTTCACCTGTTGGTAGACTGATGGGCCAGATTGAAGGAAATCTAGTCATAAAATAACATATGGTTATATTTTTCAGATCATACTCTATATTTGAGTGTCAGAACTAACTCAGAACTGACAATCCAGCAGTTTTCTGAGGCTTGAAAATCACATATGAGGAGATTATCTGTCTTTCTCCTTAGAAGCTATTGGTGGTTATGAACTGCCATAGAGACAAGACCTTTGAGTTCACAGTACAACTCCCTACACACCAGGCCACCAAACCTCTCTTGCTGTAATAAAATTCTCACACTTCACTGAGCTAAATGACATCATAAGCTGAACCTCCAGTTGGGTTCCTGAGACTATATTGCATATTAGCAGATTGCTCAGGCATAATCTTATGTTTATGTATATAAAAAAAGAGAGTCCACATAATTTCTGAGTGTGAAGGTTTTTTAAAAATAATAAATCTTCTGTATGGCCATGAATTAATCCCATTTTGTTGGCAGTAAAGGCTTTGTATTGAAATATTTTTATGTGTTGTCTGAAAGAAAACTTGAAAAAAATGCTTAGTTTAGTCCATTTATAAGGTTGTAAAAGAAATGAAGACAATGTGGAGATGACTGAATCTGACGTCTGTTAACTTCACAAAGGGGACATGTCTCCATAAAAAATATTCACAGTCTAAAGCTGATCCCTGTAAGTTCAGACACAGACCCTCTACCCTGCTGTGTCTACTTCTGCTAATCAAGTAATTTCAAAGACCATGACTTGGATTAGACACACTTTAGTTTCTAGACTGACATCATTGCTCTGTAGCACTCTGGCGAGGTTCCTGACAGCAGATTTTCCAAATGCAATTCGTCTTTTGATTTCCTGAAAGCTGGTGCCAAGAGTGTTGATTGTGGAGCTGAGCAAGCTAAAATTGTTAGCAATCTCACTCTCTTCTCCATCTATCATGATGCTGCCAGTTGGCTTAGTGGTGAGAATCTTGGTTTTCTTGATGTTGAGCTTCAATCCAAATGAAACACTGTAGTCCTTGACCTTCTGCAGCAAATGTTTTAAATCCTTCTCAGTTTCAGCAAGCAAAGTTGCGTCATGTGCATAATAACATAGATTGTTGATGAATCTTCCTCCAATCTTAATGCCACTTTCATTTTCATAGAGTCCAGACTCTCGAATGACCTATTCCTCATATAGATTGAAAATGTATGGACTTGGGATTCATCTCTTACACACTCCTTTCCTGATTTTGAACCACGCAGTGTTTCTTTTCTTTGTTCTCACAGCTGCTTCTTGGTCTAGGTGTAGGTTATGCATGAGCACAATAAAGTGTTCTGAGATTCCTGTTCTGAATGTTAGCAACAATTTAGTATGGTTCACACAGTCAAATTCAGTGAAACGCAGACAGTCCTCTGGTACTCACTAATTTCTGCCAAGATATCTGACATTGGCTATGATGTGCCAAGACCTTCTCTAAATCCAGCTTGTATTTCTGGTAGTTCTTTATCAATGTACCAAACTGGATAATCTTCAGCAAGATATCTCTTACGTGTGATATTAGTGCTATTGTTTGATACTTCCCACACTCTGCTGAGTCACCTTTGTTTGGAATGGAATAAATATGATCTCTTCCAGTCAGTTGGCCAGGTAGTTGTCCTCCAGATTTCTTGGCATTACCTTGTAAGCATGCCCACCACCGCATTTGTTTGCTGAAATATGTCAGTTGGTATTCCATCAATTCTTGGGGCCTTGTTTTTAGCCAATTCCTTCAGAGCAGCATGACCTTCCTCTTTCACCACTAGTGCCTCTTGATAATATGTTGTTCCATGAATTTTTTCTGGGTCAGCAGTGTACTCATTCCATCCTCTTTTAATTCTTCTGGGTCATCAACTATTCTGCCCGTAGCATCCTGAAGGATTGAAACTTGAAGCTTTAACTTGTTCTTTAGTTTCTACAGCATAAGAAATGCTGAGTGAGTTCTTCCCTTTTGATTTTCTCATAATTCATAATAATATTTTGTGTTATCTTCCCAAGCAAGCTGCGTTTTGAAATCTTCAGTTCCTTAATTTCCTGATTTCACCCTCTCCCCTTCATGTTGGCTTTTTGGCCTTCTAGTGCAATATTCAGAGGCCCTTATGCCATCTGTCTCAGTCTTTTCTTCCTCCTTTGTCTTTGTAATTATCTTTTGCATTCTTCATGGATGATATTCTTGACCTTTCCTCATAGCTTGTTTGGTCTTTGTTCATTACTATTCAAGGCCACAAACCTATTTATTTGATTTCCTTTTAAACTCAGATGAAATAAACTCAATGACAAATTTTGGTTCTCATGGATTTGTATTAATTTTCTTTAACTTCAGCTTGACCTTGCAAATGAGAAATTGATTATCTATTGTACAATCAGTACCTAGCCTATTGAGCTTCTTGAATGATTCTTTCCACAGATGCAATCAGTTTGATTCCTGTGTAGCCCATAAGGTGAGATCCATGTACATAATAGCCATTTGTGTCGTATAAAAAGTATTTTGCAATAAATAAATCATTGAACAAAATTCTATCATTCAGTCACTAGTTTCATTTATATTCCCAAGTCCATGTTTTCCAAATATTGATCCTTCATCCTTGTTCCTAATGTTTCCATTCCAGATGCCCATTATTATTAATGTATCTTGGTTGCAGTTTATTCAATTTCAGACTGCAAACGTTGGTAAAAATCCACCATTTCCTCTTTCTTGGCTCTAGAAATTTGGATGATAGTGGTATTAAAAGATGTTGTTGTTGAATGGTGTTGTGTACCATCAGTTCAGAACTGATCCATAGTTGACCTTCTAACAGGTTTCAGAGGTAGTTAATTGCACAGGAGGAGATAGCCCATCCTTCTCCCTTGGAGCAGCTGGTGATTTGAAATGCATTCCTTCAGAATTGTAGTGAAGATTCTAACTACTAGGCCTCCAGAGCTCATTTAGGAAAAATGTTGTTGTTGTTGTCATGTGCCATCAAGTTACCTTTGACTCATAGTGACCCTATGTAAAACAGCTCTGAATCTGGCTCTGTCCTGAGCCAACCTTATTGTCTGTGACACTCCTACCCCCAGTCACTGAGTCAATCCATTTCATTAAGGGTCTTCCTGTCTTGTGCTGTCCCTTCGTCCTCTATGTGTATAATGTCTCTCTCCAATGACTGACCCTTCCTTGCAATATGCCAAAGTATGGCAGAGAGAGCTTTAGAATTCTTGCCTCCAAGGAGCAGTCTGGTTTCATCATCTCCAGGTTGAACCTGTTTGTTCTCTTAGCAGTCTGTGTTATATTCAGTACTCTTCTCCAACACAAGTCAAAGGCATCAAATATCCTTATGTCATCCCTAGTCATGTCCAACTTTCTGATGCATAGCACATAATTGTGAAAACAATGGCCTGAATCAGGCACACCTTAGTCTCTAGACTGACTTCGTTGGTTTTCAGTACTCTGGAGATGTTTCTGACCACAGTTAAGGAAAATAGCATTATGCTACATAAGGGCAAGAACGGCAGCCTTCAATATGGATTGAAGCTCCACTGATTCTCACCATTGGGCTGATCGGCAGCATCATGATGGATGGTGAAGAGATTGAGATTGTAGATAGCTCTTTAATTTGCTTGGCTCCACAATCAACAGTCTTGGCACCAGCAGCCAGGATATTAAAAGATATATTGCCTTGGGAAAGTCTGCTGTCAGATACCTCTCCAAAGTACTGAAGACCAATGATGTCAGTCTAGAGACTAAAATGTGCCTGATAGGCCATGGTCTTTGCTATTACTTTCTATGCATCAGAGAGCTGGACAATGACTAGGAATAGTAGAAGGAAAATTGATACCATTGGCCTGTGGTGTTGAAGAAGAATGTTGAATACACCATGGACTGCCAAGAGAATGAATAGGTTTGTCCTACAGAGGGTTAAACAAGGCTGCTCCTTGAAGGCAAGGATTCTGAAGCTTAATCTGACATACTTTGGACATGTTGCAAGGAGGGACCAGTCCTTGGAAAGGGAGATCATGCTTGGGAGGATGGAGGGATGACACTGGAGAGGGAGACCCTCAATTAAATGGGTTGATTCAATGACAAGGGTAATGGGGGTGCATGTGTCAAAGACTATAAGATTGTAGGACAGAGCAGGGTTTAGGGCTGTTGTAACTCAGCATCACATAACAACAACAACAACAACAACAACATATTTAGTCAATGAGATAGAAGTACCTACCACTATCCAGTACACTCTTTATAGACATATTAAATAACTAATGACTGTTGATGTAAAATACTTTTTTAAAATTTCTATTGTTATGAGCTGAATATCAGAGCTTTGCAACTTGTCTTTTTGTTACATCATTATTGCATTTTCTTTTCATGCTATGTTATGCTGTTTTGCTGAGATTCAAGAAAAAGTTAGAGTAGCCTTCAATCGTTATGTAATGTCACTTATTTACATCATGAGAGTAAGGGTTTCTGTAAGATCATACTCTAGTTACATTACAAATACTGCTTCATACCTACAGTGTACATTTTTAGAGCTGTGAATAACTGATTCCATTATCAAGATTTAGAGAGAAGGGGAAAAGCAATTTCTCTAGCTTATAAATCTACGTTATATTTACAATGTGCAAAACCTATAACTGTATATTTGAACCTTTTAGAACCTCTGAAATTCTTAAAAGGATATTTAGTCAATCTCATTTTTCAAGTTTCTTTCCAAACTCTGTAAATATTTTTATGTAAATTCTCAAGTCAATAATATTTTATTCTAAAATAAGAGTTTAAATTTAGTGTCATACTAGCTAAGTAATTTTTAAAACTTTTGGACTATAAGAAATCATATTAATATTCAGGAAAAGAAAAATCAAATTTTATTGTCTTTATTTTACACATTTTTGGTAAATATATATGTCTAATACAGATTGCATATATTGATTTAGAAGAGTAATAGATACAAAGTTGGCCTAGTGTGTTATGTGCTGTGCAACTAACCAGAATGTCACCAATTCCAACTCATCTGTCTCATCAAGGAGAAAGACGATGTAGCTTGTTCCCACGGAAATGTACAACCCCAGAAACCTGGTGCTTGGTAGTCATGAATTGCAACTAACTCTATGGCTGTGGCTTACTGGTTGGAAACTTTCCTCAGTTTTTTAGTTTTTGACTTAGAAATTTATTTAAACTCTATCTAGGCATCTGGAATAACTTCCCATATACAAATTTCTAACAGTAAAAGGTGATTATATATATATATGTATATATGTATACTGTGTCAAATTGGGAAAATAATACATTTCTTTTACAACTAATTATAAGAAACTTAATTATCAGTACATTATGTTTGGCAAATTTGTGTTATTATTGTTTTTAAGTGGTGACAAGTTGACTGCAACACACATAGTGAGCCAATGAACACGAGATAAGAACTTTGCCCTCTTCTGGGCCATTCTCATCATCTCTGATAGGATAGCTGCAGTCATCAGTCATATCAGTCCATCTCATTGAGCGTCTTCTGCTCTTACACTGACTCTCCACCTTTCCAAACATGATACCCTTTTCCAGAGATTTCCCATCTCTCACCTATGAAGAAGCTGATTGATTCAAACCACCTGCCTTATGGTTGGTAACACAACTCCTTATTTACCCACATACCATGTTTACGTTACATATGTTTCTTTAAAAACACGTTGTATTATGTGTATTTCTAGACTTCTGTTAGTGATCTCTGAGGACTTGTGGGTAAGGAGTTGCACTACCAAGCAAAATGCAGGTGGTCAAGTCCACCAGGTTCTTTGTAAGAGACACATGGACAATCTCCTCCCAGGTAATTTACAGCCTCTGAAAATTCACAGGAGGGCCTCTTGTGAATCAGTGCATATTCATTGGCATATAACAACAACAATAATAACCATAATTATACTTATACTAGGGGCAAGAAGACTGTTTAAAGAATAGTTCTTGTTCTTAATTTCAACATTTAGTGATATAGATGTCATTACATACTAAATGGTTGCAATTGGTGTAGGTTTTTTGGACACTGTGCATCGAAATATTAAATATGTCTATTTTTTTCTAAAGATTTAATTATTTATGAAAACATTTTATTTTGTATACTAATCTCTATATAGTTGTTATTCTTATTCATATTATATGAACTAGTAACATGCAAATATAAGCACATATTTAACCTCAAAATTCTAGAATAAAATAATATATAGGATCCTAGATTTTGAAATGAGACATTTTTTTTCTATAATTATATTTTATTAATTTTATAAACATTTACAGAGATTTTGGGCTTCCACTCATTCATTGTTGCACTATTCTCTCTACCCTCCTCCCAGTTTGTTCTTGTCCAAATGCCACAGTGCTTGTCAAAGCCAGTTCTGATTAATCTTCTTTGTCAGTGTATCCTTTGCCATTCCCTATCACTCCTCCCTGAGAGAGACTTCACCCTGAGTCATAAGGAAAAGGGGACGGCGTATTCTCTTAGCTACTTCCTGCTGAAAAGGGACGCTGTGGGTTTCAGGGTGAAGATCTTCTCTCACTACTCTAAAGGGCCCCTTTGGCAGTAGGAAACACATAGACTATTATGGAGATTGATTTTGGAATTCAGATGCACTCTTATTGATTGTGCTTGGCTGTACATGTACATATCCTTGAAGATGTATCATGGGGGTGTTGCAACCTAGAAGACACAAATTTGACTAACAAGTTATAAGTACATGAGTCCAAAAATTATGGAAAAGTAAAAGAAAAGATTCTTTCATTGTTTTACAAACCCTCCCCCAGGTCCCCTCCACCATGCAGCCCTCGCTCTAGTCTCCTGTGATGACAGAAATACCCAGTTACATCTCTCTTTTAGACGGTTCTCTCCCTCCTCTGTTTCAGTGCAGTATACATTATTGAACCCATCTTACTCAGTGTCTCCCTAAACCCAAGGACAGTCCCATTCTACAACAGTGGCATCATGTAATATTTGTCCTTTTGTGACTGGGATATTTCACTCAGCATAATGTTCTCCAGAGTCAACCATTTTGAATAATATTGCATGAGTTCCTTGTTTTTTAATGCAGCATAGTATTCCATTGTGCGAATATACCACAGCTTCTCTAGCCATTCGTTTGTTGATGGGCACTTAGGTTGTTTCCAACTCCTTGCTATTGTGAACAAAGCTGCAATAAACATGGGTGTGCATATATCTGCTTGGATGTCAGCTATGGTCTCTTCAGGGTATATTCCCAGTAGTGGAATTGCTGGGTCAAATGGTATCTCTATTTGCAACTTTTTGAGAAAGCGCCATACTGCTTTCCACAGGGGTTGCACCATTTTACACTCCCACCAATAGTGAATCAGGGTTCCAGTTTCTCCACAACCTCGCCAGCATTTGTTGCTTGCTATTTTGTTAAATTTTGGTATTTTGACTGGGGTGAAATGATATCTCATAGTTGTTTTAATTTGCATCTCTCTTAGGGCTAGGGATTTTGAGCATTTCTTCATGTGTTTGTTAGCCATCTGAATGTCGTCTTCGGTGAAATGCCTGTTCATATTCTGTGCCCATTTTTCTATTGGATTATTTACCTTTATCTTTAATGCAATCCCAATACAAATACCAACCCCATTCTTCAACGAGATGGAAAAGGCAATCTCCAGTTTCGTATGGAATGGAAAAAAGCCCCGAATAAGCAAAGCACTCCTTAAGAATAGAAGAACGGTAGGAGGTATCTCACTCCCTGATTTCAAATCCTACTACACTGCCATAGTGGTAAAGACAGCATGGTACTGGTACAATGACAGACACATAGATCAATGGAATCGAATTGAGAATCCAGAGATCAACCCATCTATCTATGGTCAACTGATCTTTGACAAGGAGATGAAATCAGTGAAGTGGGGGAATGACAGCCTTTTTAACAAATGGTGTTGGCAAAATTGGAAAAATATTTGCAAAAGACTCAAGCAAGACCCACACCTCACTCCATACACAAAAACCAACTCAAGGTGGATCATGGACCTAGGACTAAAACCAAGGACTATAAAATTCATTACAGAAAAGCTAGGAACAACACTAGAAGTCCTAATCCACAACATAAACAGTCTTCCCAGTATCCTGGAAAAGCTACAACCAGGAGGAGATAACATAGATGAATGGGACCTACTAAGACTCAAATCCCTATGCACATCCAAAAACTTCTCCAGTAGGGTAAAAAGGGAAGCCACTGACTGGGAAAAAGTATTCGGTAATATCATATCAGATAAGGGACTTATATCCAGAATTTATGAAATACTTGAAATGAGACATTTATAATTTCAAACAGTTATGCCACTTGCTTTCTCTTTGCTTACAATTTTAGAACTCATTTTCCTTACCATTTAAATGGTAAACATAATTCTCACATATCTTGGTCTTTATGAATATTAAATGAGGTAGAAATGAAGTAAACTCCATCTGTGAAGCAAATTAGTCACCTTGTGTTTACAGCAGACATCCTACAGGTCATGGCTTTATGGGAGGTGTCTGATACCTTTATTATGAGGGAGTATTTTGAAACAAAGAGAAAGAGTTCTACACACTTTGAGGAGTATAGAAAATTATACATATATATATATGTGTGTGTGCATGAATATATATACATTTTAGTGCATTACTCTACCAGATAGACTGATATTGACTAGTAAGCATAAAGAGGGCTGCATCTGTGAGTTGAAACATATCAATTAGTATTCCACTGATTTCTGAGACTTTTTCCCCCCAATATCTTCAGTGCATCTTCAACTTTATCTTCTTGACATTTTTCAGTGTCAACTAATTATTTTTGGTAGAATGATTCTTTGCATTTATACCATCTTTTTATTCTTCCTGATTCAGTCACAGTTGTGCCCATAGCATCTTTAGAATTGCAACTAGAGGCTTGAATTTGTTTTTTCAGTTCTTTCATCTTGAGAAATGCTGATCAAGCTCTTACCTTTTTATTCTCTGACTGCAGCTCTTTGCCCATTTCATTGTGCTATTTTTCTTTACATTCTTGAGCTGCATTTTGAACTCTGTTCAGCTTTTTTACTTGGGCATCTCTTCCTTTGCTTTGAATTATCAATTCTACTACAGTTTTCTTTCAAAGGCAGAGAACAGAGTTCTGCAAACATTGGTACAAGTGGCTGGGGGTCCTGACCACTCCAGAGGAGTTTGGCAGTCACCCACCAAAGGGTCCACTCTAGGACCTGTCAAGATCTGGAAGCCCAAAGTGGAGGTCTGAAAACATTGGATAACTGCTGCCTCTCCTGATGTTTTTGGGCCATTGGACCTAGCAACCCTTGGGCCTGTGCTAAGAATCAGAGCTAAAGATCCAGCTGTACCACCGTCTGTTCCAGTAACCTATCTGGGACCCCATCCTGCTGCACTGCCATTGACCTCAGTTGGGATATGAAAACGGAGTCCTTCTCCATGATATTTATATGCCTGGTTTTCTTTATGGTTTGTTTTTAGAGTTACAATACCTGTCAGTTTGGTGATTGGGGAATGATTTGTATGTAGCCAATTACTTTATATGTTAGATGTATATAGTGTTGGGTATTATTATTTGCTGGATAGTCTCCCTCTGTGTGATTAACTGCCTCTGAAAATCACTGGAAGGTTAAAAATGGGTCGGTTCCAATTTGACAACACACAGCAAAAATAACAACCTAACAATACAGCACTTGTCTGTCAGTCTGCTGTACTGGGTAACCTACAGGGTTCTCTAATGGTGTAATCTGTACCACAACTGGATCAGGTATCAGAAAGGTCATCTATGAGATTTTGTTAAATAGCTCCTACTTTAAAACAGACTAGGAAGAAGGATTGACAATTCACTTCTGAAAGAAAGGCTTTTGAACAGAGGAACATGGATAGTATTAGACAGAATCTTGATAGGAAGCCATTAAAAATGTGTAGAAATGGCTGCAAATACCATTAATGACTGGAACATGGAATGTACAAAGTATGAATGTAGGTGATATGGAAGCTGTCGAAAATTAAGTTGAATGCTGAAGATTGATCTTCTCGACATCAGTGAAATGAGATGGACAAACTTGGGCCACTTCAAATTAGACAGTCTCATGGTCTACTATATACTGAAAATAAAAATCTGGGGAGGGGTCATGGTGTTGCATTTATAGTTAAAAAGGCAATTTCAAGATCCACCCTGGAATACAGTGCTATGAATGATATGATACTAGCCTGGTGCATACTAGGAAGACCTATGACAATTATTCAAATGTATGAGCTGACACCTAAAGACAAATAGGAGAAGATCAAAAGTTTCTACCAACTTTTGAAGTCCAGAATTGACCAAACATGCAATCAAGATACATTAATAATTGTTAGTGACTGGAACACAAAAGTTGGAAACAATTAAGAATGAAAGGTAGTCAGAAAATATGGGCTTTGTGTGTTTTCTCAATGATTTATTCATAACAAATACCTTTTTTTAAAAAAAATACAAATGATGACATGGGCTTCATCAATGGACTTCACCTGAGAGATTGAACAGAAACCAAATTGATTATATTTGAAGGAAAGCATCATTGTAAAATGCTATCTGCAGCCAAAACCATTTCAGGTACTAATTGTGAAACAGCCTATCAGTTTCTCATGTGCAATTTCAAATAGAAGTAGAAGAAAATGAAAACTAGCCCACACGAACCAAAATATGAACTTAAGTCTATCCTAGTTGAATTTCAGAATCACAACACAGTTTTGAGTCATTGAACACTAGTGATTGAAAACCAGAAGAATTGTGTGAGGACATCAAAGATATCCTCTATGAAGAGAGCAAAAGGCCGCTACAAAGAAAGAGTTGAATGAAGAAACCAGAATGGATCGTTAGAAAACAAAAACATAAACATGTAGCAGTCTCCTTCCATAAACATGTAGTTTTGCAAGCACTCTGAGGCAGTTTTATGCCACTCTAAATTAATGCTGTAGATCAGTATGGACTCCAGGACAGTGGTTTAATTTACTTTTTCAAGAAACATAATCTGTGTATATATTTATGTGATAAAGCTCTAGGTAGCATAAATCCATTTAATCAAATTTAATGAAAATTTCGTTAGATCCAAGCTTAGCAGTGTGAAGTCCAACAATCCACTTTCTAGAACAATGAATCTGCTTTTCTAAACACAGTGGGACCCAGAGCCAGTCATTTACGGTCTCTGAAACGAAGTGGCTTCATTTGTAAAATTCATTGTTAGTCAGATGTTGTCCTTATTTCCTATGTGCTTTGTATATACTGACTACAGTCTGACTAAGTCACCTGTATGTGTGGTGTTTTGAGGTTTTTGTTTTTTGGAGGTTATTTTAAACCCTAACTCTTGGTGGAGCTCTGGTAGCATAGTGGCAAGAAGCTGGGATTACCTGCCTCTGAAAGTATGTTGTGGGGGTGAGCTATGGGTCAATTCCCACTCTGCAGTATGTAGCAACAACATTTGGTTGCTACATGTTTCTTAGTATAATAAACGTAGCTGACAAATTGGAGCCCACTGAAAATTCTAGATAATAAAAATGCTAATGTATCTCTTTACTTTTAACTTCTCTTCTATAAGGAACTGCTGCAGATGTACTGAAGTCTCGGAAATCTTGTACTTAGGCAGATCTTTTATGATTAATGAATGGATTGTAATAAATAAAGCATTGAATCAAAAGGTGAAGAAAGAATTTAGCTGTTTGGGGTTTTTTTTCCCTTTATAATCCAGCAGTCTTATTATTTATCCTTTTATGTTGAAATAATTAAGTCATACAGTCAAACTCTGAAATGCTGAAAACTGTAATTAGCACCTGAGCAGACATTTTTGGAAAGTACTTACCCAGAATGTAGTAATTTGTCTAGCATATTTCCCCAGGGAATTGTAGGCAGTTCATGGACATTGTGATTTGATCCGTGGGAGGTAAAAATACATTTGTCAACTCTAAAGCTACAAAACTCTTTCTTTTAAATCCCAAAGACTATGAAAGCATAAAAGGATTCAAGGTTTTTGTTCTTCTAAAGGTTTCTTGTTTGGGGATTTTGTTGTCGTTGTTGTTATTTTTTGTTTCCAAGAGCCAATTCTAACTAGGTCTTGGATATATTGTGTTGATCAGGTTTTCTGTTCACAGGAAATTAAACAATAGCACTCCTGAAAGAGTTATATTTGTAACTGAGCCAACAATTGCCATCAATTGAGTGTTCTGTATGTTTAAATGAAACTGTTAACCCAACTCAGTTTTCTGCTGGACAAATGTTTCATTGAAAAAGCAATCCCAAACACCATAAACGACTCTTTCAACACAACAACTCAACAACATACTTTTGTTTAACCTCTTTGTTTCTAAGAGTGGGGCTTCTAGAGACAAGGGAGACAGGAGGATAGGTTCAATAGTGTTTAGGGGTGGTTTTCTGTAAGTGTACTGGGCTCTGACTGATATGCTTCATTTGATTGGAATTCTAAACACCCTTTGTTTGAAAAAAGAGGATTCAGCATACCAGGTTGCAGTGGTTAAAGTGCTAACCAAAAGTCTGGCAGTTCAAGCCCACTAGCTACTCCCTGGAAAATAACAAAAACAAAAACATAAACATGTAGCAGTTTCCTTCCCATAAACATGTAGTTTTGCAAGCACTCTGAGGCAGTTTTATGCCACTCTAAATTAACGCTGTAGATCAGTGTGGACTCCAGGACAGTGGTTTAATTTACTTTTTCAAGAAACATAATCTGTGTATATATTTATGTGATAAAGCTCTAGGTAGCATAAAAGTTTTCTTGATACAGTGTTGAATAACCTTTATCTTTCTCGTGCTGAAACTTGTTTTTGCTACTTAATGTAAACTTTTCATTACTGTAGGCTATGGAACTTTAAAAATAGACACTATTCAGGTTACACAAATTTCTGTAATGGGGGAAGAAAGAAATCTACTCTGCTAGTCTGGAATAAATTTTGTTAAGTGATATTTTTACATGGATCATAGGGTTCTTTACATTCTTTTGAAGAACATCCAGAATGTTTCCATGTTTTATTTAAATAGAGAAATGGTTTAAATAAAAGAATGATCTGAACTATTCTAGAATTAAGCCAAATATTTATCTTATGGTATTATTGATAGATAATTTTGAATATTTTGTCTTGTTCCTTGAAAGTGTTTATAAGGATAGCAGCTTTCAAGCCAAGATCCTACTTATTAGATTCAGGTCTCCCACTCTGGAAATGATTGCTCTGTTTCTCCTCCTTTTACCACATATCCTTGGCATAAATATCAGTAAGAGTAGGTAAATGCATGCAAAATGTGTTTCTCTCATGTATTGGAGAATGACTGTAGCTTTTAAGTGATCAGCTGTGGTGATTGATTTATTGATTTTTAGTTTACAGATTTTAACAAATGTGACCTAAGTTGTGATTAATGCTCTGACACGCTTGAGGGGTGGGTGTTATTTATGTGTGCACACATACACGTGCAAGGAGTGTTCTGTTTTCACCAAATATCTGAGTATCTTTGCAATCCATACAAAGCACTGTGCTAGGCACCTAGACATAATAGGCACAACAATTTCTACACTCCTGAGAGATTTTGTAATAAACCAAGAATCCCTTTTCCTTAAGCCCCATTCCATTTGCTTACTTAGCCCTGCTTCCAAATGAAAGAGTTATCAGTAAAATAAATTGAAGAGTAGCCACTGGAGTTATAACTATCTTTCAAATTTAAAGAATTAATCCAGGTCTTTGTTTCACTAATTCTATGGCTAATATTGAGACGAAGGGGAACACACTTAATTTGCTTGCATGAAACTTAAGCCTCATCCAAGTAGCTTTTGTACAGAAAGAGCAAGGGAACACTGCATGGCTTAAAACCAGGAAAGCTAAAAACAAAACAAACAAAAAAAAAAACCAGGAAAGCTGTGTGCGAGGGTTGTGTCCTTTCTCCATATCTATTCAATCTGTTTGGTGAGTAAATCATCTGAGAAGCTGGACTCTATGAAGAAAAATGTAGCATTAGATTGGAAGAAAATTCATCAACAACCTCCATTACACACTTGACACAATGTTGAAACACTTCCTGCAGAAAGAGCAAAGACACAGCCTTCACTAAGGGATTGCATCTCAACATGAAGAAGATAAAAGTATTCACCACTGGACCAATAGATAAATGGAGAAAAGATTGAAATTGTCAATTATTTCCTTTTTCTGGGTTCACAATAAACACCATTGGGACTAGAGGTCAGGAGATCAGTAGATTTATTGCACTGGACAAGTCTGCTGTTAGGGACCTCTTCAGACTATCGAGGAACAATGGTATCTGTAGACTAAGGTGCACCTGATTCAGGCCATGTTCTTTTCAATCATTCAGGCATTTGCTATTCATTTGAGAGCTGAACAGTGAATAAGGATGGCAGAGGAAGAATTAATGTCTTTGAATTTGTGATGTTCGAGATTACTGAATATTTTACGAACTGTTATGAGGATAAACAAATATATCTTAGGAAGAATGGAACCACAGTGTTCCTTAGAGGCAGGGATGGAAAAGCTTCACATCTAATATTTTGGGGCATGTAGCTATGGTATAGCACTGGTCTGTGCGTTGCTGTAGAGAGGTACCTCGTGGTTGCTGTGATGCTGAAGACTGTGGCAGTGATGTGCTAATCGTGGTAATGGGTACCCACGGTGGACAGTGTTGGCTGGAGCTTCCCGACTAAAACAAGCCTGGAAGCAGGAGCGGCATGCACTTCCGAAATGGCTTGCCTCCGGAAACTCTATGTACGAACAGTGCTCAGGCTGTTCGTTCGTCGCTATGAGTCGTCTACGACTCGACGGCACCAAACAACAACAACAACAACAGCTATGAGAGATTATTTCTTGCAAAGGATATAATGCTTGAAGAAGTGGAGAGTTCGTGAATGAGAGGAAGACCCCCAATGAGATAGATTGACAAAGTGATGGCAACACTGGGCTCAAGTGTTTCTGAGATGATCAGTTTGGAACCGGGTAAGAAAGGATTCAGGTTTGTTGTTCATACTTCAATAACACTTAACAACAAAAAGGAAAAATAACCTTAAATTGTTTTATTTACACAATAGTTAGGGCTCTGTTGAATGATTAGTTTGATAATATATTCTTACAGAAGGCTGGCAGGATGATTAGACCATGTAGATTTATAAAGCACGTATTCATTATACTGTGTGCCCAGAACTCTGTTGGCTGTTGGGATTTCAATGGTAAACAAAATATACATGGTCTTTGCCCACTTATTCAAGTAACGTATAATTTCAGATTTTGGCAGATGTTATGCAAGTCTTCACTGGCACACAACTTCTCCCTGCAGGAAATGTAGGTATAAAGCCAAGCTACAATTTGTTTGATGCTGAGAGAACATGAGAATGAATCAGGATTCATTGGAAGATTCAGATGACAAGCCAGATGATTCCCTGAGTCTCCACCCAGGCTTCAGAGCTTTGCTCCTTGGCAGCCCTGACATCTTACACGCAGATCAGTGTTACAACAATTCTTATTCTATTTGTTGTTTCACTTCTGCTTTCTATAACTCATAGAGCCAAGGTTTTCAGTAAAGGAATCGGCCTTTTGTATGTTGAATTTGCAATGTTTGGCACATAAGTGAGCCTTCTATACATGTAAATTTAAGAAATGAGAACATAGATCTTTTCAATTAATCTTTGATGAGGAGGGTAAATTGTAGTCTTTGCTTGTTAAATTTTCTGTTCATTTATTTAAAATATGGGAAATTAAATGACTTTTGTGCCTATTATTGGGGGATGCCAACATTTAGCTTAGTTATTTATTATGCAGTTAAATGATATAAAGTATGTAAGACATTTAACATTTTACAAACTTTCAGTTAAGGCCCCAAGAGATTAATGAAGCAAAATTTGTCATTATTTATGTTAAAATTGCTTTTTTTATATTCCTGTCTGTGTACACTTATGTGAACATATACACATGTAAAAGAAGTTTTATTAATTAATTCTACCTTTTCTATTTTCTACTAAGAGAAAAGAGATTGAACAGACTTATAAGACCTTCAAATAAATTAAATGAAATATATTCAACTCTGGAAGAACATGAATTATGTTCTCTGGTATGAATGGAAACATAGAAAACAATTAGGAACCAAGGCTTTAATGATTCCTTCATCATCATATAATCTCTGTATTAAATTCTTTCATGTCAGCACTACACAGTTCAGTAATATGTGTCTATGTCAACATAAAATGGTAAAGAAAAATAGCAGGAGGCATTGCTTTATCAACGGTGGGTTTTAGTTTTGTTTTTCCATAGGATATTGGTGGTGTCTACTCCTTATATATTTATTAGATAATGTCTTCTGTATAGTGTCAGTTTGTCATACGGTTTAAACAACATGCCTGCAAATTTTAGGCCTATTGTCATGTATAAAAACAAAAGCATATTTTAACCTGATTATTTTTAAAAAATAACTAGAAGACATATTGTTGTTGTTGCCATGTACTCTCATGTAAGAACTGACTCATAGCTGACCCTCCAGCAGGTTTTCTGAAGCTGTAAAACACATGGGAGAAGCTTGTCCATCTTTCTCCCATGGAGTAACTCCTGGATTAGAACCTTGTGCCTTCAATATTATGGCACAGATTCTTACCACTAGGCCACTAGAGCTCCTTGAACACCTTAGAGGTATGTATGTGTATATATATTTAATTTAAATATATATATATAATAGTTTAAATGTATGTATTTAATTTCTATATATATAATTTGAGAATGTACTGTTTGTGCAATTGAAGATATGCAATTTGTATTTCTTAAAAATCCTCCATTTAAGTAAATTTTGTAAAATAAGTTTGTCTCTGATTATCATAGTTTCAGATCTTTTAAAGGTTACTATACACTTCCTAATGTTGGAAATGATGAAATTGGCTCATGACAGAGCAGGGTTCAGAGCTGTTGTATGTAGGGTCACTGTTAGTCGGAGTCATCTCAGTGGCACATAACAACAAAAATAACAGTGTTGGTTAGAGTGACCCTAGTGCTTTGAGGGCATAATTCTAAACTATACATTTGCTTATCTTGTGTAAACAAAATCCCTAAACTTAAAAGTGTGTTGTCTTTCAGCTTTATGATTATTAGATATTCATATAGTATTTGCTATTCATATAAAATTTATTGATAATTTGCATTAGGATTATTTAAGTATCTAGGAGGAACTTGCATTTTTTTTTTCTGTGAGGATATCACTTTTCTTCACCCATAAAGAACTACAAATTACTTCTCAGATTCCAAAATTCAGTGCTTATTTTATTGCTGCTATAAAAGTATGAGGAGACTGGTAAAATAATAATAATATCATGGGAACTCTTTCTATCTCTTAATGCTAAAATGTATCCAGCTATTTAAAGTCTTTTTGTAATATTAATGTAACTGATGAAAATGTATACATCCATCATTTTAGCAGGGGAAAAAAGAAATTTCACTGAATATTGTTCTGGATATTTGCCACTTTCTTTTTCACTTAAGATGTCTTGGGGAAAAAAATGCTTGCATTTCTGAGCCAAATAGTTTCTCCAGATTTTTTATTATTATTGTTACTATGTGCTCTGAACAAAGAAAGTGATCTTTGACAAGATGTTACAAATTGTACCTGTAAAATAAAATTGAGAGCAGAGAAACACAGATGAAGAGATGTTACCTGCTAATGTAAAATGATATAAAACATGGAAAGGAAATATGACAAGTAAAATACTGTCTTCCATTCTACCATATCAAGTTCTTTCTGCTGCTTTAACTGATTGCCATTAACATATAGTCTTAAAGGTTGGGGCAAGTGGTAACATGTAACTTGATTCAAATGAAATTTATTTACTAAGTATGTACAGAGTAGAAGTTGAAGAGCAATGGTATAGAATGATAAATTAGATCTTTATTTCTCATTTTCTTTGCCCTCTTCTTTTTTTTTTTCAAATGAGAGAGATGTAAACAATATTATATACTTCAAGGGGAAGAATAAAAAAAATACATTCTTTTTAGACATTACATTAATAAGAAATAGTGGAGGAGTGTTTTACTGGAGATGGGAAAAGAAGGTTTCCAGAGCATAGAAGGAGAAATTTAGCTTGGACGACAGTAGGAACATATTTGTCTACTAAATCTATGAGATAAGGGTTTGCTATAGTAAGTCCAGTGTTTGATCAACATGATAGATTCTAACTTTCATAACCTTGCCTTTCAAGGATCACTCATCTCTCCCTCTTCTAAAGTCTTGGCATATTTGTGGTGTTTTTCATTTGCATAGTTTCTGTCATCATTAAAGAATGTGAAATCAAAGGCCACAGTCACTTTTTCTTTCTCATATTATGGATCTTTTGTGTAGAGATATCTAATTATCGTTGAAGGAAATCTTGCTGATAACATGATCTAAATATGATTAATACCTGGTCTAGAATGAAACAGAAATTTGAAGCATTGCCTGATGACCCATACAGAAGGCAGATGCAACCACAAGGACTGGAAGTTTGAGGTTTTAGAACTGCATATTTGGATGTAATTTTACAGCCTGTGCAGATGATCTACAACCTGCCTCAAGGATCTGCGTGCATTAAATTGTAAGATGTGCCTTAATTCTTTTTTTTTTAACCTCCAAATCTGGAAGGGATGAGTCAGCCTATCTGGGATTTTAAACTGTAGTTTCAGGGACACTGCACAACCCAAAGCCATTGCCTCCAGCAAATAACTATTAAAAAAAAATCTTCTCCGTCAGGCAGGACCGCATACAGTGCCAACCTTAACCAGTTTCTTCTAGTGAAAGGAAATGTTAGGAAACAAAACCAAGCAACTTACTAAAAAAGAAGGGCAACACCAAGGTTACTTTCTTTAGTTGCCTTTGAAAAATTTGATTTGTTCTCTTTTCATTTTCTTCCTCTGAGAGCCTTCTGTTCCAAAAGAAGAGTCAAATATAATTCATTTTACCAAGGACAAGATTAAGTCAAATCAATTTTCTCTCTGAAAAAAACCCCTAATAGTATGCAAATTGATACACAGATGTCAGTGAATACACTGGATAAAGGCATCTGAATAATACTTATGAGCTTTCCTCTGTACAGTTATCAGGGACATGATGTTAGTCACATAATTTCAAATATTTAGACATACTAGGATAAAGATTATATGTATGGAAAGATGGGAGTGTTATGCAAATATATGAAAGTCTTTAAGATATGTATTGGAAATGTATGTACCAATCTTTCATTTATAGCATGATTTCCATAATAAAATTATTAAAGGCAATTTTTCCTTTCTTGGTAAGAGAACAAATGAATACTTAGTAACTAAAGGTGAATTATAGCTTTGAGAAAAGAATACTGTTTTTCCATTGTTGTTGTTAACTGCCATTGATTAGACTGCAACTCAAAGTAATCATATGAACAATAATCTAACCCATACCCTATCCTGTCCATTCATCTTCACTAGCTCTACTATGATGTTCCCATGACAGTTGTACATTCATCAGCCGAAGTTGGCTCACAAAGCTGTGAACACTTGAACACTGTGACTACTTACACACTGGTTTTAATTCTTTCTAAGTAGGATTTGAATTTAAAGACAATTGAAATATATATAAAAATGTTGTTACTATATTACTTAATTTAAGGTGAAATACTATTCACTGTGGGAGCTGACAATAGTTTGACAAATTTGAAAGACACAAAGATAGGTGAGAAAAATACTAAACTCTTCTGCAAACAGAAAGACAACCCTGTCTTTTGAATCTAAATTCATCTTTTTATTTCCTGACTGTTGGTGCTATAAATGTTGATTGTGGATCTGTACAAACTGAAATTAACACACTCAGTCTCATCCCCATCTATCATAATGGTGTCAGTGACCTAGTGGTGAGAATCTTGTTTTCTTGATGTTGAGATGCAATCCATAATGAAGACTACAGTCCTTGACCTTCTGTAGCAAATGCTTTAAGTCCTCAGATTTGGTGAACAAGGTTGTGTCATCTGCATAATGAAGATTGTTGATGAGTCTTCCTCCAATCCTGATGCCACATTCATCTTTATAAAGTCAAGCCTCCCACATTATCTGTTCCACATATGAATTGAAAAGTTATGGAGACAGGATGCATCCCCGACACACTCTTTTTCTGATTTTGAACCATGCAACATTTCCTTGCTGTGTTCTGATGACTGCTTCCTGGTCCAAGTACAGGTTTTCAGGATTACCATTCTTGTGAGTGTTAGCCACAATTATGTGATTCACACAGTCACATATCTTTGTACAGTCAAGAAAACACAAATCAAAATTCTTCTGGTACTCTTTGCTTACAGCTAAGATCCATCTGATATTAATAATAACATCAACATCATGGTCTCTTCTAAACATAGTTCGCATTTCTGGAAGCTCTCTGTTAATGTACTGTTCTAATCATTTTTGGAAAATCTTCAGCAAGATGTTGCTTGCATGTGATAAAAGTGATAGTGTTAAAATTTTTTTACACTGTTCGATTGCCTTTTTTTCTTTTTTTTAAATGAGAATAACTATAGATTTCTTCCAGTCAGTTGGCCTGGTAAGCTGTCCTCTAGATTTCTTGGTCCAACCTGACAAGCACATCGAGGGCCGAATCTTTGTTGAAATATGTCAATTGGCATTCCATCAATTCATGAGACCTTATTTTTTTGCCAATTCCTTCAAAGCAGCTTGAAATTCCTCCTTCATCACCATTACCTCTTGATCGTAACTTGTTTCATTAAATTTTTCTGTCACACAATTCTTTTTGTATTCTGTGCACTTGTATTCCTTCCATCTTCTTTTGATGCTTCCTGGGTCATTCAATATTCTGCCTATAGTATCCTTAAGTATTTCAACTCGAAGCTTGGATTTGAATTCAAAGCAATCCTATGTAGGACATGGTTGAACTGACTAGAGGCTTTGCTATAAATCTTTCTGGAAGTAGATTGCTTCATCTTTCTTCCATGAAGTGATTTGTGAACTTGAATTGCCAAAATTTGACCAACAGCCAAAACTTTAACTACTGGGCCACCAGAGCTCCTAAGATTCAGGAGTTGTTGTTAGATGCTATTGAGTCAAATATGACCCATAGGGACCCTATGGACAACAGATCTGAACCCTGTCCTAACCCGCACTATCCTCACAGTTTCTGGCATACTTGAGCTTTTTGCTACAGCCACTGTGTAGGGGCCCATCTGGTTGAGAGCCTTCTTCTCTTTCACAGACCCTCAACCTCTCCAAGCATGATGTCCCTCTGAAGGATTAGTGTCTCCTAGCAACATGCCCAAAGGATAAGATAAACGTTACCATCTTTGATTCCAAGGAACACTCTAGCTACACTTTTCCCAACACAACAGCAAGGTTCAGAAGCTAGTGGTATTGTGTGTTGGTTTGGGCTTTTTTGTGTTTGGTTTTTTTTTTTCTTTCTTTCTTTAAGATTTATAAGTGAATCTCACCATTCTGCAAAGCTTTAAACTTGTTACCTCTATTTTTCTATGTCTGTTTTGTGGGAAATTGAATGATAAAACTAATTTCACAGGCCTACAGTATTTCTTTTGCTATCTCTTACTTCTTCCTTTATTCCCCCATCATCCTTCTTCAAGGGCACATCAAACTGGACGAAAGAGCTCTGATGGCTTAGTCTATAGAGAGTTATGCTACTAACCCCAAGGCTACCCTTGTCTGCAAATCAAATCCTTTAGTGTCTCTGAGTGAGAAAGAAGCACAGCCTCCTCCAATGTGATTCACAACTTTGAAAACACAATGGAAGGTCATCTATGAGTTAGTTCCAGCCCAAAGCCAAGGGGTTAGGTTTTGCTTGTTTTGCTGTTGCTTCTGGGAGTTTTATTTTTTAAAGATTCAGATTGAATGTACTTATATTCAACTCATTGCTATATTTACTTTTCCACGGGGCCAAGAAAGGCTGCTAGATCTTTTAATTTTTTTCCTTTTTTTTTACTTCTAACTTGTTTCTAATTTCTTGAGTTATTATCTTTATAATATGCAGTCCATTTTAGCTAAATTGGATTCCTGTAGAAAACTGTGTTTAAACATGTAATTGTAGAATTATTTATTAGGCTTTCAAAAGCTCTGCTGGAATTCCATCTTTCTTTTTTTTTTTAACATTATTTTTTAAATTGGTTTACTTACAAAGTTTATATCCATTGTGTTCCACACTATTTTTTTTATTCACTTTGTGTTTCATACAGTTATCCTCAGGCATTGTCTTTTTTAGAATCAATCATCATTGGACCTTACCTATCATTTCCCATTTCCCTGTCTCTGATTTTTGACCATACATTTAACTGATTAATAGAGTAAAAAAAAACAAAAACAAAAACAAAAACAAACAAAAAACCCAAAACCAAAACCTTATTGATTATAAGAGATATGACAGATGCTAGTCAAAACCACACTGAGATACTATCTCATCCCAGTAAAAATAGCAAAGATTTACAGGACAGCAAGCAATAAATGTTGGAGAAGGTGTGGAGAGATAGGAAATCTCATACACAGTTGATGGGACTGTAAAATGGTACAACGACTCTGGAAGGTAGTTTGGCATTATCTCAAAATGCTGAACATAGAAATTCCATATGACCCAGCTATTCCACTCCTAGGAATATACCCTGAGAAAATTAGAATTGAAACTCAAATGGACATTTGTACACCAGTGTTCATAGCAGTATTATTCACCATCACAAGAACATGGAAACAGCCTAAATACCCAGGCAATGTCTAATGAATTTAAAAAAACTGGGATACATTCACGTGATGGAATACTACACAGTATTCAGGAGCAATGATTTTGAAAATTGTTACATGACTTGGGAGGAACTGGGGAGCATTATGGAGTGTGAACTAACTCAGTCTCATAAAGACAAACACTACATACGACCAGTATTATAGAAATAGATAACTAGTAAAATGTGTATGATGATCTTGGTATGGGGAGGGGGAAGAGAGGAGCAAAGGGGTAAGGCTGAACAGGCAGGAAATCATAGGGTTGCACAATTTAATGGGTGGAGAGAAGGGTGGGTAAAGGAAACTGGAAGGATCCACTAGGGATCTGGACAGACAAGGTAATAGTGGACATAGTTAAATGATGAGTAATTTTATAGAACATGAATGGGAATGATTGTATGAAACACAATGTGAACGAAGGATTTTGTGAAACACAATGTATACAAAGTTTGTAAGCAAACCAATATAAAATACTTCTTTTAAAACACAAGAGAAAGAATAAGACAAAAAAACCCTTGCTGCTTTCTTTTAATCTTGTTACTTCAAGTTCTCATCTATGAAATGGAAACTGTTATACCACCTACCTCTCTCTTGGGGCCTTGAGGTGGGTTATCTGATGGATTACATGGGAAACACCTAGAAGAGAGACAGTCATTTAACAAGTATCAATAAATTTTTATTACTATTATAACTTCTAATACCATCTCTCATATACTACAGCTTAAATTTCTTTCTAGTAAGCTTAACTGTTATATAATTTTAAAAATTAACATACGTTAAAACACACATTGCACCCCCACACAGGCATATGTGGATATACACATGCTCACACAAATACACATGTTGATTTGATTGATGGTCACACGGGAATATACATTGGCCAGCATTCATTGAGCTGTATACTTAAAATTTATGCATTTTCTAAATGTAAATTATACCTCAATAAATTACTTGGAAAACATAGAATTAGAATGGCAGAGTGGTTAAGTTTGTGGGTTCTGAAGCTGAACTTGGGTTTAAATCCTGGCTCCAGCACTAATTAGCTGTGTGATTTGAGGCAAGTAATTAGCATTTCTGAATCACAGTTTTTTCAACTAGTAGAACTGGATAGTAAATGCGTCTATTTCAAAGGGTAGCTGTGAAGCTAGTTTAAGCTTTTAATAATCTACAATAAAAAGGCGACTTGCATTAGGTAAATCTGCTTTAAGGGAGCTTTCCAGAGTACTGACAAGCAACGATATCAGTCTAGAGACTAAGGTGCACCTGATTGAGTTAATGGTCTTCTCAATTACTTGTTAGGCATCAGAGAGCTGAATAATGACTAAAGAGGATAAAAGAAGAATTGATGCCTTGGAGTTGTGGTGCTGGAGGAGAGTCTTGAACATACCATGGACAGCCATGAAGACAAATATGTCTGTCTTGGAGAGAGTGAAACCAATTTTCTCCTTGGAGGCTAGGATTTTGAAGCTCTGTCTTACATATTTGGGGCACAAGGCCAGAAGGGACCAATTCTTGGAGAAGGACATCATGCTTGGAAGGGTGGAGGGACAGCATAGGAGAGCAAGACTCCGAATGAGAAGGATTGCTACAGTATCTAGGATACTTGGGGTAGGTGTTTTGGGGTCAGTGAGACTGCCTCAGGACAGATCAGGCTTCAGAGCTATTGTATATAAGGTTGCTATAAGTCACAGGTGACTTGATGGCACATAACAACAACAATCCACAATAGGACATGACACAATGTTATATAACATATGTGTGTGTGTGTGTGTGT
>NW_006399771.1:17770324-17788240 GCF_000299155.1 Elephantulus edwardii | reverse complement strand
TTAGATAATATATTCTTTTAAAGTGAAACTATTGTGTATTCCTAAGATGGGTATCCCTTATGGACATATGCAGCATCTTGAGTGAGAAATCTTGCTTCAAGGAAAGAATTAGATCTGTTTGCATTATAGTTACCTCTGCCTAGATCCAGCTTTTAGCATGAAGTCACAGTTAAAAAGTGCACAATCAACACTCATGGACTGATGAAATGTAGTCAAATAAGTTAGATTTTACACAAAAAAGGCACATTTTTTGGAAAAGCTGATTAAATTGAATGTTCTTAACTGGTAGTGAATTGTATCTTATGAATTTAAACCAAATCCACCCAATGTGTAACTATTCCTTTAGCAGCAAATTTTTAAATAATATGAAAATAAGCTTGTGAGAAACAAACATACTTTATTTTAACCTCAACCATTTGACTCAACCTTTCAAATCCCAGAAAATTACAGTAATAATGACTTGGAATAGTGTCAGATGATGGAAAACTTAGATCCTCATGGATAATTGTCTCAAGTAGAGAGTTGCTATGGTTGGGAAGCTTTAGACATTCAAACCTAAAAGACAAATGTCCTGATATTTTATAATGATTCAGGCGATGACATTATTCATTATAAATTTCAATTCTCTACAATGGACTTTAGTATGTCAGAGACTGTGAAGATGGCATAGTTTGGGACAGAGTTCGGATCTTTTGTTCATAGGGGTGGCTGAGAGTTTGTACTTGACTCAATGACACCTAATAATAACAACAGATTAGATTTTGATATAAAATATTCCAAGGCATTTCATAGCCATCTGTCTGAGTTAGAAGAGTATCATTAAATTGCCAAATTTGATTTTTTATTTTCTATTTTTACATTAAAGTTTTTGTGCTCATGGCAAACATGTGACTGGAAGTAGGGCAAGGTTTCAATCTGCTGTTTGTAGGATTTGTTTAAGTTGGAGTTGACTCAAGAGCATCTAAATTCATCAACATACTATCACTTTAATATTGACTTCTTGTTGTTATTGGTCAGGCTTCCAATTTTACCAGTGAGTTTCTAAAAGGTGACCTTTTATTCCCAATTGATGGATTAGAAGATGATGTGGTCCTTGTTGTTCAGTGCCATGCAGTCAGCTCCGTGGAGTCCATTTATAGAGATCCTGTGTACAACAGAGTGGTTAAGCTTCAGCGTTCCCAATCTGACCCTCTGCCATCCTCATAATTTATGTTGTGTTATACCCATTGCTGCAGTCAGGGTTTCATTTCATCTCCCTGAGTGCTCCACATTTTCATTGTGAGGGAATAATCGTATTATTAAAAAAATTAACTTTAAAACAATATGTTAACTGAGTTGCAAAAATATGATAATATAATTAGGACTCATATCAATAAAAAGCAATGGTGTGTCTCTGGAGATTAAGGTGTGTCTGATACAGGCCATAGTCTTTGCAGTCACTTGTTATGCATCAGAGAGTTGGACAATAACTAGGGAGGATAGAAGGAGAATTTATGCCTTTGAGCTGTGGTGCTGGAGAAGAGTATTGATGGTTCCATTGACTGCTAAGAAAACGAACAAATTCATCCTGGAGAGGGTTAAACCAGGCTACTCCTTGGAGGCAGGGATCCTGAAGCTTCGTCTGACATACTTTGGACATGTTGTAAGGAGGGACTGGTCCTTAGAGAGGGACATCATGCTTGGGAGGGTGGAGGGACGGCGCAGGAGGGGAAGGCCCTCTATGAGGTGGATTGATTCAGTGACTGGGGTAATTGGGATGGGTGTGTCAGAGACAGTGGGATTGGCACAGGACAGAGCAGAGTTTAAGGCTGTTGTATATAGGGTCGCTATGAGTCACAAGCGACTCGACGGCACATAACAACAACAACAACAACATATCAATAAAATTCTATTTCTAGTTATAGGAGTATTTTGTCCGTTGTCTTATACTAATAGGTTAAATGCCACATCAAGAGTACTGAATTTATGTTTAAACCATTTTTATGAAGGATAACTGTGGTGATAGGAAACTCTTTTAAGAATTTCCAGTGATGATAAGCTGATGTGATTATCCTGGGCAAAAGTTAAGGTTTGCTAGTTAGTTACATCAAAATAGGAGAACAAATACATGATTAACAAGTAAAGGTGAATGATAGCTGCTCAGAGAGAGTCATCTTTTCCCATTGGTGGTGGTGTTAAATGCCATTGAATAGACCACAACTAATAACAGCTCTGTGAATAATAGATTTGAATCTTGCCCTATCCTGCTCCAACCTTACAATCATGCTTTTCCTCTTAAAGACTTACATAGGACTGATTCTCCAATGTCACAGATGTGCTGAACCAAGGGTTCTTGCTCAGGAGCCAAGGCCTAAATGGCCGAGGACCCATGCCTAACCCTTAGCCCTTCCCATGTGAAGAACTGCCAAGAAGCCATAGTTTATATCTCGTTTATTTAATGGTATACAAATGTTTTAAAAAATGATAGTTTGTGCACAAGGTAGTCCTTGAACTTTTTTCTCTCTCACTGAGCATACAAATTTGAAATAATATTTCACAGATGGAAAAAATTGTGAAGAAAAACACCCAGCTGTTAAAAATAGTAGAAAAAAACCAAAAAGAGAGAATCCTTATAAAATTTACTTACCACTTTCCCCCTCTTTAAACTTCATCAATTTACTTACCATATTTTGAATTTAAATTGTTGGCTAGTATAAAGAATTGAGTTGAATTATTTCTGACTCATTTTAGAAAGTGTATATACTCTGTGTATGTGTATATTACATGCAAGCAGGAGTGGCATCCACTTCCTAAATAACATGCCTCTGGAAACTCTATTAACTTTGATAAATGTTGATACTTGTAGAGCAGCTTCAGGCCTTTTGTTCATAGGGTCGCTATGAATTGTGCTCAACTTGAAGGCAATCAACAACATATTTTATACCTATATGCATATATAATACATATACTCATATATCTTTTCTGCATCTGTTGTCATGTTACCTATGACCAGTGGTGAGGTTTTTTGTCTTCTTGATATTGAGATGCAATTCATATTAAGGGTTGTAGTCTTTGATCTCCTACAGCAAACATTTTAAATCCTTGTCACTTTCTGCAAGAAAGATTGTATTATCTGTGTAATGCCAGCAGTTGATGAATTTTCCTCAAGTCTTCATGCCACATTCTTTTTCATAAGGCTGGCTTCTGGAAAAACTTCCTCAACATTCAATTTGAGTATGTATAGACAAAGGATACATCCGTAACAGACACAGTTTTTATTGTGACCTCTGAGAGCATATCCAAAGTATATGAGATAAAGTCTCACTAACTCACCGTTTACTTTTCTAACAAACATTCTGTCTCCATTTCTTCCAACATAGATTTGTTTCTTCTTCTAGCACTCCAATGCACTTATCAGTTACTTTGTAAAACCTAATTAAAAAGCAACAATTACACTTTCATCTTCTAGAATAAGTTGTGTTAGAAAATTCCATCTTTCCATGTAAAGTTTTGGCTTTTGGGATTGTGAGGATTGTGTCTTATAACCTTTGCATTTTTTACTATCTCCAGATAGCAGATAGCCTTGCTTTTTAGCAGCACTTAATGGATATCTCTTCAGTAAATATTCCTTGAAATAGCAAAGGACACTGAGGGAGAAAAAAGAAGTCTAAGGATATGTGATGATAATAGGAAGATTGAAATCACCAATAAATAATCAAGTGGAATGGAATTAGAACTTACTGATCCATAATGAGGTTTCATGAAGTTTCATGTTCGTTCTGAGTCAATGAGGTTGACATTTTTACTATTTCTGATAATCCATGTTAGGGGAGGGGTGCAAAGAAAACAAACTTTTAAAAGAATTTGGAAAAGAGCAAAGTCTCAAGGAGATAGCAGACTAGAGATTTATCTGTGAAAAAAAAATTATTAACAATCCAAAAACCCCTGACCATCAAGTGGCAATTTAGGCTAGAAATCCTGACAAGACCCATGAGATTAGCAGTTGGTTTAGAATCAAAATATCAAAACGAATCTTGAGATCATTAATGAAGGGTGGTAATCTGCCTATTAGGTTCATTGGTAATAATCTCCCAAATAATGTCATTGTCACTAAATAGATTACTTTCTCATAGTGACTCTATGAAAGTATCCTCTCTACTTACTTATCTGATTTGTATGCTGAGCAAATTATTTGAGAAACTGGGCTCTACAAAGAAGAATGAGATTGTAGGAAACAGATTAATAGCCTGTGCTATGCAAATGACATAACCTTATTGTGGAAAGGGAGGAGGCATTTGTTGAAGATCAAAGGATATAGCCTTCAATATAGATTACATCTCAGTGTCAAAAAAACAAAAATTCTCACCAGTGAACTGCTCGATGCCATCATGATGGATGGAGAAAAGATTGAGATAGTCAAAATCTTCATGTGACTTGGATCCACAATTGACACCCTCGATACCAGCAGTCAGGAGATCAAGAAATACATTGTACTGGGAAAGTCTGCAGTCAGGGACCACTCCAAATTATTGAGGAGAAAATTTAAATTTTTATAGACACAGATTGCCTTATCTTTCCCCCACAGAGGAACTGGTAGATTCAAAGCCACCAATCTTACATATGACAACGGCCCAGAGTAAGAGACATGTCATTGCAAAGAGGACTGGGACTGGGCGGGAGAGAGAGGAGAAACAATAAATGAATGAATCTTTTTTTTTAAGTAAACTGGATGAGGGGGAAGGGAGGAAGAGGGGCTAAAATATTCAACAATGAATGAATGAATGAAAATCTAACTTCTCTGTAAATGTTTGTTAAATTCACAATAAAAATAAACTTTTATTTAAAAAAAACACACCAATCTTAAGGTTGATTGATGGACAAGTGCTTTAACTGTTATGCCACCAGGGCTACTTTATCAGAGAACAGTAGCAAGCAAATAGTAGTAAAAATAAAAGCTATTGCTCTGAGTATGGCTTCTACATTTGCTACCATTTGTTGAGGGCTCTTCTAACCTCTGCAATTTCCACTGAGCATTTGAAAACATTTTCCTAGAGGGCTGGGACTAGAGAGTAAGTGTTTTTGGCTTTGCAGGCGTGTGGTCTCCTTATCACAAGTACACAACCTTGCTGTCATTGCATGGAAGCAGTTTTAGACAATACACAAACGTATTTATATGAAAACCACAGGTGGTTGCCTAGAAACACAAGTGTTGTATTCCCATCAGAAGACAGCACAGACAATGGAGCTGCACCGCAGTGTGGTGCAAGCCGTGATGAGGACCTTGTAAAAATAGGTTAGCTTGGCCTGCTGGGATGTTCAAGAGCTTTTTTCAGTCTGTTTGCAAATGTGTGCATGTTTGCCTGCTCTCATCCATATCATTGTGTTAGATCCTACTGGGAATATATACAAATTAAGGAGATGATCTCTGACTTCTAACAAATGCCAGTCTGTTTGGAGATGGAGGTGGAGAAGGAGCAGTGGGGAAACAGAAATGATTAGAAAATATGTGATGTGTTTGAATAGTGGATTACTGCTGTAATATGACTTAATGTCTCTAGGTCCAAAATGCTTATATGCAGAGCATTATGACTTCTCCACTTTTGGACATGAAAACCAAACAAACAGCCAAATGGGAACTTTATTTCTTACTCATGGCATTTCATTTGTGTGCTTTGGAAAGATGAAATAATGACTCGCTGTTTGAGGATTATTGTTTCAACTGTTTAGTTCTGCTAAGTGTTACATAATTTGAAGAGAGTTGTTTATAAGTAGGAAAACTAAAAAATACTGGACATTGTGTAGACTGAGTCACGTTTTGACAGTCGTGATAATGGTCTCCCCAAATGTGTTTGATATTTTGGAAATAGTGTTTTACCTTCCCCCCTTCTCAAAATGTTATAGGTTGGCATATAGATCTTGCTAGATTTATACTTCTTCTCTGGATAAATATTTTTATTGAATCATAAGGTTTATTAGTGTTAATAGCTGCTGTCAAATTAGCTCTCTACTTTTGGGGGCTTTTGACTCATAGTACCCCATGTATAACAGAACTATATGCTCCCTGATGCTGCATTGTCCCATGATTAGTAGCAGGTTGGACCATTTTGAAACATAAAGCTTTCCATTGCTAGGTTTTAAAGTAGCTCTTGAGATCTGCCTTCCTAGTTCATCTTCTTAGTACAGCTCTGCTGAAAACCATGCAGCTACATAGCAACATGCAAGCGTCTATTGACAGAAGACTGGTGATCACAACTAAAAGGTATTGGCCGGAAATGAAACTTGGGGTATTGGCCAGAAATGAAACTTGGGTCTCCCACATGGAAGACAATTGTTTAACCACTGAAGCACTACTGCCTTTTATGTTTTACTTTTAACCAAAATATCATTGCCAACTGTGATTATTGTTGTGTGCTGTCGAGTAGGAACCAACCCAAAGCTGACCCTCCAATGAGTTTTCAGAAGCAGTCACTCTCATGGGAGGAGATTGCTAATTGGCTGTGGATTTGAACCTGTGCCTTTGGAATCGTAGCATAGCTTCTTACCATGAGGCCAACAGTGTTCTTTTTGTACAAGTTGGAACCAAGTCATTATTGGCCCTGCAGTGAGTTTTTGGAAGCTATAAATTTCACAAAAGGAGTTTGCCCACCTTTCCCCTGTATAATAGCTGGTGACTCTTTCTTTAGTATTAGTATTTTCTATAGTATTAATAACAATGAGTGAGGGAAGCCACAAGTGATGTCATTCTAATTCACCAGAACAATAGGAAAGTGTAGAACTACCTCACATGTTTCCAACTACCTCACATGTTTCCAAGACTATAATCTTTGTAGACAGAGACTGCCACATCTCTCCTCCCTGGTGTCTGGGGGGTTTAGAACCATTGGCTCTATGGTTATCATCTGGGTCTTTAAGCACCCCACCACCAGTAATCATCTTTTGCTTTAACCACTGTCAGTCCAAGATTCTAATGTTACAGGTGACAAGGAAGAGGAGTCATCTTCTATAGGAGCTTTCATGATTGTTGGTAAGCTTGAAACGCAGATTGTAGGTTAAGCTAAATACGATGTGTGAACTTGTACTAATAAGCTAGTTCACATTGTTTATAGTTAATTTTCTGTCCTATGAAATGGGAAGGATGTTTGCACTGTGAATTTACTCAAAATTACTGAAGAGGTCTATTCTCTGATGATGAAATGCACAATCAAAGAGAACTTGCTGCACACTATATTTTTTTAAAGGTGATTCTATTTGGCTATCCTAAAGGACATCAGATGACAAGAATATGAAATAAATGTGTTAAGATTGCTGTCTGATTTCTCACAAGTCTGTTGTGTTGAGGAACATTTGTGGAGCAGATTCCGTAGAGTCATTCCTCAGACTAGGTCTAACATGAAAAAAATATTGAAAATGAGTAAATCTTAAATGAACTATTTAAAAAGTTGCAATCATTATTTTCAGATAATAAACTGTGTAAAATATCATTAATATGATGGGTGAATGAGTGCACAATATTAGTAAGCTAAGATGATGGTATATGTCGGAATTGTATCCTTTCTTCAGACATATTAAAGCTGTATGTTGAGCAAATAACGCACAAAGATCTGTGAAGAAGAAGGTAGCTCCAGGATTGGAGAAAGACTCATCAACAGCCTACATGATACAGATGACACAACATTGCTTGCTGAAAGTGAAGAGGATATGGGATGCTCATTGCAGAAGATCAAGGACTACAGCCTTTGGTGTGGATTACATCTCACTATCAAGAAGACAGAGGCCCTCAGCACAAGACCAAGAGCCTGCATTATGATAGATGCAGAAAGGAGGATTTCATGTTGTTTGGATCAATAATCAACACCCTTGGTACTAGCAGTTAGGAAATCAGGAGAACTATTGGACAAATCTACTGTCAGGGACCTCTTCAGGATGTTGAAGAGCAATGATTTCAGTTTGAAGACCAAGGTGTTCTTGGTCTTCTCAATCACCTGCCTTTCATCAGAGTGTTGGACAATGAATAAGGATGACAGAATATGAATTGATGCCTTTGAGTTGTGGTGCTGGAGAAGAATGCTGAATGGACTGCCAAAAAGAACAAACAAATGCCATGGCCTACCACAAGAACAAACAAATATCTCTTGGAAAAAAATGCAGCCAGAATGCCCTTTGGAGGTAAAGATAGCAAAGCTTTATCTTTCATCGTTTGGGCATGTAGCTAGGCAAGGCTATTCTTTGGAGAAAGAAATCATGCTTGAAAATATGGAGTGTCAGAGAAGGAGAAGAAACACCTCAACTATGGATTGGCAAGATGATTTCAATTATGGACTCTAGTGTGTCAGAGATGATGAGAATAGCACAGGATAAGACAGGCTCAGGTCAGGTATTGTGGGGTTCTTAGGAGTCATACTCAACTTGACAGCACCTAATAACAATAAAGCGGTAAGAAGCTGCTCTGTAATCTTGAAGACAGTAGGTTCAAATCCATCAGTTTCTCCACAGAAGAAGGATGGGCAATCTTCTCCCTTAAGATTTACTGCCTGAGAACCTGCTGGAAGGATCAGAGATGAGTCAATACCGGCTCAAGGGCACCAAGTTATTAAAACCCTGTAAGTGAGAGTAAACCTGCCTCAGAGAGTTCTCCAGTCTATCAGTCTTTGAGGAAGCCTAATTCCACATTATATTTTTTTTTTCCTGTAGAGTGTTTAATGTATTCAAATAGCTAAGCTTTTGAGATATATGAATTCCCTCCATCCTAACTTTAAACCCTCAAACTTTAAAATAAAATCAAAGGACTCTGGGGTTTATATATGACTATAAGATGACTATGAATCACTAATATGAATTGGCTGCTAACCCCAGAACTGACAACCTCAGGCATGATGGAAAGGTAGTAAAGATCAAAAGATGCCGTTGTCTTGGTGCTTTCTGCCACATTTCAACTGCATCTGAAAGGCTGGCCTGCCTTATAAAGGCAGCACTTCAAGAGTATACTTAGTCACGTAGAGTGGGTCCCAGGGAAACTGACCATTTTCCTCAAATATTTGAACTGCCGATGAAGCAGATGCCAGAATTGTTTTCTTTCAAGTTAAAGCCACAAGAAGCTGTCCTGGATCCTCTCTGAAGTAGTTGCAGCTGCAGCGTGGCCAGCGAGAGAGAGATGGGTCAGAGAAGATCCTCTGGTTGAGTAGATGGACCCAAATCACCTGGCTTTTCCTATTTACAATCTAAAATGGCACATGAAACAACAACATGAATAAGTCTTGAGAGAGCCAAAGAAATACAATCACATCATCCTGGGCAGTTAATGAGATAAGGCTGTCATTCTTGATTGGCCTTCTGTGCCTCACATACCGCAGACTTCAGGGTTCCACTGAGTAGATTTAAGTAACTGGGATATAGAGTGATAAACCCATAGTAGCATCTCACAAGGCATTAGAAAGGCGGCGTGTCGTTAAATTTACTGTTTATGCAATCTTTAATTAGGTAAAAGGAAACAAAAACAAAGCAGGTGTTCCAAAAAAGTAAACCCACTGCCATAGAATTGATATCAACTCACAGTGACCCTTATAGCACTGTGTCTGTCACACTGGTTGTCTGCTTACCAGAAAGGAGAGAATAGTGACCAATCTGCCTATTACAAAGAGACTTACAGTCTTGGAAACCTTATGGGTAGTTCTGTGCTGCTCTTAGCGGTCTCTGTCATAAGGCATATATAACAAACAAAATCCAGAAGTAATAATTTACCTAGTAGGAAAGTTTTAATGGGCTAACAAGACTGAATTTTATTTTTAAATGTAGTTAACTTAGGATTGAAAATAAGGGTGTCTCTGGCTTTTGTCCATCATATTTACTTGTTTACTGATGCCTACTTTCTCAGAGAGTTTTCTAGTATTTTGATGGAGATGGAAGTCTACTATGTATAATTTCATAGAAATAGTGTAGATTTCAAATTGAAAAATATTCTGTTGTCTGTCTCTTTGGAATGTGCTAAGAATGTCAAATTTTAGGTTAAATAAAATTATTTAGACTAAATCATTAGATAACAGCTATTGGATAGTAAAGGGGATTTTAAAAACTTATTTCTCTTTTTCTTATTGTTAACAAGTTGGAACTAAATCATAGATGACCTTCCATTGGGCTTCTGAGTCCGTATATTACACAGGAAACAAGTTCCCAACCTCAAGGACAGCTAGTAGATTTGAACCACCAAAGAGATGTGGTCATTGGGTTAGCAGCATAACTCCCTATGAAGTAGACCACCTGAACTCCCCTAAAATACCCTTTACCACAGCCATTTAATCCTTTCCAACTTCAAAAAGTCAGCCATACATATAGTTGCCTTTGAAGGAATACCTTTGTCCCATTAAGGCCAATCTCGTGCCCTGTTCAGACATATACACAAATATATACCTACTGTTCTTTTACAGTCTGGATATATAAATCTGAGAATGTGCTCATATTCTCAAATAACAGTGCAAATAATGCATTGTTATGTTTAAGTAGGGTCCCCCCTTTCATAACTGAGTTTATAGTCAGCACAGTGACATTAACACATTGAAGTTATTCTTAGTTTATTATTTAAGAAAATATTGGAAATATTAGACCCCTTGAGGGAAGTAGTTTTTAAAACATATTACCAGATGGGTGAGCATTTATCCTTTCCAAGAATACAACATTTGTGACTCATTTTTATCTTTGGTTTTCCACTGTAGAGAATGGGTCTCAGCTTCCTATGTAATTTTGACTTGTTTATCCAGCAGTTTTGTTTGTCCGTGCACTTTTCTCTGTGCCAACTGTGGTCAATATTTGGTTTCCATAAAAGGTATGAGTTTTCTTTGAGGCTATCTTTTCTTGCCATTGCCAAACCCACAACTGATGCACTATTACTTTGACTTTTGTTCTTAATTTAAACTTGGCACAGAGTCTCTCTTTGGTGTAAAACATGAAACAAACTCCATTTTTACTTGGAAGAAGGGAGGAAACTATTTGCCTGACATTCTCTGAAGGAATATATAAGGAATCCTGGTAGCACAATGGTGAAACTCTTAGCTGAGGTAGCAAAGCTTGACTGTTCAAACTCACCAGCTGCTCTGAAGGAGAAAGAGGTAGCCGTCTGTTACTGTGATGATTATAGTCTTGGAAACTGTGACAGTTCTGTGCTATCCAATCTGATCACTTCAAGTCAGAATCAAATTGAGGGCAAATGTTAAAAGAATATATAAATAGGATGTTTGTGTTCTCTTACAAGGAAAAAATATTGGTTTTGGACCTACATGTGTCAGTACCCACAGATCAGAGTTGGCACTGCTACTTAGAAGATCCAAGTAAAAAGAGTTCATTTTAGTGGGTTTATAGACAAACATCTGATGGTTTATTGGTAAGAGCGGGAAACTCTGGTGACCTAGCAGTTTGCTGCAATCCCAAAGGCACACAGTTCTAATCCATTTAGCTACTCAGTGGAAGAAAGATGGGAAGTTTCTTCCTGTGCTATTTACTGTCTCTGAAAACCCACTGTAAGGTCAGCTATGGGTTGATTTCGACTCAAGAACAGACAACAACAACAACACTGGTAAGAAGTTGCTCTGTGATCCCAAAGGCATGTGGTTGGAATCCACTCACTACTATGTAAGAGAAGGATAGACACTCTTCCTGGGAGATCCACTGCCTCTGAAAATCTGCTGGTCAGCTATGGGCTGTTTTTGACTCAAGGACATACAGCAACAATATAGATAAAAATAAAGACACACTCAAATATCTCAGTATATTGCAATATAAATGAAACCAGCATGAACACTACCTTGACATACAGTGATTTCCTTTTCTCCAGTCCTGCAACACTGACTCAACTCCACGGGATTTAACTTCTTACAAGAAATATTCTGTGAGACTCTGAGCAAGTTATTTAGTTTCTCTAAATCTTTGTTTCACAACTGAGAAATCAACACATTGAAGGTTTTGGCCCCTAAAAGGAAAAAAAAATGTTTAAGACCACAGTAATGCAAACTAGTAAAAGGTTTGCATATGAAGAGAATCTAGTATAGTTACCAAGGGTGGGGGAGAAGGGGTAGGAGAGAAGAAAATGAATGGATAGACAGACAATGAACACTTTCTTAGAATTATTAGAATAGGTGAAGGAAAGGACAATGTGGAATGAGTGGAAGATCAGACATTGTGTATTTTGGAATTAATGTTATAAAACAAAATATGTGTGAATAACTGACTGGGGCAGGGGAACTATATGCTTTTGCACAAATCAGAATAAAAAACGTCAAAAATAAAATTGGCCTCATAGAGCGCATTGATGGATAACAATAAAATGTTAAGTGGCTTATCCAGAGTATCATCCTCATCTTCATAGTCCTTATGGCTCAAAAACTTTTTTTTAAATTAATTTTTTTTTATGTCTCAAAAATTGAATTGCCATTACTCTCTCAAAAGATTACCGGCAACTTTCACCTGTCAAGTCAACTCATTTGCCAATTCATTTACTAAATTCTTAGAATAGCTACAGTACAGCAAACTCCTCCTTTTCAGTATTCTCCCTTTCACATTGTAGGCAGCTAGTAAAATTTTGTTCAATTAGGTTTTATCACTAAGATTTTCATAGTGAATCTTCATTTTATTAGATATTTGCTAGATCACTTCTTTTTAAAGGAGATAACCAGTTAAAAGTGGAGCAGTAGCAATTGCTGAGCTTAGTAATAGCCAGAGGCAGACTTCATCCCTAAATCTAATGACAGCTTCTTGGATGAAACATGTATGTTTCTTTTCCCTCTTTTTTGAAGACAATTCCTAGCCTGGATATACTGCTGATTTTGCAATTTTTTACTAGTTAGGTCATATTTAGAATGGTGATAACATTAAAAGAGAAGCATTACGGGTTTGTGTGTGTGTGTGTGTGTGTGTGTGTGTGTGTGTGTGTGTGTGGTATTCTTTGCCATGGATTAACAGAGAAGAAGTGGGCGAAGACTGGAGTGGCCCCTCTCTGTTATCCTCCTAAAGTTGTATAAACTATAAACCATTTCTAGCCTAAAGGGAGATTGTTTTCAGATGAAAATAATTAGTGCCCATGGAGGGAGTAATGCATTAAATGATATTCAGTGAGGGATTAATGAAAGACGGTTTCTATCTCTCCTTGTGATTGATTACCCAACAATGATCTAAATTCTTTCAAGTTAATAAGCACATTTCTTGATGTGAATTTCACATAAATCTGGCTGTGATTTTGAGTCTTGACATGTTGTTGTTGTTATGTGCCATCGAGTCGTTTGCGACTCATAGCAACCCTATGTACAACGGCTTCATGGTACACAACAACAGTCTCATTGTTCCTAAGGCGGAATTTTATCTTATCTTTGTCTTCTAGCTTCTTGATTATAGCAAAAAATCAGAATTCTCTCTGCATAATTGAGTCACCAAGTTTACTTGAGAATCTTGTTATTACCTACTAAAATTTGGATAACTATAAAATAAGTTTTGGAATCATAATCTCCTGTTTCTTACCACTTCTAAAAATAGCAAAATGGCAGCCCAATATTTGTGAAACTGTGAAAATCTCAGGAAAATGTTAATGTTCCTTCTAACTAGCAATAGAGTAGCTGGTTTTGTGAGACTTCCTAAATTTCACATGAGATCTATATCTGTAAGAGCTCCCCTTTCCTGCTCTCGCCTTGGGGCAGACGTGTTGGCCAAGTTATGGTCTTTATAGCATTGTTTCACTCCTGAGTTTGCACTAATATAGAAAAAAAACTATGCAAAGATTAGTCAAAACAAACCATCCAAAGCAGACATGTTATTGTTAGCATGAACACACAACACACTCGTTTATCAAAATATTAAATATGGTTTCAGAATTATTTTTATCAGTGCAGAGAAAATTTAACTCCTAAAGTTAGGGAAAAAAGTCTAATAATTACATTTTCTCCTATTTCTCAGTCAGCCATATTTAACCTGTCAGTGGAGATTTTTTTATACATACATTTTTATATATACATGAGCCTCAAGACACTTGATATTTATAAGTGCTTTTCTTTTCTTCTTGAAGCTTATTGTTGGCCTCCTGTGGATTGAATTGGAAATTGACCCACATCTCTTCTAAAAATTCTAGTTTCTTTTCCTACTAATTCTGTTTTACCAAGGAAATAAGTTAAATGAATGACTTTGATTTAATGTATTATTGGCTACCATCAAATTGGCCCCCTACACACCCATGTTTATTGCTGCATTATTTATAATAGTAAAGAAATAGAAACAACCCAAGTGCCTATCAACAAAAGGATGGTTAGAAGAACTAATTTATATCCATACAATGGAATACTGTGCAGCATTGAAAAACAATGAACTCGTAAAACATTACACAACATGGGTGACCCTGGAGAACTTTATACTGAGTGAAACATCTCCATCACAAAAGGACAAATCCTGCATTGCACCATTGTTATAAAGCAAATCTGACATGGGGAGGTAGGAGGAGTATAGGATAAAAGTGGATAGATAGTGAACATTTCATTGGAGTAGATGGAAATAGATGAACTATTTAAAAGAAATATATGATTAGGCATTATACATACCATAACAGCTGAGAATAAGAGATATATAATTGCAAAGAAGACTGGGAGGTTTGGAGGAGGTAATTTTGCAACAATGAATAATAAATTAATATTATTAATGAATAATGAATATAAGAATGAGTGTGTTTGAGACGGTGAGGTTGGCACAGGATAGAATGGTGTTTAGCGCTCTTGTCCATAGAGTCGCTATGAGTCACAAGCGACTTGGTGGCACATAACAACAACAACAATGAATATTAAAGGAAAAAAGTGAACCGGGGAGAAGGAATAAAATATGCAAAAATGAATGAATTAAAATATCATTTTCTGTTCATTTTAATTAAAGTAATAATTTAAATTAAAACTTTATATATATATATTTTTAAAAGTAAAGCTACCTTGTCCTAGGGCATGCACGTGATCAATTTCATGTTGAACCATTGTGACCTATAGATTTTCAGAAGTAGGCCAGACCTTTCTCCTCTTTCTGTCTTAATCTGGAAAATTCAAAACCCAAACCTACTGCCACTGAGTTGACTCCCACTCAGTAACCTTGTAGGACAGAGTAGAAGTAGTAGTGCCCATCGTTTTGTGTTTTTTGGGGGGGTTTGTTTGTTTGTTTGTTTTTTTCATGGGCTGTAAATGTTATAAGAGTAGACTGAATTATTGCTGACTCACTTAAAGACTAACTAACCACCAGCATTTTAGTTAGTGGTGTGTCACCAGGGCTCCATTCCTAGTCTAGAGGCACTGCTGACACCTGTTTAGCACCATGTTGTTGTTATGTGTCTTTGAGTGGAGTTTGACTCATAGTGACCCTACAGACAACAGATCTGAACCCTGCCCCATTCTGTGTTGTCCTCACAATCTCTGACACACTTGAGGCCATTGCTGCAGTTACTGTATCAGTCCATCTCATGGGGGGATCTTCTTCTTTACTGACCCACCATCTGACTTCTCTCTCCTAGGAATAGCTTTTCCCAGCAACGTGTCCAAAGTATATGAAATGAAGCTTTATCATCTTTGACTCCAAGGAGCACTCTGGCTGAATCTTCTCAAAGGCATACCTGTTTATTTAGCATCATGGTGTTGTGTGTTTTGTTGTTGTTGTGTATCGTCAAGTCAATTTAGGACCCACCCTCCAGCAGGTTTTCAGAGGCAGTTAATCACGTGGGAGGAGATTGCTCATCCTTCTCCCGTGGAGCAGCTGGTGGATTTGAATCCCCTTTGGGATTGCCATTATGTCACCAGAGCATCATAGCAACACATAAACATCCACTAACAGATGATTAGTGTCTGTAACTGATGTGTCTTGGTAGGGAATCTAACTTGAGTCTCCTTCATGGAAGACAAAAATTCCACCAATGAACCATGACATTTTTACTCATATAATGTTATATATCTTGGAAGACCCTTAATGAGATGGACTGACTCAGTAATCAAAACAGTGGGCTTGTTTATGGCAGAACACATGATGTTGGTGCAGATTAGGCCAAGGTTTTGATCTCTTGTTCTTAAGGACACTTTGAACGATAGTTACCCAACAACAAAATCAACCAATGGGTTGCTGGGAATACAGTGGGATTAAGCTAAACTCTCCTCTTACATATGGTGGGGATTACAGTGTCTCTTTTGAGGAGTAATAAAACCAATTCTAAATATTTTTAAAATATTTAAAGATGGACTTACCTTTAAAAAAAGATCTTACTATACTATACAAAAGCATAACAGAAGCTAAAAAATACTAAACCATGTATGGGCGTTGGAATAATACGCGTACTTCTCCTCTTGCCATGGTTACTTTACAGACACAAATTAATTACATTTACCTTTCTGAGTTTTCACTTTCTCCCTTCTAAAACAGAGGTACTAAGAGTATCACCCCAAACAGATGAGTGAGAATAATGAGAAGTAAAACCAAGTAGGTTCTTAGAGCATTGTGTAATCTGTTACTGTTGCTGTGAATATCATTAAATACGAGTACTTGTGAAAAGAAAATAAAGCTTTGGAAACCGTAGGGTAGGGATAATCTTGAATACTGTTGGCTTGGATGAGTTTTTGAAGTTAATGCATATCGTGCTGATTTAACTAGAAAATGTATTTTTGCACTTTCAATTTCCTCTCCTATCTCCAGAGAGTATGTGCTTTTATTTTTGTGCCCAGTGTGTTGCCCTACTCTTGAATTTGAACATGGGAATAAAGGAGTGCTTGGAAATGACTCCCTTTTCTTGGCCACCCTCTCCTTGCAGTCAGTGATGTCAGTAAGAACTGTGCGGTTTATGAGCCTGAAATCCCATGTAAAACAGAAATAGCCGGAACTGTATACTTTTTGGCTTGGACTTTAAGAAAGATTCTTGATTTATTTTCTTTTAAGAGGGGGTATTTTAGTAATGACTTAAAAATTATACTCTGAATTATTCTTTTACTTCTCTCTTTGTATAAAGGTGAAGAGTTTATAATAACTAAACATGCATTTATTTTGGGAGCCTTAGACACAGTATGTTATTGTTGCTGTGTGTACTATAGAGTCCAAATCCACTCATAGCTGACCTTCTGATGGATTTTCAGTCACATGGGAAGAAATTATCCATCCTTCCCCCTCATAGCAGCTGGTACCCTCAAACCGCGTGCCTTCGGTATTGCAACATGAGGCCACCAGAGCTCCCAAAGACACAATATAGATGGCTATAATCTGTATTCTGTGCACGTTTCAGTTGGATTTTTTTCCTTACTATTTCCTGCTAATTTTTAACTTCTATTTAGTAGGTTTATCTCATTCCTGGAAATAAAAACAGCTCACACCAAAACCCGTAAGATATTCAACTCACCAAAAGTTCTGAATTTAATTTTAATGTAATTGCCCATTTTTCTCTTACAAGCAGACTTGAACTGTGTGTCTTTGTGTTGGCAGTGCAGTTTCTTACCATTAATTTAGGCTTAATAGGCAGCACTGATGGTGTAGTCATTAGAGATTGCACTGCTATCCCAAAGGCGGCACCCCTCTGTGGCTGAATTCCACAGAAGGGACCGACCCTTGGAGAGGAACATCATGCTTGGAAGGGTGGAGGGACAGCGCAGGAGAGGAAGACCCTGGATGAGATGGACCGACAGGATAACTGAGACAATAGGATTAGGTGTGTCAGAGACAATGAGGTTGGCTCAAGACAGAGCAGGCTTCAGAGCTGTTGTACATAGGGTCACTATGAGTCACAGTCAATTCGACAGCACATAACAACACCACAACTCAGATAGATGATAGATAGATAGATAGATAGATAGATAGATAGATAGATAGATAGATAATAGATAGATGGATAGATGATAGATAGATAGATGATAGATAATAGATAGATGGATAGATGATAGATAGATAGATGATAGATAATAGATAGAT
>NW_006399771.1:17740282-17770224 GCF_000299155.1 Elephantulus edwardii | reverse complement strand
ATAATAGATAGATGGATAGATGATAGATAGATAGATGATAGATAATAGATAGATGGATAGATGATAGATAGATAGATGATAGATAATAGATAGATAATAGATAGATGGATAGATGATAGATAGATAGATAGATAGATGATAGATAGATAGATAGATAGATAGATAGATAGATAGATAAAATATGCAACATCCTATGCCGTTTCCTGCTTCTGATTACCTGTTGCAGAGCCAGCTGTAAGTTGATTCTGATTCGACAGTACACGATAAGAGTATAATTTTTTTTCTCTAATCTTGTGTGTATCAAGATAATGCCTATCTCAGTTTGGTCTTTCAAATGCTAGTTTCCAATTGTGCCCACTGCATTTGGGAATATTATTTTACGCATAATACAGATATTAGACATATTTTTCCAACATGCACATCACATAATTTGACCAAATTAATGTACATTAAAATAATAGAACTAGGATAGTTGCTGGTAACAGTACCCCAAACTAATTTAGGCCTTCTGATATGAAATAGTGGACCAGCTAAGATCTAAGACCAGTAACTCCGATTGAAATCAAAAGTAAACTGTACATCAAGAAATGCAGCTTGTCATTTCTATGATTCCACACAGTACCATGGGAAAATACTTGGTAAGCAGTTATAAAGAATGTGATTGTGTTTGCTTAAGAGTTTTGCTTGCGTAAGACTATAATCCACTCAGAAAATTGAGTTTAAAACAATTCTCAAAACAGATGCTTACTGAAGATAATCCTTAGAAGTAAGTATATCCTTCCTGTGGTCGTAAAAGGAGACTGTCATGATTGTTTGGGGGCCAGATGCACCCAATTTTGCAACTGTTATCTACATGTCAGTCAGTCACTGTCTTTGCATTGAGTTCCTTGTATTCTTCTAACACTTAGATGTACTCGCACCTGTTTTAATCACCATTACCTGAATGTTATCCAATAACTGTTTCTTGAATTTTTTTTTGTTTTCTTACAAAACTTCCTAGCATCCTATAGATCTTATAATTCCCAATTGACAAATTGCCTTATCTGTCAATAAAAATCTTCATTTATAATTTCAGTCATCCTCTGCTGGTTTTGGTCTTTGACAATTATCCTTCTCTTTTTTTTTGTTTGTTTGTTTTTTAACTGAGTAGTAGGAGTGTGTAGGGCCAGGGAAGGCTTGAGAGATCAAGTGGTTTTGAATTGTACTTTATCTATTATGCAATGAAACTAAGTTAATGAAAATATAATTAAAAATATATGTCAAGTCTTGAATATGGTTATCTTCACTTTAGCTCACTGGTTAGATAGAATAATTCCTGGTCCTCTTAAATAGCTGAGACATGGCACTTTGGTGGCCTAGTGGGTAAAGAGTTGCCCTGCCAACTCAGGGGAAGGTGGTTTGAATCCATCAGCTGATCTGCTGGAGGAAGTTGAACAATCACCATGCAATTTACAATCTATAAAAACTCTCTGCTGGGTCAGCTATAAGTTGGTTCTGAATTCATGGTTTTTTTGTTTGCGTATTAGATGAGCTCTGATGACCTAGTGGTAAGGAGTTCCACTGGCAATTCAGAGTTATGCCATTTAAACCCACCAGCTGCTCCACCCTAGAAAGCAATCTCTGCACAGAGTAACTGCCTCTGCAAACCCTGCGAGGGGTCAGTTATGGCACACAACAACAATGGAAACATACATACTTATGTAAGTTTATATGAAGTTAATAATATGAAGAACTCTAATTAGAATTGTTGCCATAGCAATTCTGTGAGGACTGCTCAAAACATTTCCTATCAAGTTCAAGCCTGCAGTTATGGTCATTCTGTCAGTTCATGCCATTGATGGTCTTCCTCCCTTTTGTTGATGCTCTACTTTGCCAAACATGACCTAATTCTACAAAGTAAGGCACCACTTGTCAAACTTGCACAGTGTGTAAGATGATGCTTCACCACCCTTGCCTCTAAGGAACATTCTGGTTGCACTTCCTCCAAGAAAGAGTGTTTGACTTGGCAGTCCATGAAGTATTCAGTATTGTGCTACAGCATCACAAGTCAAAGACATTGATTCTTTTCTGGTCTTCCTCATGCACTGTTCAAATTCTAGATACATACAGGGAGCTCTGGTGGCCTTGTGTGAAGAAGCTGCACTGCAATCTCAAAGGCACACAGTTTGAGACCGCCCGTTGCTCTGTGGGAGAAGGATGGGCAGTCTCCTCCTATATGATTAACTGGCAATCTGCCTCAGGGCTGGTTTCGACTCTACTGTACAGAATAACAACATGAAACTATGAAAAATACCAATTTTGGTATAATAAATTCAATTAATAAAGTTCTCAGCTGCTTGGTTCTTTTTTAAAAAATTTTATTAAAAAATTTATTAGTCATGTGGAAAGTAGTGTGTTCTATTGGGGTGTCAAACAAAAGATCAACTGTTCAAGTCTACTAAGTACTTCTTGGGGCGTCAATGAACAACCTCTTCCTGTCCTGTAGAGAATTACAGCCTTGGAAACTTCTCAGGGAATCATCATAAGTGGAAATTCACCCAAGGCCATTGGGTTTTAGTTTTGGGCGTTCGGTACTGTATTAACAAATATGCAAGAGTGAAAATAAAATTGCTTATTCATGGAGGCAACCTGGGTAATGGTTACTGTTGTTGTTGCTTACTTGTTATTTTAATTTCTTAGTTATACACTCTTCTTTGATTCCAAAGCAAACAACTGCTTTTTTCTAGTTAGAGGTCTTTTGGTTTTCCTATTGGTGTTGTTTTCCTAGATTTTGGGACTCTGAAGCATAAATTCTGCTTGACATTATGTTTTAGTAAGTGAAGGGTTTCTGTTTGCCACGAGTTTCTAATGAGTAAATCTAAAGTACCCTTTCTGTTTTTATGTATTAAAGCATATGGACTTGCTTTCAAGATCAGTTATAAATCTGAGGGAGCTAGAACCCTTTTAATGGTGATTTGAACATTTTAGACTTTTGAACACTGTCAAAATAGAATTTTTTTGGTGTAGAATATGCTTAACATTTTGAATATCATTTAAAACCAATATTAAATCCAGATATGGCAGGAAATATCCATGTGCATGAGAAAAGCTGCATCTTTTAAGTAACCAAGAAGACATGTAAAGAAACATTTGACTCTTACTCCAAAATAATTTCCCTTTTGTCGGGACTTCAGTTACACATTCAGGTGGAGATCATTTTTAAGCTGGACATATCTTGGCTTTGGTCCTACTGCCTTTAAACAGAGTAGGAGTGGGAAGACGGAGTTCAGGGAACCACGACACAGCATGCAGTTTTACTCTGGTGCCAGGATTTCTTGCCTTACATGTAATTTTTCAAAGTGAAACGTTAACCTGCATTAGCATCTCTGAGCCTGCACTATTGATTTTGGCTCTCGTGTAGTGTCACTTGTACTATCAGCAGTTGGAGAGCTTGAAGTGGCGTCTCCGGCCTTGTTTTTTGTAGCTGTCAGTAAGCAGAGCTTCAAAGCAATCATTATGAAGAAGTTACACTAAAAAATGAATCCAGTTTGGATGAAATTATCCGTATAGAGCAAAAGAAACATTATCAGTCATGAATGGTTTATTATGTGACTATTTTCAGTGTTGGTTTTGTAGGCTTCAGTGAAAGTTGGGACAATAGAGACTATGCAGAGAGAGGCTGAATATCATAGACATGGCTCACGGGCTGGTGTTAATTGTCATTGAGTATTAATCAGCCTATGAACAACAGATATGTATCTTGTCCTAGTCTGTGTCATTCTACCACATTGAGGGTCTCCCTCTCTTTTGCTGACCCTCCATCATTCTAAGAATGATATCCCTTTCCAAGGAATAGCCTCTTCTAGCAACATGCCCAAAGTATGAGGGATAAAGCTTCATCGCCTTTGCCTTCAAGGAGAACTCTGGCTGCAATTTTCCCAAATTTATGTTTGTTCTTTTGTCAGTCCATGAGACACCAGGATTCAAGAAAATATTGAGTATTGAGAGGTAGAGACATGGATGTCTAAGTAGCACTGGTGGCTGAGCACTGGACTACTAACCAAATGGTTGGTAGTTCAAACATACACAGAAACGCCTCAGGAGTAAGGCCTGAAGACCCTGGAAATATTATAGCTTTGGAAATGCTATGGAGTACTCTCATACCCAGCATGAATTAGGTCACAATAAGTTAGAATAAGATAGTAATTAAAAACAAAAGGAAGAAAGTGGGTCTGTAACTATTAGTGAGTGCTAAGGTTTGACTTAAGGAATTGGAATTTTTGAAAACAAACTATTTTTCTGTCCCATCCACTTTAAAAGCAAAGGACAGTCCTCCCTGCAACTATTGTCCTTATGACTGAAATTGAAACTGTCCTAGTTCAACCTCTTGGTACTGACAAGACAGGGAAAAAACAAAAGAACTGTCAGCTAGTAAAGCAACTTCCTCCCTGTTGTTCTGTTAGAATGCTAGTTTTGTCTCTGCAAGATGTTTAGTTTTACTAATTGAGGACATCAACAGGACATACAAATGTCTAGAATGTGAATAAAGAAACCCCAAGGAGAATTGATGCATTTGAATTGTGGTGTTGGCAAAGAATATTGAATATATTGTGGACTGCCAAAAGAACAAACAGATTTGTCCTGGAATAAGTACAGCTAGAAAGGACCTTAGAAACTAGGCTGGCACTAGTTCTCTTACATTTTGGAATCTGTCCTTAGAGAAGGACGTGTGCTCGGTAAAGCAGAGGGTCGGCCCAAAAGAGGAAGTCCCCAAAATCTAATGAATTGTCACAATGGCTGCAAAAATCGCTTACACAGCACTAATTATAAGGATAGCATGGAACCATGTAGCATTTTATTCTACTTTTCATTGGGTCACTGTGAGTTGGAATCCAATTGAGGGCACCTAACAATAATAGGCCCATGGCAGTGCAACAGGATGATGTCCTGAATGAAAGTAGGCATAAACCATGGTGCAGCTAAATCTTTTGTGCTGGTTATTAGCACAGGTCCAAGAGTGTCTAGGCCTGAAGCCCTGAAGGTACCTGGTGGGGCCTGGCCTGGCCTGCACTCCTCATCACCAGTGAACCTCTGCTCAGGTGCTCAGGACCCACTGCAGGGCCATAGCTGCCCTTGCCAATGCCTGCAGCCAATAATGATGAAGGATAAAGTTAAAGCTGCACTGAAGAAATTAGCAAAAAAAAAAGTCCTCAAGAATTGTTGTTATGCCAGTTAACATGTTTCAATTAATAGATGTAGCCCTGGATGTGTTCACCAATTGATGGCAGGAAATTTTGAGGACAGTTAGCTAGCCAACTTACTGAAAGAAATCCATATTTGTCCACATTCCCAAGAAAGGTGACTCAACAGAATCTGGAAATTATTTAACACTATTATTACTATCTCATGAAAGCAAAATAATGCTGAAGATCATTCAAAAATGGCTAGAACAATATATTTACAGAAAACTGAAGAAGTTCAAGCTGGATTTAAAAGAAGCCATTGCACCAGGGATATCATTGCTGATGTCAGATGGATCCTGGCTAAAGGCAAAGAAGGTATGAAGAATGTCTGAATACATGTCTCAACATTATGATACATGGAGAAGATTGAAACTGTCAGTAATTTCATCTTGCTTGGATCAACAATCAGCATCCTTGGTACCAGCAGTCAAGCAATCAGGAGATCTGTTGGATTGGGCAAGTCTGCTATCAGAGATTACTCCAAGACACTGAAGATCAATGATGTCTGTTTGAAGACTAAAGTGTGTCAGATTCAGTTCATGATCTCCATCATCTACTACCTACTACATTAGAGATCTAGAGAAAAAATAAGAATGACAGAAGAATCCCTCAGTTCATAAAAGTAGGTGGAGTTTCTAGACCTGGATCATTTCATTATGGGAATATCTTTCTCTGAAGAGTCTGGATTCTTAGACATTTACTCAACCAGGAAATGTAAGGGGAAATAGGGTGCAGTCTGTGTCCAGACAACAATAGACTACTGTTTCGTAAATGGATGGATATTGGTGAGAGAATAAAATGGTGAGTCATGCAGGACATTAGCTGATATGAGGAGCACTGTGCCCTGGAGTTATAGACCATGAAACTTAATTCTAAGCCCCAAAGGCTCTCCTCACATGAGTAAAGAAGAATCAATGACTTTACTTGTGGTGTTGGTGAAGAATACTGAGTATACCATGGCTGCCAAAAGAACAAACTAATCTGTCTTGGAGGAAGTGAAACCAAGGTGCACCTTTGACACAAGAATGGTGAAATTCTGTCTCACATTCTTCGGGCATATTGTTATAAAGAACTCTTGTGTTGTTGTTTGTTATGTGGAGTCAGAACTGACCCATAGCTGACCCTCCAGCAGGTTTTCAGAGGCAGTTAATCTTATGTGAGGAGATTGCTTATCCTTTCCCTGTGGAGCAGCTGGTGGCCTCGAACCACATGCCTTTAGGATTGCAGTACAGCTTCTTAGGACTGATCACCAGAGATGGAAGGTACTAGTCCTTGCGAAACAAGCAGTAGGCTAAGTGGAGGGTCAGAGAAAGAGAAGAACACCTGGATGAACACAGTAATGTAGTAAAGCCCTAAGTACGTGGGACACTGTGAAGATGATACAGGACAGGACACGATATCAGTCTATTGTCCATAAGGTCTCCGCGAGTCTTTGCTCCAAGGCACATAGCAACAGCAACATGACACCAGACTACCCACAAACCCCATATCGTCATTGTTAGGTACAATTGAGTAAAATACGACCCAAAATCCTATGATCAATAGATCTGAACCCTGTTCCATCCTATGCCATTCTCATAATCTCTGACACACTTGAGCACATTGCTACAGTCATTGTGTCATTCCATTTCATGGAGTGTCTTCCTCTTTTGCTGACCCTCCACCTTTCCAAATATGATGTCCCTTTCCAAGGATTAGCTTCTCCTGTCAATATGTCCAAAGTATGAAAGATAAAACTGCTTGATCCTTGCCCTCGAGAAGCACTGTGGCAGCACTGTTCACAAGACTTATGTGTTTGTTCTTTTGCCAGTGCCTAGGATATTCAGTACCCTTCTCCACACCACAACTCAACACGTCAATTATAGAAGTTTTGATAACATGCAACAGCATTGTAACAAGCACAGCACTGAAAATCAGAGGTAACAGTGGCCACTGGACTCATGGGCATAAATGCTGTAAAGGCTCTATTCTAGGCCATGTAGAGACAGCAGATATCTCTGTAGGTCACTTCTTAAAATAGTTTCTAAAGATAATTGAAGTAAAATTCTTTACATATTAAGAAATAGTCATTCAAAGTTTATGTTGATGCCTGGCAAGACACATTTACATCTCAACTTCTTTCATCTAGTGTTTAAAGTGTTGCATGGCAACCCAAAGACAGGTGGTTCAAATCCATCAACTGCTCCATAGAGGAAAATGTTCCATTTTCTGTGCAGTTTAAAAAGCTGCTGGACCGTCAGCTTTCAGTCAGTTCTGACTTGACAGCACATAACAACAAACATCACGTTCTCTTTTGGGTTGTTCCATGTCAAGTGAGGAATGCATACTGTTGTTGTTGTTGTGTATCATCGAACTGGAACTGACCGATAACAGACCCTCCAGCAGTTTTCAGAAGCACTTAATCACATGGAAGGAGATTGCTCATCCTTCTCCCAAGGAACAATTTGTGGATTCGAACTGCATGCCTTCAGGATTGCAGTTCATTTTCTTACCACCAGGCCATTATTACATTCAAATTCACTTAAATATCAAACATAAAATAAACCAGAAACAATAGTTGAGAAACTTTTATATCTGTTGCTTCTGTTGATGTTTTCCTTTTTATTTGTCTAAATTGCTTTCATTTCTATTTGTGAAGTGGTTTGATTGCATCAAGGGTATGATTCTTTAGAACTGAATAGTTCTGAATAGAGAAATAGGGAAGGAAATAGAATAAAGGATTCTATAGACTGTTCAGTTTCTCATGTTACTGCCAGAAAAACAACCTGTCACAGCACAAAACCACATGGTGTAGTCAATGTAACAGAATAATAGAAGAAAATGTTTCTTCATGTTTTTAAGATTCCCTTTAAAGGGGTTACCGTTTTTCAGAATTACAGCTGAAATTCATATTACCATACTTAATTTCTACAACTATCAGCTTTATACTTTTATTTCCAGAAATCCATAAACTTTGCCTGGTAGAAGCTAGTTGCTAAATAGAAAACAGGCTGGGGTTTACATTAGGAACTTTATAGTTTCCACCAAAGAGAGATCTAAGGATGTTATAATTCAGCAGAACCTCAGAGATCGTCTGTTTTAATCAGCTACATGGCACAGTCATTATCTTCAACTCTTTCTGACAGTTTATTAGCATTACTTATCTTAGAAAAGCACGCGTGCGCGCGCGCGCGCGCACACACACACACACACACACACACACACACACACACACAGAGTTGCTAGTAAACCTTTTCTACTTAGGGCACCCTTATGTGTCTTTGGTATTCACACGGTGTTCATTGGCTGAATTTTTGAACATAGATTTATAAGCCTCTCATCTCAGGTACATCTGGATGGACTTGAATCTCAAAACTCTGATTAGCACCTGAGAACGTTAACTCTGTGCTCAGGGACTAGAGAGAAGGCAAGATTTGTTGATTCCACATGAATAGAGATGATTGTTGGACACATTTTTTTAAAGCCTTACAATTTCACTCATCTCTGTGTTTACTTGTAATTATTACTTATAATATCATAACTTTTCAGGACCTATACATGCTATTTAGATCTCCTTGCCTTTATGTTCCCTAGTGTTATTCATTTAATCCTGTTCACATGACACTCATGTATTGTTTGCTTAATACCACTCACATCATCATTCAGTCTCCCATTGCCTTTTATGATGATGGAATCGGTGGCACTCCAGAAAATTTAGGCTGTGCAAATAATTTGAAAAACCGGACTCCATGAAGAAAACGACAGCGTCAGAATCAGAGGAAGATTTATCAACCATCTGCATTATAAAGGAGGCACAAGTTTGCTTGCTGGAAGCAAGGGGCACCTGAAGTACTTGTTGCAGAAGATTAAAGACAGCTTTCAATATGGATTGCAACCCAACATCAAGAAGGTAGCAGTCCTTACCACTGGACCAATAAATAACATCATTATGCATAGAGAAAAGATTGAAATTGACAACATTTTGATCTTACTTGGATCTATAGTCAACACCCTTATTACCAGCAGTCAAGTAACCAAAAGACATTGCATTGGGCAAAATATTTGAGAGGAACCTCTTCAAATCAGTGATGTCAGTTTGAAAACTAACGTGCACTTAATTCAGGTCATGGTTTTTTCCATCACATGCTCTTCGTCAGAGATATGGACAGTGAATCAGGATTCTCGGAGAAAAATCTATGCCTTTGTGTTGTGGTGTTGGAGAAGTGTGCTGAGTATCCATGGGGAACCAAAAGAACAAGAAGACATGTCTTGAAAAAATGCAGCCATAGTTGTCTTTGGAGGCAAGGATGGCAAAGCTTGATCTCACATACTTTGAGGACGTTTCTAAGAGAGACTAGTCCTTGGAAAGGGACCATCAGGTTTGCAAAGGCGGAGGTCAGTGAAAGAGATGAAAGTCTTCAATGAGTTGAATTATCACAGTGAATGCAGCATTGTGCTCAAGTGTGTCAGCAATAATGAGGATGGCACAGGCTAGGAAAGGGTTAATATCTGTTGCTCTGATTCACAAGGTCACTATGAGCTGTAGTCAATTTGCCAGCACCTTACAACCTGAAATTGTTACTGTGCATGGCTAGAACTATACATGAAAGTTTTATTCAGAGTATTCTGGAAAGTATGAACCACAGTTACTTGCATGATATCAAATTTGCCATTTATAATTTTAGAGCAGGAACTATCAGTGTCTTTATTTTTTAAACCTACAGCCCATCATCCCTCCATTTCTATAATGTGAACTCTTTCAATGTAGAACACACCTTACCTTCTGCAAACCACCTGCATTGAGGAGAAGAGGTGAGCGTTCCTTTGGTAGAGCAAGAAGAAGCTTGCAAGGAATATCTGCATTTGACATTTGACCGCATCCCATGAGACCAGCTCAGGGAAGCATGACGTCTTCACAGTAGTAGAAGGCCAAAGAAGGTAAAAAACCAAAAATTCTATTGCCATTTAATGAATAGTTATCTTAAAAATCCTAGGAGGAAGATAATCAAACCAATGCTAAAAAAAACAAAAACAAAAACAAAAAAAACCACACACACAAAAAAACAGAACTCTGGTGGTATAGGCATATAGAGTTGCACTGATAACCCAAAGACTCCACCTCTTTGCTAGTTTGAATCCACTGATGCCTTTGTGAGCGAAAAGTGGACAGTGTTCTTCCATGTGATTCGCAGCCTCAGAAAACTCATTATGATTGGGTTCATACTTGAGGACAATGAGGGTTTTTAGTGAACCTGGAAAAAGAGGAAGAATATCAGCAGAATTAATTGACATGGTTGCTGCTCCCATGGACTTTTTAAACAGCAACGATCGTGAGGATGGCACGAAATAGGGCGACGTTTTGTTGTGTCATACACAGACATTTCAATTCAGAGTGTGCCTCTAGCAGAGGTCATCATCTTGATCTTTCAGCTATTAGTTGCTTCTAGCAATACATCTGTCTTGATAATCTGTCTTCCTGGTTTTGTGTGTGTATGTGGCTTTGTGTTCATTCAGCTTTATCATAACTCAGAAATCATTATTAATTATTGTTGTTTTTGTTGTTGTTGTTATGTGCCATCAAGTCACCTGCAACTCACAACAACCCTATGTACAACAGCTCTGAAGTCTGCCCTCTTCAGAGCTAGACTTACTGACTCCAACACACCTACCCTCATTTCCCCAGTAACTCTGTAAACCCATCTCACCCACGACTTCCTCTCCTGTGCTGTCCCTCTACTCTTCTAAGCATGATGCCCTTCTCCAAGGACTGATCCCTCCTGGCCATGTGCCCAAAGTATGTGAGATGGAATTTGAAAATTCTAGTCTTCAAGGAGAAAATTGGTTTCACCTTTTCCAAAACAGACTTAATTTGTTTTCTTGGTGGCCCATGATATGTTCAAGACTCTTATCCAGCACCACAACTCAAAGGCATCAATTTTTCTTCTGTCTTCCTTAGTCCCTGTCTAGCTTTCTGATGCATAGCTAGTAATTGCTAGTCTAGGTGGCCTGGCCCACCTAGACTGACTTCCATCGTTGCTTCTCAGTACTCTCAAGAAGTCCCTGACAGCAGACTTTCCCAATGCAATTCACCTTTTGATTTCCTGACTGTTGGTGCCAAAAATATTGATTGTGGAGCCGCGCAAGCTGTAACTTTTAACAACCTCAATCTCTTCTCCATCCATCATGGTGCTGCCACTTGGCCAAGTGGTGAGAATCTTTGTCTTCTTCAATCCATATTGAAGACTACAATCCTTGACCTGCAGCAAACACTATGGGTCTTCCTCAGTTTCGGCAAGCAAGATTGTGTCATCTGCATAACATAGGTTGCTGATGAATCTTCCTCCAATCCTGATGCCACATTCCTCCTTATAAAGCCCAGCCTCCCAAATGATCTTTTCTGTATATCAATTGAAAGAGTATGGAGACACATCCCTGACATACGTCTTTCCTGATACTGAACTATACAGTGTTTTCTTCTCTGTTCTGAGGACTGCTTCCTGGTTTGAGTATAGGTTTTGCATGAGCACAGTCAAGTGTTCTGATATTCCCTCAAGGTTAACCACAATTTATTGTGGTCCACACAGTTAAATGCTTTTGCATAGTTTATAAAACACAAATAGACATTCCTCTGATATTCTTTGCTTTCTGCCAAGATCTATCTGACATTGGTGTTAATGTTTCTAGTGCCACAGTTTCTTCTAAACCCAGCTTGTATTTCTCATCAACCTTAGTTTATTATAAAACTCAAAAGCTCAAATTTATTTCTTTCAAATCCTAACCAACTCAGCACTGACCCTCCAGCAGGTTTTCAGAGACTAATAATCCTTCAGAAGGAGATTGTCATTTTTCTCTCATGAAGCTATTCATTTGAACTGATAGAGAAGCACCATACTTGTATTAATGCCCTATCAACTAGGATATTCAAGCTCCCAAATTTATTACAATTCCTTTAAAATAATGAAGAAAAGTCTTATTTTAAATCAGGGTTACATTCACTGTTAAAGAGGTTAAGAAGATTCGATACATATTTTTGTGGGATCACAATTCAATCCTTAACAAACGTTGCCATTGTCGTTATGTGCTGTCAAGTCAGACCTAACTCACAGGTGACCCTCCCATGGGCTTTCAGAGGCTTTAGGTGACATGGGAGGAGAAAGCAGCTGGTGGGTTCCACCTGCGCCTTGAAATAAGGTCGGCAGTGCAACTTTTACCACGTGGTTGCCACTAGAATCCAAGGAGGGCTTTAAAGAAACAAATGTCACACCAAATCAGTGTCTGCACAGTCCTGTGCCAAGTCTGCACATCTCCATGAAAGAAATACGCAGTGACCAATGGAAAGGTCTCTTTGCCTGATCACCTTTCAACATCAAAGGGTTAGACACGAAGCCCTTGGATATAGGCCAGTCCTTGTGCAACTCAGAGCACCTGGTTTATCTTTTCCTTTAGGCAGAACATCCTAGAGAAAAGAAACAGGATTGGATTCCACATGGTCCTTGACTAGAATTGGGGTATTTCATCCAGATAGCACTGTGACTCCAGCAGATTCCAGGTTACGAGAGGAGGAGTTTAAAAAGTGCCAGCTGGGTGCCTCAAATCATGAGAGTCCCTGAGATCTGGGGCTCGAGCTACTGGCCTCATGAACTCAGTTCTAAAGTTGGCACTGTCACCTAGCCATTTAATTATATAAAAGCCATTTTAGTCATTACCTAACTTTTATTATTTGTTTTTTGTCTCCAAACTCATCTTCTTTGACTTCTTTAACTATTCCAAAAAGTGGATGGATGACTTCTGAAGTGTGGCAACATTTTAAATGCCACTCTTTTATGTATATGGCCATCTGTGCTCAGGCAGTGTCTTTTCCAATTATGTTGTACATTCTATCATCTGCGTTGTTTATGCATTTGTTTGACATTCGTATACTGCATAATAGAATCTGTTCAAAATCAATACAATCACCCCACTTGTCACAAGTTGAATGCAAATGTTACCGCACATGAAGTCATGGACATTCTGGTGCACATACTTAGGGCTCAAGCAGAGGACCCTGGCCATTTTATAATTGTTCCCATTTGTTGGCAATGTTGGAAAGAAGACTGAAATGAACTGGGTTTGAAGAATTTTGATGTAGGGATATGAAGACAAATTGCACTTTGCAATATTTAGATACTTTAATCAAGTTCCAAAATAGACCTCAACTTTATTTATGTTACTATTTCGTTGATTTGAACTTGAGTTAATGATGTGTATTTTACCCCCATAGGATGGGAGATACGAGATTTGTTTATTAAATTTATTTTATTATGTTTTAAAACCCAGTGAAATGTTTTATTACTGTGAGCATCATTGTAATTTTTCCTTTCTTACGTATTTTATTATACAGTGGCACGTGGGTAGGGAGTTGTACTGCCAACAACTAGCACACAGTTTGAATCTTTGGCTGCTCCACAGGAGAAGGATGTGGACTCTCCTGTGTAATATATAACCTCTGAAAACCCACTGAGAGATCAGCTACAACAACAAAAGCAACATATATTCAGCTCAGCATACAGGCCACATTTGTGGCAGCGAGTGTGAGACATTGCTTTGGAAGTCATCCACATCATGTAACATATATCCATCCAGGAAATATCTAGTATGTACCAGAAGCCAGCCCTCCCTATGCTTTCTTGCAAAATCCTTTGATGTTGTGATATTAATTATATCAGGCTAAGAATCCAGCTTAAAAGGTTCCATAAACATTACATGTTATGAAGGCTATTAAATCAGAAAATGGCATTTGTAAATGGAAATCCCCAGAAATTCTAATCAGTTAAACTCCTTTCTCAATTCAAGTCTTGTTGGAAGAGGATAACATTTTCATATTGTGAGCTGAAGGAGACCTCTGACAAAATCTTGAACCAGAACTAAGTTTCTCCCTGGACCAAATTCTCAGCCCTCATGAAGAACTTCTGCTGCAAATTCCTTTTCCTGCCACCTTGGCCTCAGTTTTATATTCTCTTGCCTCTTTTAATATCAGTGTCCTCTAGTGTCCGTGCTTGCCTCATCACTCCAAATTCATTCCCCGATCAAACTCTAGTCATGAGGTCTTCTACTGAATGCTGTAAACCATGCTATTTACTTAGTCTACAAAGAACAACTATCTGTTTTAAAGAGATGCCTTTAAGGGTACATTTTACTGGAAAAGACAGCCCAATTACAAAGCAATGTCATAGGTGTCACATAATCTGTGAGAACACAGAAGCAGTAACAGTTTACTATATTTCACATATTCAGTTAAGTTACTGCTTAAATGAAGGCCGAGTAACCAAACAACGAATGGACCATTCAGACGAAGAGAACTGTGAAGATGAATGATGAAGAACCATGTGGCTCAGGCTCATAGTTCATGTGAGAGATGGGGAAACTGAGGCAGAATAGGTAGAGAACATGCAGGGAAATGAAAGGAGAAGGAACATTATCCACATAGACAGACTATGGGAAGCAGGTAATAAAAACCTTGAGGAAACCGGCTAGTAGGAGTAGGATATTGAGATTAAAGCATGAGAGATGTTGGAGAAGCTAGAGAAAGTGCTGAAACAAGGAAGGGATCCTCTCATGATGGGAAAAGGAAAAACTGGCTGAATTTGTACAATAAATGAAATCAAATCAAATGAGAATTGGAAATTGTTGAAGCTAAGAACAAAATCTGCTTCAGTGGTGTGGTATGGATGGAGAAAGTGCTTTAGGTGGGGATATTTAAGAGATGTGAGAAAGAAGAGTGATGCAATTTACTGAAAGACTTGGTAGCTGAAAATTTATCTAATGAGCCTATTTTCCCCTCCTGTCGAGCCAAATTGAGATCATATTTATCAGCCAAGGTAAGAGGGAAAAGGAGAAGAGAGGATTTTGAAGATATGGGAAAGCAAAAATATTACAGTTGCATTTAAGGAACGTGTTGCTAATCTGTTGCTTTCTCGCTTCACCTCCTTTTGGCCTTTATTTATTTTTTTTAATTCTAACTTTATCCTTTTTTTGAAGTTTTCTTTTGGTTTATTTTCTTCACTGTTGCACATTTTCTCTGCCCCTATCCCAGCCTACCCTGAAATGCATCCCTGTTCCAAATTGTTTCCGTACGTATATTATCTGACCATATATTCCTTTCAAACAGTTCTTCCCCTCATCCATACAGTATTCTATATCTACCTGCTCTTTTTTTTTTTTTTTCATTTGACCTTTTAATTTTGTCTCCAAGTAAAAACACTCTTTTTAGCATGATTGAATGTCACTTTTCTTTTTGTTAGGCTCAGGTTCTGAATTTGACTCGCACCTGCTCTGGTCCATTTGGAACAGGTCAATGTCACTCAAGGCCTGGATGTATATTCATCTCATAGTTGGATAGTGGAGATAATGGCTACGAAGATGGGCTATTTTTTAATGCTCATAAAGTATTATATTTAAAATAAAATAAGAGCTCTGGTAGCCTAGTGAGTAAGGATTTGTGCTACCAGTCAAAAGACATACAGTTTTAATCCACCAGCTGTTCTGAGAGAGAAAAATGGGCATTCTTCCTATGCATTTGACAGCGTCTGGAAATCCTCTGGAGGGTCAGCTCTGAGGTAGTCGTTCCGACTTAACAGTACATAAGAACAATATCTGAAGAGAGAAAATAAGGGAGCTACATGGCATCAGGCAACTCACTTCAACTATCTCAGCTTGTCCCGCTCTCAGATGCATAGCAAGTGACTATAAAGATCTGTTTAAAATGCATATGTGCTTAGGCATTATACGTATGACAACAGCCCAGAAAAAGAGGTACATCATTGCAAGGAGGAAGTGGAGGGAGGTCATTGTGCAATAATGAGTGTGTTTTGTTTTGTTGTTTGTTTTTTTAAGTGAATGACAGAAGGGAGGGGGATAAAATGTGCAACAATTAATGAAAATCTAGCATCTCTGTAAACATTCATTAAAATCACAATTAAAATACATTTTTTTATTAAAAAAAAAAGACCTTGACCTGAGTCAGGTGCACCTTACTGAAGGGAGCTCTAGTGGTTTTGTGATAAAGAATTGCACTCGTAACCTGAAGGCATGTGCTTTGAATCCACCAGCTGCTCTACGGGAGAACAGTAAGCAGTCTCCTCCCTTGGAATTGATTGCCCCTGAAAACCTGCTGGAGGGCCAGCTGTGATGAATTGGTTCTAACTAGAGCAATAACAATGACCTGATTCGGTGCAGGGTAGCTACCTAATAAGTATTTATGGCTTTCTTCTTCCTTAAATTCACTTTGCACTGGTGTTCACTACTGTTTTACAAAGATTGCATGGACTTTTAGTATGAGCCAGGCATTCTTTTAAGCCCTTGCCATGATTAATTTATACAATACCCATAAGAACACTGGTTCTAAATTTAAATTTAGACAGGTCAGCTTGAAAGCCTGTGCTTTCAACCATAACATAATAGTTGCCATCTACTTTTTTTTTTTTGCCATCTACTTTTGAAATAATTCTTATTCAGAGGTTATTTAGGATATAAATTGTATTTACTGTAAAGGCCAGTGATATATTGCTTTGAAGTTTTCAGATATCATTTCCCTATGACTTAGATATATGTAAAATGTCCCTTTTGCCAGTAAAAACTTAAAGAAAAAGACTGTTCCCTGAGTGGCCAGGCCATATGTCAGAAGAATTTTCTGATTATTAATGTATTTGAAAAGGGTAATGTGGAACTTTTTTGTATACTTAGCCAAAAAAATACATTAGCACCAGAATCTATGTCAATATATTCCCTTGCCCTGGGAGAGTAAATAATAAATAGATCAAATAAAAGTCACAGGAACATTTGAAGAGATGATTCTATTTATACGTTACTAAACAGCATGCACTATATTCAGTAAAGTTAAATTTGCCTCACTGAAATAATTATGTAGTGGCAATTTGGGTAAAAATGCTTTAGTTTTATATTTTATATAACTTCAGTACCAGAATTAAAAATATACAGTCATTATAAAGTCAGATTTCTTAACATGGAAGTAATTTTCAATGTAATTTTAATCATAAATATCAGACATAAATTGAGGCTATTCTGTCTTGATTTTTTTAAGTTCATCGGGCAGTGAATATTGTTAATTTTACAAAGTTAACTATCGCTTTTTAGCAGTTGCTATCAGATACTCCAATGTAATTACTTTTAGTCCTATTATCAGATAAATATTTAATTCCATTTAAAGATCAAGTGAAATGAATATGTGAAGAGTAACTAAAATGTGTGCATTACCTTTCTTCAGATGCAAGAAATAAATACTAAATTTATGAAATTGAAATTTCTGTTTACAGAATCTGGGAAATGGAAAGAGTTGTCTTTAGAGATGATGATGGGTTTCTATTTGTTGTTGTTAGGTGCCTTTGATTCAGAATGACTCAGAGATACCCTGTGAACAACAGAATTGAATCTTGTACTATCTTGTATCATATTCATAATCTCTGATCAACTTAAGCCCATTGATGCAATTACCTGTCAATCCATCTCAGTAGGAGTCTTTCTCTCTTTCACTAGCCCTCCACCTTTCCAAGCATGATATCCCTTTTCAAAGAATAGTGCTGCCTAGGAAAATCTCCAAAGTATGAGGGATGAAGCTTCACCATCCTTGCTTAAAAAGAGCATTCAGGCTGCACCTTTGCTGAGACATACCTGATCATTTCTTTGGCAGTCCACAAGAAGAGTGTGTTCAGTACTCTTCCACAACACTACAACTCCGTGCTATCCGTTCTTCTGTCATCCTTTTTTCACTATACAAATCTCAGATGCATAGCAAGTGATTAAAAAGATTGTGGCCTGAATCAGGTGCACTCTTGAGTTCAAACTAAAATAATTGCTCTTGAGTATTTTAGAGATGTCACTGATGGAGGACTTGCCCAACTGATGCGTCACTTGATCATTGGTGCTAAGGAACCTGATTGTGGATCCAAGTAAGGTTAAATCACTGACAGTTTCAATTTTTCTTTGTCTTTGCAGTTTAGTGCTATGTGTCAGAGAGCTGGACAATTTCTAGGGATTATAGAAGGAGAAGTGATGCCTTTGAGCTGTGGTGCTGGAGAAGAGTGTTGAAAATACCATGACTGCCAGGAGAACAGTTTTGTCCTGAAGTGGGTGAAACCAGGTTGCTCCTTGGAAGCAAGATTCTGAAGCTTCGTCTGATATACTTTGGGCATGTTTCAAGGAAGGATCAGTCCTTGGAGAGGGACATCATTTTGGGAGAGGGGAGGGACAGCGTAAGAGAGGAAGAGCCCTGATGAAATGGATCAATTCAATGATTGGGGTAATTGGAGTGGGTGTGTCAGAGACAGTGAGGTTGGCACAGGATAGAGCAGGGTTTAGGGCTCTTGTACATAGGATTATTATGAGTCACAAGTGAATTGGTGGCACATAGTAACAACAATCACCTAATGTTGTTGCCTTTTTGCCCATGATAAAGATCTTTCTCTTCTTAATGTGGAGGTGTAATTAATATTGAAGGCTGTAGACTTTTATTTTCTTCAGCAAGCATTTCAGGTCCTCTTCATTTGCAAGAAGCAAAGTTGGACCATCTCCGTAATACTCTTGTCTTCCTCTGATCCTGATGTCACATTCTTCTTCATGAGAAGGGTCTGGCTTCATGAATTATTTGTTCAGCCTTCATACTGAATAGGTATGGAGAAAGGATAGAACTCTGGCACACACCCTTCCTGATTTAAAACTATGTAGTGTTTCCTTGTTCTACTGAAGGAACAGCTTCTTGGTCTAGGTTTAAATTTTGTATAAGCATGATTGTTCTACAATTCTCATTCTTCTCAGTATTATCCATAGTCTGTTGTGATCCACACAGCTACATGCATTTGCATAGTAAGTTAACCATAAATGGACATTCCTCTATTATTCACTGCTCTCAGCTAAAATCCATCTGACATCAGCACTGATACTCCTTTTATCATGTATGGCCTCTTCTAAATTGCACTCAGTTCTTTTTCAATGTACTACTCTTGCTGATTTTGGAAGATCTTCAGCAACATTTTGCTTGTATGTGCAATTAATGACACTGTTTTATAATGACCCCATTCTGTTGAATCACCTTTCTTAGGAATGGGAACTAATGTGGGTCTCTTCCAGTCCATTGGTCAGGTAACTGTCTTCCAGATTCTTTGGCATAGACTGGTGAGCACATCCACAGTTGCATCTGTTAGTGAGAATGTGTCAATCAGTATAACGTGTATTTCTGAGATTTTACTTTTTCCTAGTTTCTTCACTCCATCTTAAACTTCCTTTCCACCACTGGCTTTTGTTCAAGTGATACTTGCGGAGTTTTTTCAGTGTTGAGCAATTCTTTTTTTAGTACAGTGATTCTTTGTATTCCTTTTGTCTTCTTTTGATACTTACTGGATCATTCACGATTTTGCACATGGCATCTCTCAATATTAGACTCAAGGCTTGAGTTTGTCAGTTCTTTCAGCTTGAGAAATTCCAAGCAAGTTCTTCCAGTTTTATTCTTCCACTCTAGCTCTCTGCACATTTTGTTATAATACTTTGCTTGAGCTTCCTTTAAAATCTTCCATTTATCTCTTTTACTTTGGCATCTCTTCCCTTTGTTTTGGATTCTCGACACTCTTGGGCAATTTTTATAGTTTTTTTCTCACATCTATTTCAGTTTTTTTCCCTTTTCCTCTGTCTTTGTCATAACCTTTCGCACTCTTAATAGATGGCATTCTCAATTTCATCGAACAGTTCTGGTTTTCAATCATTGGTGATCAGTGCCTCCAACTTGTCCTTAAGGTGACTTTTTCAATTCAGGTGAGATAGACTCAAGGTCATATTTTGTTTAGTGCATCTTTGTGTTAATCTTGTTCAGTTTCAGTTCGCAATTGCACATAAGTAGCTGGTGGTCTGTTCCACATTCAGCCTGGCTTTGTTCCAAGTGATGGTATGGAGCTTGTCCAATGATTCTTTCTGCAGACATAGTCAGTCTTAGTCCTGTGCAGTCTGGTAGGTAAGGTACATGTGTAAAGACAACTTTTGTGTTTCATTAGAAAAGTTATTTGCTATGATTAAATCACTGACTGTACAAAATTAGTCATTGTATGTTCAGCATTATTTCTGTCACCAAGTCCATACTTTCCTACAAGCATTTCTTCTTCATTGTTTCCAATATTTGCATTCCCATCACTGGTAATTATTGATTCCACAGATTTGATCAATTTTGGACTGCAAATTTTGTATAAGTCCTCAGTTTCCTTCTTTTTTATTTTAGTTGTTGGTACATATATTTGAATAATAGTGTTGTTAACAGGTTTTCCTTGTATGTGTATGGATAGTATTCAATCATGTAACATGATCTTTAGACTAGACCTTGAAATCAACCTTTTAGTTATGAAAGCAACACCATTCTTCTGCAATGTTTCATTCCCAGAATAGTAGATCATATGGCTGTGGTTGTCTACTTCAAAGTGGCCCATGCCAGGCCATTTCAGTTCACTAATATCTAGAATGTCAATCTCTATGTGTTCCATTTCCTTTCTGACAACTTCATTTTCCTATATTTCAGTTTTCTTACTTTCATACTACATGCATTCTATGTTCTAATTATTAATGATTGTTTTCAACTGTTTCTACTCATCCTTGAATGACTTCCTATATCAGCTCTAACTCTAATACTGTATCTACTTCCTCTTCTCTGTTGTTCGTAGGATTTGGTTATTTCTTTCTAATTTTACTTAGCTTATTGTCTTTTTCCCTTTATATTTTCTTTTTTAATTTTTTTTAAATTTAATACTGGTTCTTTACAAAGTTTGAATACATTGTTTTCACACTAGATATTTTCTATTTCTTTCACCACCACCACCTGCTCTACCCATCAAATTGTACAGCCCTATGATTAATCCCCCATCCTCATGCCTCTGTTTCCACCCTGCCCCCAAATGGATCCCTCTACTCATTCTACAATAATGGTCTTATACAGTATTTGTCCTTATATGACTGGGTTAGTTCACTCAACATAATGCTCTTCAGTCCTTCCAAATTGGTAGTGATTTACAGAATCATTGCTCCTAATTGCTATGTCCTATTCCATTTTGTGAATATATGTTAATTTCTCAATCCATTCAATTATGGTTTGACATTTGGGCTGTTTCCATGTTCTTGTGATGGTGAATAGTGCTGTTATAAACACTGGTGCACAAGTCCCCATTTGTGCCTCAGTTTTCATTCTCTTAGGGTATATTCCAAGCAATGGAATAGCTAGGTATATAGAATTTCAAAAATCAGTGGAATTCCTCTAAAGTAAAAAAGAGAACTCAGAGAAGGAAACCAAGAAAGCAATACCATTTACAATTGTTGTTGTTGTTCATTGCCTTCAAGTCGAGCACGACTCATAACTACCCTGTGAACAGAAGACCTGAACTACTATCAAAGTTCATAAAGCCAATCACAATTTGAGATACCTGGAGTGGACCTAATTAGAGATACAAAAGACTTATACAAAGAAAATGACAGAACGTTTCTACAAGATACAATAAAAGACCTATATAAATGGGGGGGGGAATTCATTTTCATGGATAGAAAGACTCAATATTGAGAAAATGACAACCCTACCAAAAACCAATCTACATGTTCAACATAATCCCAATACAGATACCAAATTCATTTTTCAAGCAGATCAAAAGGGAAATTGTCAAGTTTATGTGGAGAGGCAAGAGACTCCAAATAAGCAAAATACTTTTAAGAAACAAAAATGAAGTGGGAAGCATAGCACTCTCTGACCTTAAAACCTACTACACAGTTGTAGTAACCAAAATGGCATGGTACTGGTACAATGACAGGCACATAGAACAATGGGACAGAATTGAACCCAGAAATAAACTCAATAGAAATATGACTGTCTATGTTAACTGATATTTGACAAGGCAATAAGACCTATCAAATGGGGAAATGACAATCTCTTCAATATATGATGCTGGCAGAATTGGAATGCTACCTGCAGAAAACTGAAACAGGACCCATATCTCACACCATGCACCAAAATCCACTCAAGGTGGATCAAAAACCTGGGAGTAAATTTCAAAACCATAAAGTTCAAAGAGAAACTGAGGTCAAACTTAGATAGCCTAGTATCAAGGACTGCCAGATATAGCCAGAAATGTACAATGTGGAAAGGAAAAAATTGATGAAGGGGACCTTCTGAATATTAAATCCATGTTCACATCAAAAACTTTACCAACAAAGTGAAAAGAAAACCTACTGACTGAGAAAAACTTTTGGCAATACCATCTGAGATAAAGATCTCATATCGAAAGTTTACAGAATCCTACAGGGCCTCCACAAGAAAAAGATGGATAACCCAATTACAAAATGGGTGAAAGACATGGAAAGAATTTTCACAGAGGAAAATAATCAGATGGCCAACAAACTGATTGTTCATAGTGTTTTCAAAGGCCTGTTATTTTGCAAGTAAATGGCGTGTCCTCATTTCTAGTCTCTCTTAACCTAGGAGGTCAGCTACAATATTCCACCATGATGATCCTTCCGGTATTTGACACACTGATAGCTTCAATAGTAACAGCAACCCACAAGGTACACAAGTACAATGTATTGACAGACAAGTGCTGTATTAATAAGAGCAAACAATAAACAAACAAGCATATACACATCCAACTATAAAGTAATTGTTGTTCTTACATACTATAGAGTTGAAACCGACCAATCGCTGACCCTCCAATGATTTTTCAGAGGAAATTAATCATATGGGAGGAGATTGCCCATCTTTCTCCAACAGAGCAACTAGTGGCCTCAAACCACATGCCTTTGAGATTTCAGTGCAGCTTCTTGACACTAGGTCACCATGTAAATCAATCAATATAATGAACTGACAGATAGTTGTTGTACCTCAAACAACAAACTGTAAGACAACCAGACATACTAATATCCTCATGAAGGACACTCTTTTCTTGCCCCAACTAAGACCATGACAGCACAACAGGAAAAGGTCCTGGATTTGACCCAGATATTAACTCTTTATTTAAGGATGGTATATTTGAGGCCCAGTAGGTATAGGACAAAATAAGATTAGACTTCAAGAGTGTGAGTAGGCCGGAGATCTAGATTTGTTTGTTTGATTTGGGTATTGGTACTGTAAAAAGACTGGAATGGGAACCTCAGCCTAGTTGATGTCAAAGACTAGCGGTACCAAGGAAAATAATCATAGGAGTGGAGAAATGAAATTAGTGAACAGAGAAGGAAAATAGATTTTTCCATTTGCAGTGTAGGAGGTGAAGTCTTTCCAAATGAAGACAAGTCTATGTTAAAGACCTCCCACGAGTTTTCTCTTGAAATGGATATCAGCAGCTTTCAACATGTCATGGAACCAGGCCAACCAATATACACTCTCCAAATAAAGTGTTATTTGGGAAAGATATTGGTCTGAAATTCTCCAGAGTTCCTGAAAAATCTGAAAAAATGGAAATTTAACTTTATATAGAGACAACTTTTCTAAAACAGTTGCCTATAGTTTTGTTTGTTTGTTTTCTGTTTTGTTTTTATCAGAGAGCTAGTGATAGCCTGGACTTTGTTCTGAAGCTTCATCATTTGGATTTAAGTTAGTCTGGAATGTGACCAGGTATGAAACACTGTGGTTGTGTTGTGTACTGTCGAGTCAGAACCAGCTCATAGCTGACCCTCTAGCAGGGTGTCAGAGGCAATAATCACATGGGAGGAGATTTCCCAGCCTTCTACCAAAGAATGACTGGTGGATTCAAACCACATGCCTTCATAATTACAGTGCAGGTTCTTACAGGAAGCTTTGGTTGTGTACTGTGTTATGTGTTGTATTGGTTAACTAAAAGAATCTACTAGCTAAGTGAACAGTTTTCCCTCATAAAGATGTACAGTCTCAGAAACCTGATGAAGGGTTGCTATGATTCAGAATTGACTCAATGGTTGTGCATTATTGGATGGGAATAATGGCCAATATCTACCATTTTTATATGAGTTAACAGTAACTCCTTTAAATCTGTTAATGTCCTATGCATTATGTTAAACTTTCACTTAACCTGGTGCTATTGAAGCCTTACATCAGCCAAGAGTTTGATAGCATCATTAAACTTCACTTACATGTGAGGATCTTGGGACTCCCAAAGTTTGTGTAACTTGTTGAATGTGATGTAGCTTTAGATTTCTTTCATATCTAAGCTGTAGAGTTGTTGACAATAATTTTATATTCTAAATCTGAGTAATATAAAGAAAAACAGTGAAGAGATCGCTTTATGTTTCAAACAATTTTAGTCGATTATAAAAAAGAAGTGGCTTATCAAATGAAATATTTCCATCATAGATCTCGATTTCAATTCTGTTTGTCCCTCTTTCTATGAGTGCCTCTGTTTCTGTGAGGAGACATCAGGAGCAGATTACTAGGGCTAAAGGGATAAGCAGTGTTAACGTGGACAATGACTTCACTGAACAAAATTAGTAAGGGGATGCGAGTAGATAAGACTTGTCCTAAAACTTAGAAAGCTGAACTGGGATTTTGTTGCTTTATTCTTTTATTTTACATTTCAATCCTTGTTGGTTTGAGGGTTTCTGTTTCAATGGATAAGCTTGTAGTCATATGAGAAGCTGTTGTGAAGGGAAAACCCTTGACTACTCAAACAGTTGGAATCTACGTTAAACTCTGAGGTTTAGAATGACTGTTGATGGCCAAAATGTACTTTTGGGACACACGTGTTACATGATAGCACCCAGATCTGAGTTAATGCACTAAACAGACTGCCTTTCTTTCCTACCAGCTGTTCCTGTCTCCATTTTTTGTTTGGGTTATGACTCTTCATGTACAACAGATCAAGCAGGACATTTCAATAGGGCCATATTTTTTGCCTATAATGCGTGCACATAAATTATGCACACATGCTTGTAAGTCACGTACTGTGCATCAAAAAGGAATATGTAATGGAGTCTCATGGTTCTTAAAATCTCTATACTTCCTATGTTATTTGTATAAAGCTTCAATAGATATATTTTATATAAAAATAGTCTTACAGTTTTTGGAAAAGAGATTAGTTTCTAAGGCTCTGTAGTATAGACCTTTTCATTTAACCTGTGTAGCAGAAACAGATGAGTATTCCCATTGGCTACAGGGGTATCCATTGACATAGATATGACATCACTATGGGATATATATCTATTTGGCATTTTGGTATTAAGAAATCAATGATTTGTTTTCTCATTAAAGTATTGAGTATTTATTGTATCTTTTTAAAACCATTCACTGTTACACATTTTCCTTCATCCCACTCCGTTCCCTGTACCCTTTCGTCCCGTGCCCCCAGTCCACTTTTCAGTGCACTTCTTATTCCAGATTGCTGTCATATAATGCCTAATCATATAGTACTTTTAAACAGTTCTTTCCCTCATCTGTTTCAATACAGCATTCATCACCTATCCACTCCTTTTCTATTCTCTTTTCAACCTCCGATGTCAGTCCTGCTTTATAACAGTGGCGCTATGGAATTAGAACTCTCTTTTTGAAGATTATTGGGGGTTTTTGTTTTGTTTGATTATTCCCAGAGATAATTTTTATTTTATTATTTTATTTTATTATTTTATTTTATTATTTTGTGTGTGTGTGTGTGTGTGTGTGTACCGTCAAATTGGATCTGACTGGTACAGGAGGAGATTGCCCCTCCTTCTCCAGCAGAGCATCTGGTGGATTTGAACCACATACCTATGGGATTGCAGTGCAGCTTCTTGCCACTAGGCCACCAGAGCTCCCTCTAGAAATAAAAATTTTATGAAGTTATTACTGGAAAAGGCAAAAAGACCATTATTAATATTGCTTTCAAAAGAATAGCAAGATATTCCATGAAAAAAAGTGTATTTAATGTCTCATTTTATTTTACTTCTTTGCATAGTATCATACATTTTAAGGAAGATTGACTGAATAATTGTTTAGTCACAAGTGTTTACTGAGTAATTACTAAATACTAAGAACATTTTAAACTGCAACTTCAAAGTCATTGCCTTAGAGTCATATCTGACTGACTTGTAACTGACCCTTCAGTGGGATTTCCAACGTTTTTCCTTGCAGAGTCATTGGTGGATTTGAATTGCTAGAAAGGCACAGCCTTGGGTAAGCAGCACAATTGCTTCAGACTACACCACCAGAATACCCATTTGTATGCAGTCACTGCCTCTAATAAAATATGAAGATATTTAGCGAGCTCTGGTGGCCGAGTGACAAGGAGCTGCACTGCAATATTGAAGACATGCGGTTTGAGGCCACCAGCTACTCCACAGGAGAAGGATGGGCAATCTCCTGTGTGATTTATTGCCTCTGAAAACCCACCAGAGTCAGCTATGAGTCGATTCTGACTGCACAATACGTAACAAAATTATTATTTTAATTGCATGTCAAATATAGACAAAGAACCAGGCCAACAAGTTAAATAAGTAATAAGCACATACTAAGCAGGAGTGGTTACTCATGGTGGGTAGTGTTTGGTGGAGCTCCCCAATTAAAACAAGCTTGGAAGCAGGAGTGGCGTCCACTTCCAAAGTTGCTTGCCTCCAGAAACCCTATGATCTTGGAGAAATGATGAAAGCTACACAAGTATTCAGGTCTTTCATTCATAGAGTCACTATGAGTCACCTCTGACGCAACTTAACAACAACAACAACAATGAGAGAGCTCAGTTGGTCTAGCAGACAGAAAGTGATGGGACCAAGCCAAAGGTGGGTGATTTTAATCTGTGGCCCTCAGGCCTGGTTTTAATTGTTTTAGGTCAAACATTCTTCTAAGTGGTATAGTACTAGTCTATCTATTTTCTGTACAGAGGTTACTCGTGGTTGCTGTGATGCTGAACACTGTGACACTGATGTGTCAAATTTGATAATGGTTACCCATGACGGACAGTGTTTGTTGGAGCTCCTCAATTAAAACAGGTGTGGAAGCAGGAGTGGCATCCACTTCCGAAATAACTTGTCTCCACAAACTCTATGAACTTGGAGAAATCATGAAAATTGTACAAGTGTTCAGGTCTTTCATTAATAGGGTCGCTATGAGTTGTCAGCAACAATAACAACAGGTAGGAGTGGCATCCACTTCCTAAATAACATGCTTCTGGAAACTCATTGAACTTTGATAAATGTCGATAATTGTATAGGAGCTTCAGGCCTATTGTTCTTAGGGTCTCTATGAGTCATGCTCAGCTCGAAGGCGATCAGCAACAACAACAACAAGAGAGAAGAGCTATGGACAAAAAAAATGTATAAAAAGAATTGGAGAATAAATATCTGGATGTGTAGAGTTGTCTTTTAATATCATGATACTCAACTCATCCTCAGTTTGTACCCTGACTACTGTATATATCATTTAGGACAGTATGTACCTTATATGTTGTGGTTGTTCTGTGCCATGGAGTTGGAACTGACTTACAGCTGACCCTTCAGCGAGTTTTTAAAGGCTCTAAAGCACACAGAAGGAGACTGCCTATCTTCCTGTTAGGCCAACAGAGCTCCATATACAATTTATAGTTTTGATGTAATCACTCGCTTATTTATGTAAATATACTATGTCCTACTTTTCTTATACCAACTCTTGATGGTGTGTTAATGACTGAAAAGACAGTAGCATTGTACAGATTTGTACTTTACCTTTCTATATCAGGAGTTTGTGAGCATTGAACTTTTAGACTTTAGCTATGGAAAATGTATCCCACTGCTGATCACGATTATTCTTTTTATGATATTTTAAAAAATATGTTACATTTTAAATGGCATATAGTTTTTCTGTTGAACTCATTATAATATATTGATTATAGGCAAAATCTGAATAAGTGCCTGTAAAAATTCTCCACTAACATAACTGAATCAATGTGAATGAAATCATTCTCTTGACAATGATGAGCAATATCTGGTTATAATGTTTACACTCAGATGGGTAGTATGCATGGGCTTCCAGTCTCCATGACCATGCTGGCTTGTGTTCAGATGGTCATGTTCTCACACAGTAGCACTAGAACAGACCTGATAGGAAGCTCCTTCTATTTTATGACCTTTGCCAATTCCTTAATCAACTTCAATCCATCAGTGGATGAATTATTACTTCTCACATGATGGTGCTGGCCTTTGTTATTGTCTACTTTTCTTCACAATCATCAGTCATCAACGTATCTATCAATGTATCATCAATTTGCTACCTTTCAGTCACTTCTCTGAAGATATGATTTGAACTTGTTATATACTGTCAAGTGGTAACCAGCCCATAGCTGGTAGCTGATCCTCTCATGGGTTTTCAGAAGCAGAGAGTTGCATGGGAGGAGTTTGCCCCACTTTCTCCTGAAGATCAGATGGTGGATTTGAACCACTTGCCTTTGTGATTGAAGCACAACTTCTTGCCACTATTTAATTTAACATAAATTGGAAAAAAAATGGTATTTATGGATGATTATTTGAAGTTCATTGCTTTAGTTAACTAATGCCACTGCAACAATAATTTCAGAAGTAGTGGATTTTTTATAAAAAAAGTATTTTCCCACTGTTATGGATGCTAAAAGTAAAAATCAAGAACTCAATCATATCAATTCCTTTTGTGTTTGTTGCCCCTGCTTTGCCATCATCCATTGGGAAGTATTCTACAGAGATTGTGTTCTCCAAATTCAAAGGCTGCTCTTTCCTGTTGGTTCAAGTCCATCAGCAGGTCCACTGGAAAGAGATGGCTGGTTTTTCCCCATATAATCTACCACTTTGGAAACCTTTGGAAATCAAAGGAGAGTCAGTTATGAGTTGCTGCAGACTTGATGGCAATGAGCTGTGTGTTGATTGGTGATCTTACATGACCATCTTCCACATTGTGTGCACATTACTGTGTTTAGTCTGCTCTTTTTTATAACTCAGGTGTTATTAGATTTAAGACAAGTGTTTTCTTGGCGTGGCCTCATTAAGATAACAAAGATCGTCCTGTGTCCAGTTAGTACCTACAAGAACAGGGTTTGCTATTTTAGCAGTTATTTGGGGGAAGGAGGATATATTATACCTCCTAATATTACTATAATTCATTTGGTTGTTTGGATTGAGGTTTTACAAACTCCTAGACCCTCAAAATAGGATTTCACTGGGGGCCTAGGAGTGTATAAAACCTCAAGCCTGATCCAGGTGATATTCTTTGCTCTGGCTGGATAAAGAGAACCATAATTTTTTCACTTTCTGGATCAGCGAGACAAACAGTGACTGAGTATGATAGAAAAATAATTGATGCCTTTCAGTTGTGGTGCTGGAGAAGAGTCTTGAACAGATCATGGACCACAAAAAAAAAATAAAATAGGTCTGACCTAGACAGTGTGAAACCAATTTTCTTCTTGGATGCTAGGATTTTGAAACTTTGTCTTACTTTGGGCACATGAACAGGAGAGAGCAGTCCTTGGAGAAAAGCATCATGCTCAGAAGGGTGGAGGAACAGCATAGGGTAGGAAGAATCCTGATGAGATGGATTGATAGAATAACTGGGGTGCATGTTTGGAATCACAGAAGCCAAGGAAGCTTCAGATATAAGCTATAAGATCAAGGGCTAGACAATGGGAGACCGATGTTGAAGGGAGTAGGTAGAAGTGGATGGGTATCCTGGTGGATGCGGGAGCAGGGAAATAAGTGGGTAAAGACACGTGTGCCAAAGGCAGGGACAACACTGATACTAATGGTTAACTCCACAATAAGGGATATATCTTTCACTTTTCTGTAAAATGCTGGTCTGTC
>NW_006399771.1:17683946-17734027 GCF_000299155.1 Elephantulus edwardii | reverse complement strand
CAGAAATGGCAAAGGAGGTTGATCTCTGGCATGCATGAGGATATTGCTCTAGTCACTGTGTCAATCTTTCTGGTCAAGGGTCTTCCTCTCTTTTGCCAACCCTCCATCTTTCCAACCATTATGTCCCTCTCCAAGGAATAGCCTCTCCTAACAACATGCCCAGAATATGTGAGGCAGAACTTTGTCATCTTTGATTTCAGAGAGCACTCTGGCTGCACTTTTTCCAAGACATATTTGTGTTCTTTTGGCAGTCGATGGATACTCAGGACTCTTCTCCAACATCACAGTTCAAAGATGTAATTTCTTCTTCTGCAATCCTTTTTTATTTCTCAGCTTTCAGATGCATATTAAATAATGGACAATACGAGGTGAACCTTCATCCTCAAACTGACATTGCTGTTCCTAAGTAATTTGGAGAGGTTTCTGACTGCAGACTTACCCCATGCAATACTGTTCCTTATCTCCTGATTGCTTGTACCAAGCATATTGATTGTGGATCCAAGTAAGATACACTTGACAGTTTCAGACTTTTCTCCATCTAATATGATGTTGCCTATCCATCAAATGGTGAGAATTTTTGTTTTCTTGATTGAGATCTAATCCATATAGAAGGCTGTAGTCTTTGAGATTCTGCAACAAGTGCTTCATGCCCTTTTCACTTTCAGGAAGCAAGGTTGTGTCATCTGCATAACACAGGTTGTTGATGAATCTTTCTCCAATCCTTATGACACATTCTTCATGGAGTTCAGTTTACTCAACATTCAGACTGAAGAAAGGATACAACCTTGACACACAGCTTTCTTGATTGTATACCATGTTGTCTTCTCTCGCTCTGTTTACACACAGCTTCTTGTTCTAGGTAAAGGTTTTGCATGAACACCATTACATGTTTTGGAATTCTCATTCCTCTTGACATTAGCCATAATTTGTTATGATCCACATTGTCAAATACCTTTGCGTAGTCAATAAAACATAAATAGACATTCTTCTAATATTCTCTGCTTTAAGCCAGGATCCATTTGTTATCTCTGATATCCTCTGATAGTCCTGGTGTCACAGTCCTCTTAGGGATCTGATAATAATAATAATAAAATGACACTAAAATAATGGGGGAAATACACTAAGACATAAACAGACAAAATATTTTATCAAATGTCTGTATACTACTAGAGTAAATGTGGCAGACTCCAACAATGATAGCAAGCTCTATCATTAGTTTCTTTTTAATACACTTATTTGTTAGGCAAGTGGGTGATGATAAACTCTTCCTGAAGATATTCACCTCAAACACCAGCATCTACTAGCTTTTGACTTCTACAGTGACAAACATGGTTTTTTGAGGGGGGTGTTGTTGTTGTTGTTGGAACATTAGATAGAGCATGCTTCAGGTCTGTGTTCACAGGATCACTATGACTTGTAGTTGCCTCAATGGCACATAACAACAATAAGAACAGAAATTTTTTCTTTCCTTGACTCAAACATCAATGAATAGAAATAAATGTGAAAATTCCTTTCCTTCTCAACTTCCAATAGTTCAAATTCTAGTGAAAATATTCTGATGCTTAAATATAAATGCTTAGCAAAAAAGCCAGAATAAATATATCAGAATTCGTTTATTTTGTAAAATACTGTTTATCCAGTGAAAGGATGTTTGTAAAAGATTAGTAATCAGGGGGAAAACATGTAATGCTACTGTAATAATTCTAAGCAATGTATAGTGGTTGAATCAATACGATGATAACTTACGATAACTTGTGTTAAAACAAGCAATTTACATAAAATTACTAGAAGTTACTAGACCAAAAAATAGTGACTGGTGAAAGAATGGGTTAATTTTTTGTTTCTTTGTACTATTTTTTATATTCTTAAAATGTACATGTATTGCTTTACATTTTAAGAGGGAGAAAAACACTTTATTGGGCAAATGCTGAAAGTGGTTTGCTAGGAAAAAAATTTAACAATTAAGGATTTCTGATGACACAGTGGTTAAGTGCTCAACTGCTAACTGAAATGTTGGCAGTATGTACTTGTTAAATAGAAAAATTGTTAGTTCTCAATCTTCAATAATAATATATACATATTGTGTAACATGGCCTGTTCTTTTGGGGGCAAAGGCAGTTTTGGTTATTGAGTGATTTTTGAGACTGAATGCCTCATTGATGAAATGAAATTGCAGTATATAAAGCAAAGGTTAGAATTAGACATTTAGAATTTCTCAAATTATTAACAAAAATCATTCTCTTAATAGATTCTGAAAAAATGTAAATTTCAGAAGTGTCCCTTAGCTTCAAGTTTTGTGTCACTTTGTAAACATATGCCTCAATTTTTGGAATCTGGTCTTAAATTTTGTTTGGTAATGATACTTCTGGGCAATTGGTCACGTTACTTGTTTCCGCTACAAGTGTCGGTTTGGGATGAATGTCATAAAACCACTGAGATTTGTGGTTTGGGGTTGAAATTTTGTCACAACACTGAACAGTCTCACCCAGAGGGTAGAAATTAACTGTTTGGCTTCTCCCCATGAATTGGGTGAAACCAACACTAAAATAACATCTCAAGGGAGTATGGAACCAACTATTTCAATAAAATGGACACATTCCCAAACTGAGTTCTAGAAAACTTGCGTATGCATAGATCATCTGGGACAGCAAAAGAGAAGTCTCAGTTTTTCCAAACCATTTGTTGCTAATACTAAGATGTGCCACCGTGCCACTATATTGCCAGCTCTTTGAGGTTCAATATGAACAATTCATCTATTGAATTATTCATCAGCAATAGTACAAACTCGGTCCTTTGTGTTTCCATCCTAGTGTGTTGCCCTCTTTTTGGCCGTCATCAAAGCCAGTGTATCTAAACGCAGAGACCTTTATGCCTCTCTCTTGGCAGAGTCTCTGTCAACTGGGAAAGAAGAGCCTCTACTCCTGCCTCAGTGGACCCTTTGCTCAAAGGTCTCAGGATTTATAATCTTCTTAGAAATAAAAATCTTATTATTTTGGTCATTTCACTTTTTTTTTTTTTTTTTGGTCAACGGCAACATGAGGGCAGAAAATTCTAAGAAATTAAATCTGTGCTTGACGGCTTCAGATGTACTTCTGATGTTGGAGTTTGTGGTTTTAGTTTTGTTTTTTTGAAAGTTTCTCTGTGCTGGGTAAAAATTACAATAAATTTAGGGACTTACAACAATACTTATTTATTATCTCTTATTTATTGCTGTAAGTTATATGTCTAGCCATAGCTTCACCAGGGCCTCTAGTTACAGTTTCTCTGTCCTACAACCAAGGTGTCAAAAAAGACTGGACTTTCTTGACTAAGGAAGACACTGTAACTGGGCTTTTGTGACTGAGGAAGACACATTAATTTCCTCAATCTCAGTATTCTGGCATCATTCTGTTACTTGGAGCGATATGATGTATTATCTATTACTTCTTTAAAGGCAGAAGGAGTAGAGAGAGAGATTGCAGCTGAGTTGTTTAACAGAAATGTATTTATATGTCATGATATAAATATGGGTGAAAGTTCATCATGTTTTTTTATTGATAAGAAGAAAACCACATGCCTGAACTCTTAAGAGGTGAGGGTCATTTGGGGTTATCTTAAGAGTCTACCTTCCATGTTTCTCATTTACAAAATTAAAGCCAATTAATACCTGATAATTTTCTTAGATCCCTGAGAGACCAGGGTTGCTTCTGGTAATACAGTTTGGTGTCATCACATTATTGAGTTCTGGTTCTTTATCCCTATATCATTCTTGTAAAATTCCAAACAAAAATTCTTTCCCTTTCCTGTCTGTCTAGTGAATGAAAAGGTCTTCACTTTCCTTTCAATTTAATTTTAAAAAGATTAGACTAGATAACCATTATATGATCACTTTTAATTAGAAAAGCTTTCATTTTCAACTAAAATTTAAACTTCATACACTAAATTTTAGCTTTATGAATTTAACCAAAATTCTGATCTGACTTAAGAATTTTTTTTTTCTGACTTAAGAATTTAATCAAAGTGTTTTTTATCCTGTGTAAGTAGCTTTTAAGTTTGTAGCCTATTTTCTCCAGAGACACAAAGACAGCATATTCAGTCTAATTTTGCCACACAGTTTTTATCTCAGGTCTCACATTGCTATGCTTCTCCAGAGGCATTTACAGTAAGAAAGTTTGAGAAAATCCTAGTGAAGTTAAATATAGTACCCAAATGGCAAGGGACCCAATAATATGCTGCTGTTGTTCTAAAATATTTATTACTCATCTGAGCTTTCTGTATTTGATAATGAAACTTCTTTTCTTTATTTGCAAAGTTATATTTGCCATCTTTTTAGTGTGAAAGTGGAACATATGCTGACTTAGTGTTCAAGGCTGTTTTTACAGAGATTTTGAGGTAGGGTGGGAGTAGATAAGAACATAGAAATAGGCCCTTATGAATTGTTTTTCTCATTGCATTGGCCTATCACAAGTTATCCTTACAACTTATTTTTTTTTACAACCTATTTTGAATATTTATTTGTCTTATTGACTCATCTTGTGGCCCACTGTTGATCAGGCTATGTACTGGTCTGATTTTTTTTGGTGTAGCCCATACACCAAACCATACATCTGAGTTATAGTGTTAACTCAGAGGTGCTGTCCAAATCCACCAGACACTCTGCAGGACCAAGGGAGTCTCATGTGATTGTGAATACTCACTTGAGGATGAGTTATATATAGGTCAGCTCTGACTTGATAACAAGTAGTTTTGTTCTCTTTTTTTAATTCCTTTTAAATACTAAGAATAGCAATGTAAGAGGTATACAATTACAGGGGTTTTTGTTATAGATTTCATCTATTGTTTAATGTTTTACTTATTAGAACTATTGGGCCCAGATCTCTCATTTGTATATAAATATATTTAGCAGTTGAAGATACCATAAAGTGCAGAAGTGTAGAGGTTATGTGAAGCAGGGATTTGGAGCAGAGAAGATGCCAATGCGAATCTCCAAGGAATTCAACATCTATCAAGTTGGAGTGATTTGGTAGATTTTGTAGAGGTGACCATTATAAATGACTGAAAAGCAGTAAACACTGAGAAAATGGGTTGATTAAAGTGATACAGGGGTTAAAGGCTCTCTGGTGGCCTCATGGCAAGAAGCTGCAGTGCGATCCCAAAGGCATGTGGTTCTAATCCACCAGCTGCTCTGCAGGAAGAGGATGAACAGTCTCCCCCGGTTTGATTAACTGCATCTGAAAACTTGACGGAGGGTCAACTAAGAGTCGATTCAATCTTGATGGTACACAACACACACACAACAAGGGTTTAAAAAAAAAGAATGCATAGACTTGTTAAGTCAATAACATTTGATCTGGTTCTTACAGAATTAGTGGATTAGCAGCATCATGAAAGACGATGAAGAGATTGAGATTGTTAGTAGCTTTAGTTTGCTTGGCTCCACAATCAATACATTTGGTACCAGTAGCCAGAAAATTAAAAGATGAAGTGCTTTGGGAAAGTCAGCTATCAGAGACCTCTCCAAAGTATTGAAGAGCAATGATGTCAGTCTGGAGACTAAGATGTGCCTGATTCAAGCTATGATCTTTACAATTACTTGCTATGGGTCAGAAAGCTGGGCAATGACTAGAGATGATAGAAGGAGAATTGATATCTTTGAGCTTGGTGCTGGAGAAGAGTATTGAATATATCATGAACTACAAGGAGAAAAAACAGGTTAACCCTAGAGAGGGTGAAACCAGGCTGCTCTTTGGAAGTAAGGAGTCTGAAGCTTCGTCTGACATACTTTGGACATGTTGCAAGGAGGGAGCAGTCCTTGAAGAGGGGCCTCATACGTGGGAGGGAAGAGGGACAGCACAGGAGAGGAAGAACCTCAGTTAGATGGATTGTAATATGGAGGGCAGCTTCCTGGCCAACTACCTGGAGAGATCCATATTTGTTCCCATTCTCTAAAAAAGGTGATCCAACAGAGTGTGGAAAGTATTGAAGAACATCACTAATGTCATCCGCAAACAAAATCTTCCTGAAGATTATTAAAAAATGACTGGAACAGCACTTTGACAGAGAACTGCCAGAAATAAAAGCTGGATTTAGAAGAGGCCATGGCACTATGAACATCATTGCTCATGTCAGATGGATCTTAGCTGAAGGCAAAGAGTACAAGAAGAATATCTATTTGTGTTTTTTTAACTATGAGTGGATCACAACAAATTATGGCTAACACTGAGAAGAATGGGAATCACAAAATACTTGTTTGTGCTTGTGTGAAATCTATAGCAGGAAGCAGTTGTATGAAAAAAGCAAGGAAGCACTACACGGTTCAAAATGAACCATGGATGTGTCAGAGATGTGTCATTTCTGCATACCTTTTCAATCTATATACAGAGCAGATCATTCAGGAGTTTGGACTTTATGAGCAGAAATGTAGCATCAGATTTGGAGGAAGACTCATCAACAACATGTGTTATGAAGATGACAAACTTGCATACCCAAACTGAGTAATATCTGAAGCGTTTTCTACAGAAGATCAAAGACAGTAGTATTCAATGTGGATTGAAGCCCGACATCAAGAAAACAAAGATTCTCGTCACTGGACCAATTGACAGCATCATGATAGATGGAGAAGAGATTGCGATTGTTAGCAATTTCATCTTCCTCAGCTCCATAGTCAACACTCTCGGCACCAGCAGTCAGGAAATCAAAAGGCAAGTTGCTGGGAAGTCTGTTGTCAGGGACTTTTCTGCCTAATCCAGGCCATGATTTTCACCATTAGGTGCTATGTATTAGAGAGCTGGGCAATGACTAAAGATGAATGAAGAAAAATTGATGCCTTTGGGTTTTGGTGCTAGACATACTATTAAGCACCAAGAGAACAAACAGGTCTGTCCTAGAGAGGGTGAAATCATGTTGCTCCTTGGAGGGAAAGAATTTTACATCCATCTCACATACTTTGGGCATGTTGCCAGGAGAGACCAATCCTTGGAGAAGGACATCATGCTTGGAAGCGAGGAAGTCAGCTCAAGAGAGGAAGAATCTTAATGAGAAGGAGTGACACAGTGATTTGATCATAGGGGCAGGTGAGTCAGAGGATAACCTTATTTACTCCTATTTCCAAAAATAATCCTATTTATAGGTATAAGGATTAGAACTTCTACATTTATTTTTGTGGAGAGGGCTACAATCCAATCCATAATAGGATATGTCAAGATTAGAGGAATAGTTGACTTTCAGCAATTGAACTCAGCCTATAGTAAGATTCAGATGGTTTAGTTTACTAAACTACTTTCTGGAACTAAAATCTTGTGCTCTTTATGGTTCTTGTATATCTGGAGGGATAATAACTGCAAAGTTTTTTCTTGGTTCAATTTACTTAAAGAGGTTTATATGTAGTCAGGTATTTTTAACATCAAATCATATAGACCAATTCACAGAGACAACATGGGACAATCTGAGGATAATGAAGGGTCGGCACACCATTTGGAAGTGATCTTGAAAATGTATAGCAGTCACGGGCATTCCAGAAGGTTGACCAGAAAAAGCCCCAGGGGAGATCATTTGATGTTCATGCCACCGCCCTGACTTCCAACTTTAACCACAATATAACTAGATTAGCATTTTAAAAGGTTGCTGTTCTGGTTATTTGTTGTTGAGTCACCTGCAACCCATAATGACCCTACATACAGCAGCTCTGAAGCTCCCCTGTCCTGAGCCAGTCTCACTCATTCCAACACACCAACTCCCATTGCCCCAGTCACTGTATCAATCCATTTCATCCACGATCTTGCTCTCCTCACTGTCCCTCTGCATTTCCAAGTATGATGCCCCTCTCCAAGTTCTGGTCTCTCCTGACCACGTACCCAAAGTATGTGAGAGTGGGTTTCAAAATCCTAGTCTCCAAAGAGAATCCTGGTTTCACCCTCTCAAAGACAGACCTATCTGTTTTCTTGGCAGTTCATGGTATGTTCAAGACTCTTATCTAGCACCACAATTCAAAGGCATCAATTCTTCTCCTGACATCTTTAGTCATTCTCTAGCTCTCTGAAGCATAACAAGTAATAGCAAAGACCATGGCCTGGATTAGGCATGCCTTCGTCTCTAGGTTAGCATCGTTGCTTTTCAGCACCAGTACAATTCGTCTTTTGATTTCCTGACTGCTGATGTTAAGAGTGTTGATGGTGGAACTGAGCAAGCTATAATTGTTAACAACTGCTATCTCTTCTCTATCCATCATGATGCTGCCAATTTTCCCAGTGGTGAGAATCTTTGTCTTCTTGATGTTGAACTTTGATCCACATTGAAGACTACAGCTCTTGACCTTCTACAGCAAGTGCTTTAGGTCTTCTTCAGTTTCAGCAAGCAAGGTTGTGTCATCTGCATAATGCTGGTTGTTGATGAGTCTACCTCCAATCCTGATGCCATGTTCCTCCTCATAAAAGCCCTACTCCCAAATTATCTGTTCTGCATATAGATTGAAAAGGTATGGAGAAAGGATGCATCCCTGATGCAGTCCTTTCCTGACTTTGAACCATGCAGTGTTTTCTTGCTCTTTTCTGACAACTGCTTCCTGGTCCATGTATAGGTTTCCTATAAGCACAATCAAGTGTTCTAGGATTCCCATTTTCCTCAAGGTTAGCCACAAATCAAATGCCTTTGCATAGTCAATGAAGCACAGATAGATATTTAACTGAGCTTTGTCTCTATCTGATCTCTGACTGTCATGGTCAGAGTAATAGGATCCCTTTGACATCTTCCTTGAAGGCAGTTACTGCTTTCTGAGAAGATGTACTATGCAGGATGGTTGCTAAGTGCATATTAGGGTGACAATGTGAAAGGTATTTGCAAGTCAGATAGATGTCTTCCCTGGAGACCCTGAGATGAGGAAGTTGAAGAAAACTGTAAAGGGAAAAGAAAACAAAAGTTTCTGGGAGACAAATCTTAGGATTGTTAAATGGCTGCATTGGGAGTGAGTTTAAGGCCAAGGTAGAAACTGAGGTTATCCTCAGAGGGGACATACCAGATGGCACAAAGCCCCATGACAGTTGATAGATATCTTCTTTGTGATGTTAGGTATCTGTGTGGGCTCCTTATTTCATGACAGTGATGTGAAAATGGTTGATTGCTATATTAGCATTAAGATACTTCTTATCAGGGGTAATTTGTGAAGGACTGGATTAGCTTGGAGATGGAAGGAATTTGTGATCATCCACCCTACCTTTCTACTTTTGTTGAAAATCACTTAGGACTAAGCATACTTAGTTATGATGCCTGTGGACACTAGGATGAGGTGATGTTTGTTGTATTCAACTTTAACTAAAGCTCAGCTTGAATTAAGTGATATTATTTGATGAATATCTATTTATAAACTTTGGGTGGGAACTTGGAATCATATACCACCACCTAAACAGTGGGAACCCCTGAAGTCTTTCCAGTAAAAATCATGGTAATTGATACTTTTGCCAAATACTGCCTCATTTTGAAAAAGTCCCTTCTTAAATAGTTTCTCAAAAATAATTTAAAACGTCCATTTATTTTACATGTTTCTTACTCCTCTATGGTCCTATTTATTTCTTTTTTAGAAGTAGGGTAGAGAATCATTTTGAGAACAGTGAAACAAGAAAACAGATATTATTTTATTTAGGTTCTTTTATCTGAGTGAAAACTTTATGTGCTTATATTGTTTATCATGCATTCCTTTGCCTGCTATCATTTCCAAATGGTGACTGTTCTACATGTATTTTAATGTTCCTCATATGTCATTCTAATGCCACTCATATGTTAAAATTGAAATGACTTTTTGTTTTTCTAACATTGGAATAATTTCAAGAGAATGTTTTTAAAAAATCATCCTATTCCATTTTAAACTGTGCTAAATAAAATATTTTGGTTCGTTTGCATAGTATGCCAACAGACATGTACTTTAAACCAAACTTAATATTTTTTTACTTTTCAGAGCCGTTGAGATGAAGGAAGTCTGAATGGAACAGATTCTAAAAGAGTCCTTAAAGCAAAGTTCTTTTGAAGTCAATGTTAAGAGTTGGTGTTTAGAACAGATGGAAGAGTTATGTGATATAAAACTCTGAATCTTCACCTCTCTTCTTGCCACCCTCACATCCTGTTTCCTGGCAGTCTTTTTCATTTATAAATATTCACAATCGAGAACATCTAGATCTGACAATATCACTCTGAGTTTCTGAAGAGTGGCCTAAAATCCAGTCTCTCTCCACATTTAGTCCCAGTTCCGTTCATGCTATGATTCTGCTCAAACTTTCCCCATATTTTCTTTATTACTTGACTATAATCATCTGTCCTATTAATGCTTTCATACAAGTAGTACCTTACTTAAATGTTCAGAGTACAATTTGGACATAAACACTGATGTAAACACCTCTGATTGGTATGTTTTGTATCTTCTATCATACCTTCTTTTCCTAATGAATTTCATTCTACATAGCAATATCTTGGGCTAAGTTAAACATCTTTGAAAAGCTATTCTCTTTCTAATATAGTAATTTTCGTATTTTTTATAAAATGTAACTCAGCTTATTTTATAATTAGTAATAAAATAAGCATGGAACATACTGGTTGATAAGTTTCACTAGCCTAGCCTCCAAGCAACAGCCTGGTTTCCTTTCATTTAAGACCACTTTAGTTTTCCTTCCTTTTAACAATACTCTCCTCCAATACCACAATTCAAAGGCAAAAATTCTTTGGTTTTTTTTCTTATTCATTACCTGACTGTCACTAGTGTATGAAACAATCGAAAACACCATGACTTGGAAGAGGCACGTCGGTCTTTAAACTCTCCTCTTTGTTCTTGAGCACTTTAAAGAGGGCCTCCATAGCAGATTTGTCCATTGCAGTCAGTCTTTTAATTTCTTGATTGCTGCTAGTATGGTATATGTAGCTGGTGGATCCAAGTAAAATAAAAGCCTTGACAACTTCAAGTTTTATCCATCTATTACATGCATATTAACATTTCTTTTTTCTTGATGATTTCTTATTTACAGCATTGTTAATATATTTAAAATAACATTAGAATGATGAAAATTAGAGAGGTTCTGAGGTTCAGTTCTTGGTGTGCAGGATTTTATCACCTGCATCTCCAAACTCTACACTGGGACTCGGAGTGCTGTGACCAGTGCACTGGTGGGATCTGGGCTGAAGTCTTTGACTCCCCTCTCCCCCTGTTGCCTCATTTAGAAAAATGCTCACTTGGATTACATGGCCTCTAAGGTGCCCTTCAGTTCTAAAAGTCTGTGAATCTGTCAATATACTTTGGCTTAATGAGTTTTACACATGAAGTTTTGCTCTTGAAAGGTTTCAGCCGCTTTTATCCTCCATAACTTTTTCACAAATACTTTTTCAGGTGTTTCCTGCTCCTCCTCCCACGCCCCCTCCCTATCTCCCCTCTTTCTATTATGCAGCATTTGTAGTCATTCTAGCATGAGTACTACTTTCAGGATAAGTAAATAACAAGATTCCTATTTTGAAGACACAGTGGCTGAAATTTTAAGGTATTCAATTTTTAAAGTAGGATCAAACAAAAGAAAAAGCAAAAACTTAATTTTGCCTCCTAATGGAACTCACTCTTGTTTCCATTCTCTAGCTCTCAAATAAAAGTGACCCATAACTTCCCTAACATTGGTTTCTCACCCACCTTCTCCTTCGCAGGTCTGGAAGCAATTGCCCATCTCTGGCTTATACCATACTAAAGAAATCCAGCCACAAAGTTTTGACTACTTTATCTACAATTTATCTTTTCTACTCCCATTGGCAAGGCCTAATTTCAGCCTCTAATAATACTTTCTTGCTTAGGATATTCCATTTATCTACTAAACTGTTTCTTTTATCTGTCTCATATCTCTCCAATAAATTATTAGCTCTCTGCCATGTGAGATTTTAAGGCATGTGGCTCTGATTTTCATGCCTCTCTCTTGTTAAGTGATTCCAATTTCTTATCAAGGGATCAATGACTGTCTGCTGTCCAGTTCATAGGGCCTGTTAGTCAGCCCTCCCTGTCTCCCCTGCTCTACACTCTAGCTATTTCTGAGCTACAGTTTTCCCCCATTGCTGATACCGAATGCCAAACCGTATCCTTCTACTCCCAGTATCTAGGATTCCTTTGTTTCTTCATCAACCAAGTGAGTATCCATTAACTTTTAAGACTTAACGAGTTTCTGTTTAGCAAGTTCCACTTCTTCACAAATCTCCCACCCCACCACACCAGTAATAAACTCCTCTTAGAAATGATTGTTGTCATTTTTAGTACTAATAACCATAAAAGTAGACAAAAAATTCACTTACATGTGTAACTAACATGTGTAGAAGATGCATACTTTCTGAAATTACAGTGGGCTTCCTCACAAGTTTATGTCCTCTGCTTCTCCAGAAAAAAACAAAACAAAAAATAGAAGAAAGGTAATACACTAATCTGGTACTTAAGATCTGGCTTAATATCATTCTGCTCCTTTCTGAGTTTCTTTCCATGGCCAATCTTGGAGTAAAGTATGTAGGAGGTTAATGATTTATATAATATTATGTGTAAACAGTTGGGGTGTTTGAGCGCAAAAACTTTTGTGTCTGCTGGGTGTGTCAGAGGCAGGGCGATTGGCACAGGATAGAGCAGGATTTAGGGCTATTGTACATAGGGTCGCTATGAGTCGCAAGCAACTTGATGGCACATAACAACAACAACAACAACAACAACTGTTAAAATGATGGATCATGCCTACCTAACTTCCAGTCTTTAAAACTGAGGTCAGCTACTAGGGATACTAATCCTGTTTTTATCATGACCCACCTTGCGCACTTGTTGGCGAAACTGTATCTTAGCTTTGCTGATTGTAGAAGCTTACTGGCCTTGGAGAAGCTTACTGGCCTTGGAGACTCTGCAACATCCTCCGTCAGGCTCTATGAGCCTTGATATTTACTCCCTCCGTCTGGGACATCAGGATAGTAATGGTGGAGGCTTGGCGAGCCATCAGCCAAATGGGTTTTACACAGTGACTGCTGCAGTGGACTCAGGTATGGCAGAAATGATGAGGATGTTCACAGGACAGGACAGAGTTCAGGTCTGTTCTTCATAGGGTCGCTGTGAATTAAACTCAACTCAATGGCACCTAATAACATCTGGTGTTATTTGTGTTTTATTAATTATTCAAAGACATCCAACTGGGTTAATAACAAGAAATTATGGAATTCTACAACTCTTAACTATGCTTGTGTATGAAGCAAGATGCCGCTGTTCAAACAGAGTAAGGGGACAGTGCATGATCTAAAATAAGGAAAGGTGTTCTGTTGGCCTAGTAGTAAGGGACTTCACTACCAACGCAAAGGTTCATGTTTTGAATCTACCTGCTGCTCAGCAGGAGAAAAATGGACAATCTCCTCCTGTGTAATTTACTGCCTCAGAAAACTCACTAGAGGGTCAGCTCGGACTCAGTTCCAACTCAGCAGTGTCATCTAGAACAATAACATTCAATTTCTATGCTAAGAAAATAATCTAGGAAGCTGGACTATGTGAACAAGATAGTAACATCAAGAAAGTACAGAAATTATTGTATAAAACAAATTGTACATCTATGAAATAATATATATAAACAATTATATAAAAGTGAATGATGATATAAATAATACAATAAAGATTATCAACAACTTCTTTAATGGAGTTGACACAAAGATGTTGTTGAAAATGAAAATGACATGAAACATACACTTACTTGAGATGATCAAAGATTGCAGTCTTCTATATAGATTGAAGCTCAGCATCAAGAAGACAAAGATTGTCACCACTGAGCCAATTGGCAGCATCATGAGAGATGGAGAAGAGACTGACATTGTTAACAATTTCAGCGTGCCCTAGTTCCACAATCAACAATCAAAAGATGAACTGCATTAGGAAATCTACTGTCAGGGACCTCCCAAAGTGCTAACCAACAATGATATTAGTCTAGAGACTAGGTGTACCTAATTCAGGTCATGATCTTAGCAACTACTTGCTATGCATCAGAGAGATGGACAATGAATAAGGATGATAGAAAATGAGTTGATGCTTTTGAGTTGTGCTGGAGACGAGTCTGTTAAGGGGACAAAAATATCTGTCTTAGGGAGGATAAAACCAAGGTTCTCCTTGGAGGCTAGAATTTTGAATCTCTGTTTCACATAACTTGGGCACATGGCTAGAAGAGACTAGTCCTTGGAAAAGGATAACATCATGCTTGGAAGGGTGGAGGGACAGCACAGGAGAGGAAGACCCTAGATAAGATGAATTGGCACAGGAACTGGGGTAATTTGAAAGGTGAGAAGCAGTGCGTGTGGCTTGGGGCAGGTTTCAGAGCTATTGTATATAGGGTCTTCAGTCACATAGCAACAGCAACTATAGTTTTGTTTTCTGCCTTTTTGCATATAATCGCCTTAGCACGTTAAAGACACTCAACTTTACTCTTTAGTTAATTCTGAATATTCCTCCACCTGATTTCCTCCTCAATTAGTAAGGTATTCATTGTGACACACTGTGCTGTCTCTTCTGCTTGTGTTTGCTGCTAACTAAATATTTATTTAATGTATGAATGATGACTTAGTCTCTTAGGGACCCAATTATCTCCATTCTTGAATTATAGAAATAAATGTAAAAATGGAGCAACAAAATTTAGAGACTGTCATATAATAATAGGAAATAATAGGCATAAATGCAGAATATAAGAAATTATCAAAAGGAGGGCAGGATACTATCTATATTATTTTTCCTGATATTTTCTCCTTTCACAATTTAGCCCAAGTATATAGGGCAGAAATAACTTTCTATAGGGAATACGTTTAATCTTCTCTCAACAAAATTGACTTAAAAGAAATCCACACATAAAAGAACCTGAGAAGTTGAGTTTATCCTGAGTTTCATATTAGATTGTATAGTTTCTATCTCAAACTCAAAGTTATCTGAAATTTTAAGACAAGATAGAAAAATAAGAAATTAATTTTAAGTTGTTCTTCTGAGATATTTAAATTAATTAACTTTCTAGGTCAGCACTTAACAACAACAACAACAGGTCTAGATAATGGGTATCAGAGTACTATTAATATATTTGTAAGTAAACCACATTAAAGAAACTCAAAACAATTAAAAAGGTTTTTTCTACTAATGTAAAATCACCTAGATAGCATAAGAGGACACTTACAACAAGACATCCTCTGCGTAAGATAACTAACAAGAATAAAAAATCACATTGTTTATGATTTGGTTTGTTTTCCCAAATTTTGTGGTTTTGGTGCTTTGTTTATTTGTTTGTTTTATTTTCATTTTAACCACTAACTCTAGGAAAGAATTACTGTCTTTCCTAATTTGTTTTTAGTTACAAAACTTACGGAATATTCCTTACCTATATGTTGCTTATTGCTTATATTTGAACTCTGTCCTTTACATTAGGTTAAGATATCAATTTCCCTTTTATAGCAAAACCGCTGTTGTGTGGCTTTTTCCATAGCGAATTACAAATCAGTCTGACTTTAATGTTTGACAGCTACGCACTTGGTCAGGGTATCATATCTGCTTTTGGTTGGGTTCCTGGTTGTTTCAGTGCAGCAAAATTTAAGTTGCCAGATATTTTTATTGGCTTGTCACCTTTATTGTTGTAAAAACATTAAATCAAGGGTCTATTAAAACCAGATTCTCGAACCTTTGACTGTTCATTCTGTGCTGCTCAGGATGGACTCAATTTTCAGTTTATTTTCAACTTCTGTTGGTCAATTTTTTTAACTTCTTGGTTATTTTTTGAGTACAGTTTGTTGTAGTTGTGCTCATAATCTTATTTTTAAAATGTCAAGAATAAAGGGTTTCTTGTTAGCTAGTGGATCAATTCTGATTCATGGTGACATAATACGTACATTAAAATGGGCCACTGCCTGCTCCCGTGTCATCTTCCCAACACCAGATGATTCCAGCCCATTCTTATATCAGCATTTCTTAGTATACGTGCTTAGTTAGTACTAATTTCTATGTGTTCAATTCTAGAACATCTTATCTTGTTGCCTATTAACATCTTCTCATATTTTATTCATTCCTCCCTATCTTTAGTATCACTTGAGAAAATTACTTTTCATAACCGACCATGTTGTTTAGAATGTAAAAGCAAGTTTCCTCTGTGATCTTTAATTAAAATTGAAAAAACAAGTAAACAAACACAAAAACTAATTATTAAGCATTCAAGTTTAGGAAAATACATGATAAAATACAGTCAGATATTCAACACCTTTAGCACCAGCTGTCAGGAAATCAAAACTTGAATTGCATTGGGAAAATGGCCTGTTAAAGACCTCTACAGAATGCTAAAGAGCCATGATGTCAGTCCAAAGCCCAAGGTGTGCGTGAGCCAGACCATGATCTTCCTAATTGCTTTCTATGCATCTGAGAGCTAGACAATGAATAAGAGCAACAGAGAAGAAGTAGTGTCTTTGAGCTGTGATGTGCTAGAGTAGAATATTGAACATATTGTAGACTGCAAGATAACAAGTTTGTTCTGGAGAGGGTGAAACTAGGAAGCTCCTATCAGGCAAAGATTTTTAATATTTTGGGTATGTTGCCAGGAGGCAAAGGACATCATGATTGGAATCCGGTCATCACAGCAGAGGAAGACCCTGGATAAGATGGACTGACAAAGCGACTGACTGGGTCAGGTGTGTGGAGACAGTGAGGTTGGCTTAGAATAGGGTAAGGTTCAGAGCTGTTGTTCGTAGTGTCGCTATGAGTCATAATCAACTCAACGACACCTAACCACAGCATTCAAAAAAGGATGAGACTGTCTCATATACTTTGGCATACTGTTAAGACTGATTAGTTCTGGGGAGGAAAGTCTTCTTGTTGGACAAAGTAGAAAGTCAGCAAAAGAGAGGAAGGCCATCAGCAACACAGACTCTGACACAGAGACTCAAACAATTGGCTTGAGCATAGTGGAGATTGTGATAGCACAAGATAAGGTATGGTTCAGACGTATTAGTTATAGTGGGCTCCAGATACCTGACAATAATATCTATAATTTGGCTTAAAAGTGACCTTGGGGAATGGCCTCCATAGTCCAAACAACAACAAATGTAAAAAAAATCATTCCTATTTGGCAGCATCATGATAGATAGTGAAGAGATTGAGATTGCTAACAGCTTTAATTTGCTTGGCTCCAAAATAAGCACTCTTGGCACCAGCAAATAAATTAAAAGACGAATTGCATGGAGAAAGTATGCTATCAAGGACCTCTCCAGAATACTTAAGAGCAATGATGGCCAGTCTGGAGACTAAGGTGTGCCTTATCCAGGCCACAGTGTTTATAATTATTTGCTATGCATCAGAAAGTTGGGCAATTTCTAGAGATGTTAGAAGGAAAATTGATGCCTTTGAGCTGAGGTGCTGGAAAAGTATTGAATATACCATAGACTGCTAGGAGAACAAACAGGTTCATCCTAGAGAGGGTGAGACCAGGCTGCTCCTTTGAGGCAAGGATTTTGAAGCTTCATCTGACATAATTTGGACATGTAGCAAGGCAGAACCAGTCCTTGGAGAGGGACATCATGCTTGGGAGGGTGGAGGGACAGCACAAGAGAGGAAGACCCTCAATGAAATGGATTGATTCAGTGACTAGGGAATGGGGGTAGGTGTGTTAGAGACAATAAAGTTGGCACAGAATAGAGCCGGGTTCAAAGCTATGAGTCACAAGCAACTTGACAGCACATAACAACAACAACAGGAACTTGCTAAGCAGCTGAGAGTTGGACAATGAATGAGGATGACATAATAAGAGTTTATGACTTTGAATTGTGGCATTGGTGAAAAGTGTAAATGTCACATGGTCCACCAAAAGAACAAACAAACGTGTCTTGGGAAAAAAGTACAGCCAGAGAGTTCCTTGTAGGCAAGAATGGTGATTAGCAAGTGCTAGGGAGCTCTGGTGGCGTGGTGACAAGAAGCTGCACTGCAATACCAAAGGCATGTGGTCTGAGGCCACCAGGTACTTCACAGGAGAAGGACGGGAAAACTCCTCCTCTGAAAACTGCCACTAAAAACCCGCTCGAGGGTTAGCTATGCGTCAGTTCTTTTTTTATGTTACTCAGTTTTCTGAAGGACAGGTCTGTGTCTGTTCTTTGCTCGCCATAACTTTCCCAGTAACTGAGTCTGGAGAAACAGTCCATAGGGAGTTTTGCTACTAAACCAAAGGCTACATGTAAATGTCTTCTGATTTGGATTCACCAGAAGCTCTGCAGAATTTAGGGAGACTATTCCTTTTATGATTTATGGCCTCAGAATGGATAGTTGATATGAATTGGAACCTACTCAACAATAATGAGCATGAATTTGATTGACACTTCCCTGAACATGGTCAGAGCTTAATAATAAAGATTTGTTGATTGAGTAAATGCATATGAAATCCAATATGAAAACTTAGAGAGGCGAAAGTTAACCTAAAATAATGATCAAAGAAAGTATTTGAAAAAAATAAATAAAAAAAATAAAAAAAAGAAAGTATTTGTAAGTAAATGACAACTGATTTGGCTCTAGTAAAGTAGATGTTGTTATGAGTGAACGACAGAAATGAACTTTCCTTTATACTATACCGCCCACGTGTTTTCTGCCATTCTCTAGCCCATTCTTGCTGTCATGTGTCAATCCATCTTTTTTAAGATCTTCTACTCTTTTGCTGACCTATGTGGAAATACAGGGAGAGAGAGATTCCATTTTGGATAGTATTATAAAATAAGATTTGGAAAGAAGTAAGAGAAGCCCTTTCTTTTACCTTTGATTCAGTTGGAAACAGTGAAAATGTATAGGTAGGCTTTGAAGACCAAAGGACTTTAACCTTCTTATGTGGGCAAAGCAGAGATGGACATGACTTTAAGCACATGTGTTCTGCATTTTCCACAAATGTTAGAATTTCAAGGGGAAAAATAAAAAAAATGTTAGACTAAATCTATGCATGCCTCTACATTTGAAAACTCCTCCTCAGTGTGTTTCTCTATATTTTTCTTTTTATGATTTGTTTATACTTTCTGTGATTTTTCCAAATGTAGATGCTTGCCTACCTTGAAAATGTAAAGCTTGGGCAGGATTGCAAAAGGAGTTGAAAATGCTTATTGAAGAAAAGTCCTTAATTCAATTTTGTTGTTACCATCTACCTACAATTATAATATTCTTTGATGACTAGCTAAGGCAAGAAACAAAAACATCCAGGAATCAGAAGATAGAAGAGGGGAGAGAAAGCTTTGGCCTACAGTGCTATAGTTACATGTGGTCCCCTGTTGTAGGAACCCGGTCAAGATCCAGGAACTGTAGTTGCAATATGAAAGATATTCAAGATCTTTGTGTTTGAAGTATAGGTTGCATTTAAAGGGCTTGTCCGTGCAGAGCATAGAGTGAATCAAAGGAAGGAAATTATGTTCCAGTATCCCCAGATGTTGGGGAAAGTTTACAGTTATCAGAGGAAAGATACGCACAGTAAGCAACTCGGCCTGTCACTAGTGACCCCTTGCTACCAGAAGTCACAGGGGAATGATCTTCACGAACAAGAGAGACTGAATATTTACCAAAACCCAAGGTGGGACAAGAGCATGTTGTATTTTGATTTTGCTGAGTCAACTCTAATTCATGACAAATTTATGTGTGTGATTTTCATGATCCCGGGTACATCCAAATTCATTGTTGTGAATCCTGTGTCACTCCATCTCGCTGACACTTAGTGAAAGGAAGGGATCTCTGGTGACATCATACATAGGAGTTGTGCTGCTGACTAAAGGTGGTGCCTTTCTGGTGAATTGAATCTACCAGTGACTCCAAGAGAGAAACACCGGTAATCTCCTCTCTTTCAATTTATAGCCTTTGAAATGTTGCCTTGTTTCCACTAACTCTCTGCCTGCAAACATGGTATCGTTTCCTAGTGATTTGATCTACTCAGATAATGTGTTCAGGTTAAACAAGCCGAAACCATGCTCTCCTAAGTCCCAAGTCTCATTCTTGTTCATTTCTTCCCAAACTGATCTGATACCTCTAGCAGTTTATGGCATATTCCACAGTCTTACCAACTCCACAAGTGTTATCAGTTCATCTCTCCTCCTTTTTCATTGTTTAACCCTTGTCTGCAGATGAAACTACTGAAAAGATATGACTTAAAACAAGTCCTCTAACTGGCTGACTCTCAAATGAATGGAAATTCCAGAACACTTGATTGTGCTTATGTAAAACCTATACTTGGACCAGGAGGCTGTCATCAGAGCAGAGCAAGGAAACACTGCATGGTTCAAAATTTGGAAGAGTGTTCACCAAGAATGTGTCCTATCTCAATATGTTATCAATCTGTATGTGGAACAGATTATCTGGGAGGTGGGGCTCTATGAGGAGAAATGTGGCATCAGGAGGAAGACTCATCAACAATTTGCACTATGCAGATGACACAACCCTACTTGCTGAAACTGAGGACCTGAAGAGCTTGCTGCAGAAAGTCAAGGACTGCAGCCTTCAATTTGGATTAAAGCTCAATGGTGAGAAAACAAAGATTCTCACCACTGGGTTGATTGGTAGTATCCGGATGGATGGTGAAGAAATTGAGACTGTCAACAGCTTCAGTTTCCTTGGTCCCACAATCAACACTCTTGGTACCAGCAGCCAGGAGGTAAAAGACGAATTGCATTGGGGAAGTTGGCTGTCAGAGACTTCTCCAAAGTACTGAAGAGAAATTATGTTAGTCTGGAGACTAAAGTGTGCCTGTTATAGGCCATGGTGTTTGCAATTACTTGCTAGTGTCAGAAAGCTGGGCAAAGACTAAGGATGAGAGAAAGAGTTGATGCCTTTGAACTGTGGTGTTGGAGAAAAGTACTGAATATACGATAGACTGCTAGGAGAACAAACAAGTTCATAATGGAGAGGTTGAAACCATGCTGATTCTTGGAGCAAGGATTCTGAAGCTCCATCTGACATACTTTGGACATGTTACAAGGAGGGATCAGTCCTTGGAGAGGGACATCATGCTTGGGAGGGTGGAAGGACAGCCTAAGAAAGAAAGACCCTAGATGAGTTGTACTGATTCAGTAACTGGGGTTATGGGGGTACGTGTGTCAGAGGCAGTGTGATTGGCACAGAACAGAGCAGGGTTTAGGGCTGTTGCAAAAGGAGTTGAATTGTTGCTCATAGGGTTGCTATGAGTCACAACTCGATGGCACATAACAATCATTAAAGTCTCATCTCTACTTTTACAACCTTTAAAAGGCCTTTTGCTGCACACTTGCTCAGAGATTAACAGATCTTCAAAACTCATCTTCTAAAGAATGTCAGGTAATTGTCAATATTCAAGAAGGTTCATGATATTTCTTATGTTAAGAGAAAACTCCATCATTTCTAGTATCTCCTTTCTGTGACTCAGTCTCTCAACCATCTGTGTGAGCCTGCTCCTTATAGAAGATGTAGTTTTCATTTCTACTTTTTCTGCTTTGGGAGAAAATTGTATCCTATACCCTCTACTACTCTTCTCCCTCTGCACCATGAAAATGAGAAAAATAAATAAAGCAACACTAAAGCCATGGAAATCTTTATTTGAAATTCTATACCTAGAAAACAACAACAAAAAGACGGCACTGAATTTAAAGAAATGACTGTAGAAAGGACTGGGAAAGACTGTTGGGTTCGATCCAATAACAACAACTTACGTGTGGTATCCGGAGCAGCGATAGCAGAAAGCACAGTGGTGGAATCGACTCTGTGCAAAGGATTGTGGAGGAGCAGTTTATAAACTGAGAAAGTCAATCCTTGGTAGCATAAACCTACTTTCTTCCTTAGTGACATTGGAATTGCACATATGAGACTCACCTGTGATTAAAACCCAACCACAGCAAAGCAGTAAAATACTGGATATACATACGCTTAAAAAAAAAGTTAAGACTCTTTATAAGCTTTTCCTCTTGTGCATGGTTTTAATGTTAATTAGGTTGCAGCTGCTAGGGTTCCTTTTGCTCCTAAATAATGAAGTTACAAGTGTGGATAAGATCTTAAATCAAAATCCCCTACTTAGGGGGAACAGAACTTTTTTATTAAGATTTCCTGAAGAGTAGAAGCATCTGCAGCTACAACTACAACTAGATACACTGACTTTTCTATGACTGTAGTTGGCACTATTTTTATTTTCTTTTATTATATTTTTTTGTGTGTGTACCGTCAATCCGATCTGACTGGTACAGGAAGAGATTGCCCCTCCACCAGCAGAGCATCTGGTAGATTCAAATCATGTACCCCTGGGATTGTAGTGCAGTTTCTTGCCACTAAGCCACCAGAAGTCCCTTGTATTTGGCACTATTAATGGGGAGGTCCCTGGAAACTGTCAGGAAACGAGAGCATCCTGCCCATCTAAGTACAGATCGCTGTAAGAGTAGCCTGGGAGCCTTGATGGTGTACAGGTTGCACGTTTCTGGTTTTTTGCTTTGGCTCTACGTACTACCACTCAGAAGTACTTCATTATCTCACAGTAATATTTTAGTCTGAATAAATAAATAAGGTAAGGGAAAATGATTTCCAGAAAGTCGTTTTAGTCATAGCTTACTATTTGACTCAGTACAGTCTTTTAATTATGAGATTACAGTTATTTATATTGTTTATATAGGAGCAAATGAGGGCCTGCATTGATCGGGATGCTGCAGTGGGCAATGATGCAAGTACTTTAAAAATCCTGGTGGTGAAAATTGACTATCTTCTATTGTAAACATGCTGTTATGCTATGATACTGCTATTTTCTAATTACTAGAATTACAGCCTATACAGTTTCAGTAACACATAGTAAATATTGGCCTTTTGTTTAAAAAGGTGGATAAGCTGAGTGTGTCAATGGCTAAATAATTTAAATATAAAACATGTGAAAACTTTGACATGCCATCTTTTAAATAAGCTTTTCCAAATTAACCAATATATTTTCTCCAGTAAAATGTAATTTTTAAAAATTACATCATAGGCTCATAATGATCACTTTGTACTAGAAACTTTGGGATGTAATGCGGTGTGGTCACTGCTTACTGAGATGTCTTAGTTCAACTCCTTTCTTCCCCTTGATCTATTTTCACATCCTTTCTTATCCCTACACTGTAATCTTTAGATTGCCAAGTATGACCCATCAAAACTAGAGCATGGGTGTGGTACTTAACATTTTTTTAGATATACTACTAAAATAATAATCAAACTAATAACAAAAATTAGATACTTTTTATTAACGTTATATGGCTTTTTGGAATCTCTTAATAGATGAGTAGCTGCCCAGGGAACTGGGAAATTACAATGCATGATGTTGCGTGTCAAGCTGGTCTCATATATCAAGAGATTTTCAAGGACAGGGCATAAAAGCAAGAGCATTGAGAAATAGAAGATAGAATTTCAAAGTCAGGAAGTTGCCTGACAGGAGAATAATTAAGAATGAATTGGTAAAGATTCATGAGTTATTGCAAGACATGTTTAGGAGGCAATGGAGGTGATAGACAATGACAGGAGTTAAGAATGAAGGCTGTTAGAAATAGTGGCAGAAAATCTAGAATCATGGAATTATTTGATCACGCATTGTACTGTTATAGCAGTCCATCATCTGATGTATTCATCTGTATTTTCAGATGCCTTGACCATCCTGAATGTAGTGCTTCAGCTAAATAAGAGAAGGTGCGTTTTAGCATGAGATCACCCGCTGTAAAAGTAGACTCAATGGGAAACCACTTTCTGGACAGGATTTGGTCATTATTTAAAATAGACTCTTCTGAGACCTGACATTTGTTACCATTTTCTCCTTTTCCTCTAAGTCCATCATTCAGGACTATTGAGGAATACTTTATCCAGTAAAGTGCACACTGCAAGGAAAATGGAAGGTAAATCCAACAATGCAACCGTCTTCTCCCTGGCACATATACTTGGCTATTTTCTTCTCTTCACCTCTTTATTTTTGTCTTCCTCTCTTCCACCCAATTCCATACACAAGAAATGTAGAAAAAGGAAATATTATTGTGATAAGAAAATATACAAAACTAAGTTCTTTAAAAGAAGTAAAGTCAATTTGTTGTTGTTGTTGTTGTTGTTGTGGTCGTCATCATTGACTTGACTAGGATTCCTGAAAACACGAAGAACTAGAGATTCAAATGCTGCCCTCTCCTACACTATGCCCACCATTGCTGATATATTTGAGCCCATTGCTACAGTCATGGGGTCAATCCATCTCCTTCCTCTCTTTCAGTGACCCTCATCCTTTCCAAGAATGATTCTTTGCCATGGACTGGCCCCTTCTAACAACATGCACAAAGTATGTGAGACCACCTTCCATTGTCCTTGTCTCGAGGGAGCACCCTGGCTGTACTTTATCCAACACTATTTGTTTGCTCTTTGATCAGTTCATGGAATGAATAATCAGTACTCTTTCCAAACACCACAAATCAAAGGTGTCAATCCTTTTTTTGCCATCTTTATTCATTGCCCAGCTTTCAAATGCATAGGAAGTAACTGAAAATACTATGACTTGAAGCAAGTCAGTGTGGGTCTTTGCATTTAAACCCTTTATGATTTCTAACCTGTGTTTGGATAAAAGAGATTTCCAATGAACATTTAAATCTGACTGTTCAGAGACAGTTATAGTCTCTCTCTCTTTCTCTCTCTCTGTGCATGTACACATGCAAACATATATATGATGCTGTTGTTGTTAAGTGCCGTCGAATCGCAGGCGACTCATAGTGACCCTATGAAGGAGAGTCCTCAAGGCTTGGGTATCTCTCATCCTCTCTCCAGTTTCATAGGGTTTCTGGAGGCAAGCTATTATGGAAGTGGATGCCACTCCTCCTTCGAAGCTTGTTTTAAAATATATATATACATATAGTTATAGTTATTATGTGCTGCTGAATGGGAGCTTGTTCACAGCTAATCCTCCATAGGCTTTAAATTGCATGGAAGGAAATGGTTCATCTTTCTCCTGTAGAGCATCTAAAGAATTTGAACCAACTCTGCTAGTTTAGTGGTAAGGAGTTTCACTGCCAACCCAAAGGCACACAGTTGGAATCCACCAGCTGTTTGGTCGGAGGAAAATAGACAACCAGCTCCCATATGATTCCAAACCTCTGAAAACCTTCTGCGGGGTCAACTATCAGTCAGTCATGGCTCAACAGTACATAACAACAACCGTTTTTGGGTTGGCAGTGCAACTCCTTTCCACTAAGCCAACAAGGGTGTGTGTGTGTGTGTGTGTGTGTGTGTGTGAATAATTCACATATTGACTTGTGTGAAGACATTTTGCTGATTTTCATTTTACCTACACTAGGCAGTACGATGCTGTACCCTGTAGGGAGTTGTGTGGCTAACCCAAAGACCACTCCTCTCTGACAGTTCAAATCCACCATCATCTCTGTAGGACAAAGGTGAGTAATCTCATCTGGTGCTCTTTACAGCACAGAAAACTTCTAGAGAGTTGGCAGTGAGTTAACTCCAACTCAGATGTGGTGAGTGAGTTCATAGAGCACTGTGCTGCTAACTCAATGGCTATACCTCTCTGGCAATTTGGATCCAGTGGCAGCTCTGTGGGAGAAACATGAACGGTCTCCTCGTGTATGATTTACAGCCTAGAACGTTATTATTGCTGTGTACTGTAGACTGTAGAGTCGGAACTGACCCATAGAGGACCCTCTGGTGGTTTTTCAGAGGCAGTTAACCACATGGGATATATATATACACACACACACTTTTTTTAATCTGTTAAACTCTTTATTCCTGAACTTAAATGCTGAAGAAGAGATAATACTAATAACAAGCAATTGGAGAAAGAAAAGGAGATAGAGCATTAGAAAAATGCATCTAAATAGTTATGTTTGCTCTTTTGGCAGTCCATGCAAAATTCTGTAGTCTTGACCAACATCACAGTTCAAAGGCATCACTTATTTTTGTGTCATTCACTGTCTAACTTTCAGATGCATAGAAAACAATTGAAAATATTAACTTAAAGATTTAAAAAGAATCTTTAAGAAGCAAACTTGACAAATTATTTCCTCTCAATCTCTGAAGAAGCCAAGTGGTCAGTATCTATCAGATAAAACAAAAGGAGATGGTTAATGCTTGAACATACAGAACAACTATTCTGTACTAAGGTGTAGGTGCTTTGAACATAAAAAATATGTGCTGTTCTAAATGGTTTTCACAATTCCTTCACACTACAGATTACAAACTTTGCAAAGAGCTCTTTTGGTTTCCTGTTGGTACTTTTAAATGGTTGTGTGCTTTCTCCAGTGTTTTGCCATATCCGTTACCCCTCTTTCTTTTTTTATGTTAGCCAATGTTTATTCACATATGATATGCAAACATATCTGGAAATAGTAAAACCCTCAGGGTAAAAATAGCAAAAGAAATATTCTTATAAAATCATGGTTTTATATATTGTTGTGGCTAAAATTATTTGGCTTTATTTCCTAGAATCAAACTGCCGTGACTTGGCCTGGGACTCCCTCTCTTTAGAAATGAATCTGTTTGTGTACACGTATGGTGACAGGGCTGTCCTATCAACTATAACTCTTTGGAAAGTTCCTAATGTTCTTTTTGTGTATTAGTTAGGATTTGCAAGGTTTTACCATCTTAATGGAGCCTTGGAATTTAGCTGGCAAGAATATCTAAGTGGTTTCTTTTTTAATAAGATAGCCATCCCTTTTCCAGATGCCTCTAGGGGCTGATGTCCTCAAGGGAGAGTATTGATGTCATTTCAAAGCTTACTACATTTGAATTTCATTATCCTTTATGGGTAAGAGACTTTCTGTGTTTGATGACTTTTATTTGCTCAATTAACTACATCAGTAGCATACTGTAAAGAAGCCTCTAAGATGACAAACGTATGCCACAACACAAATAGAACCAGTTTCCCAATCTCCTATGATATTCCTCTTTTTCATGGCCATTATATACATTTCCAAAAATCCATTACATATTTTATGATTATCTCCTCTGTACTCCTCACCTGCATTTACGTTTAAGCCAGCTGGTTTACTGTTCTTTCTCCTACTTCAAAACCACAATAAAGGCATGTCTTGGCTTATTGCCCCTCTCAAATCTACTGTGTGGCTAATACCTTTTAAAGCATCACATTTTATCCCTGAATATCGGGGTGGGGGGGAGGGGTGGATATTCCTATGAGATTTCTGGCAAGAAAAAGTTAAAACAGACCATGAAGTTTTACAGGTTTTTATCCATGTTTATACAATAGTTTTAACTCCGGATTCACTATCACTTATACTATTTTGTAATATTAAAAATGTCGTGTTAGAACTAAAAGGCGTCCTAATTCAAGAAAACATGCTCCCTGTAGGTAGAGGTAGTTTTTTTCCTCTAGGTTTGAGGACAGCTTTGAGCAAAATGTGGGAGAAGAGCAAGAAAATGGGAAGCCTTCAGATGTAATGCAAGTCTATTAATGTCCAGTAAGTTCTTGGGATAATTGTTGTTGCTGTTGTTAAGTGATAGAGTGGATACGAAGGGAGCATGACTTTTATCTTCCCCTTTTCATACTTACAATTGTTTCAAGACTATTAAACTACAAATTCCCTCTACTACAGCTATAAAATTCTAGTTTACCAGAAAATCAGCTGTTTAAAATGAGTTATCCTGATTTCTCCGTTTTTTTCAAGATTCTTACTAATTGGATTTAGAATCAACTCAACCTATTACTATTGACTTGAACCCAACTCATTGCTGATGCTGACTCCACCATTTGATTTCTAAGGCTGTAAATCACAGAACCAACTCAATAGCTTAACTTCACTTCGACTTCTGGGGCTGTAAATCAAATGAGAGAAGATTGCCCATTTTACTGCATGGAGGCATTGGTAGTTTCAGCCATGAGTGAGACATATCTTCTGGGTTGGCAACCCACACTCGCTGAAGACTAGACTGCCAGGTCTCTCCTAGAGAAATACGTTGTTGCTGTTGTTAAGTGCCATTGAGTCAGATACACCTCTCAGCAACTCTGTGAACAAGATTTAAACTATGTCCTATCCTGTGCCATCCTCATTTACTGATTTGTTTGAGCCCGTTACTACTTTCACTGTGTGAAACTATCTTGCTGGAGGTCTTCCTATTTTTATCTGTCCCACCATCTTTCCAAATATGATGTCCTTTTCCAAGGAATAGCCTCTCCTAACAATGTGTCCAAAGTATAAGAGACAGAGCTTCACCATCTTTCCTGCAAGGAGCACCTTTTCTGAGATAATCTCTGTATGTTCTTTTGTCAGTCCATGGGTCACTCAGAAATCCTCTTCAACACCACAACTCAAATACTTCTCTTTCTGTTATCCTTATTCATTGTCCAGCTCTCAGATGCATAGCAGGTGATTGAATAGACCATGGCATGAATCAGGCGCACCTTAGTCTTCAAGCTGACATCATTGCTCTTAAGTATTTTGGAGACATTTGTGAGAGTTTATATGCTCAAGGCAATCCTAATTTTCTGACTGCTGGTACCAAGGAGTGTTCATTATTGATCTAAGAAAGATTTCATCATTGGCAGCTACAATCTGTTTTCCATGTACCATAGTGTTGTCTGTTAGCCCCATGGAGAGGACCTTTGATGTCTTGATGTTGAGATGTAATCTAAGTGGTACAAGCCCTCCTCATTTTCTACAAGCAAGGTTGTGTCATCTGCTTAATGTAGATTGTTGATGATTCTTCCTTCTATCTTGATACCACATTCTTCTCCATAGAGTCCAGCTTCACAAATTGTTTGCCCAGCATATAGCTGAGTAAGTATGGAGAAAGGATATATCCCTAATGCACATTCTTCCTGATTTTAAGCCTTGCAGACTTGCCTTGCTCCCTTAAGACAACAGCTTCTTGATCCAGGTATACACTTCACATGAGCACAATGCAGTGTTCTGGAATTCACATTCTTCTCAAAGTTAGTCCTCGTATGTTATCATCCACATGGTCAATTGCCTTTGCACAATGAATAAAACACAAATATACATCCTTCTGGTATTTTTTGCTTTCAACCAGGATCCATCTGACTTCTGGCAGTTCTCTGTTTTACTAATCTTCAGCAGTATTTTGCTTCATGTGATAGTAACGATATTGTTCTATAATTTCAGCATTATGTTGTGTCACCTTTCTTTGCAATGGGAACAAATATGGATCTCTTCCAGTTAGTTGGCCAAGGCAGCTTTCCTTCCAGTTTCTTGGCATAGACTGGTGAGCACATCCAGGACTGCTTCTGTTTGTTGAAACATGCCACTTGGTGATATAGGAATCCATAATTAATAAGAAATTTAGATGGTAGAAGGAGCAGAAACAATTAAGCATTTGACTTCTAACTGCACAGTCGACAGATGGAACCCTTATATGTTTTCTGGTGGAGAAAGATCCAATAACCTGCTTCTGGAAAGATTATGGTGTAGGAAACTTTGCGGGAAAGTTCTGTTCTTCCACACGGTGTCTCTAAGTCAAAACTGACCAGTGATATCTAACAACAGTGACCAGGTGCCAACTTGTTGACCTTGGACTAAGAAACTCATATTGAGTTTCATAGTTGTACTTACTTGCTTACTCAAAATGTTGATGAAGTATTTGAAGACAAAATTAGATGACAGTGCTTGGCTAACAATAAATCCTCTTTCATGAGTTAATTTTGCTTTTGTTGCTATTGCTAATCACTGTTGTTATAGATTCTGTTCACAATGACTACTCCTTTCAACTTTACTATCTAGTCATAATGAAATGATATTATCTAATTCAGAAATCTGTTTCCAAAATGCCATAGACATTGAAAACCCTCCTCTGAAATGTAGGTGATGAACGTGAGGGGAATTGACTTTGAGGCCACTGATGTTTTACTAGGAAGATGTTGACCTTCTGAGAGGATGATCTGGGTTCAGTTTCTGGCCAATACACCTCCACTTATCTGTACTGGAGGCTTCTACCCTGCAGAGGTGCTGAACACCTTTCATCAGAGCTTTCATATTAAATACAGACTAAGAAGAAAGAGCTGCCTATACATCTACATACAAAAGCCAGCAACAAAAATGATAAAAATAAAAATTCTTTGATTCACGACAACAAATATGTAAAATATGTTCCAGAGTGAAAAGACATTTTACTGGAAGTGAATAATATTTTTCTTTATTTGTAACATGTATTACAGTGTGTTCTGCCCCAAACATATGGTTCTAAAATTCTAGCTAGCTCATTTGCAATTGTTATATAGAGAATTATGTTGATATAATGTGGAAATTATGCAGCTTTCTATGTGTTTTATTCTAGGCAAAGAGGGTCAGAATAATCAAAGTAGCACTGGGACTTTAAGTGGGTAATGAGGATGCCCTCAGCTTGGAATAGACTACAATATGCTATAGTCACCATGAGCACTTTCAGCTCTGCTTTAAGAAAACAAAAGCTGAGCTTCTGTATCTTGCCATCCCCCTTGTTAAAGAGACTGGGCCTTGCTTCTAGAATTTAAAATATCTGCAGCTTTCATTATTCCCTGTGTCATTCTAAATGAGCTCCACTTTGGCTCAGAATTTACCTTTCATCTGAATTTTCTCCACTAATTCTAATGAAAAGATTGCTGGCATTTGTACTGTTTTGTTTTTTAAATGAATTCGGAGCTGACCTGCACACGTAGGTGGTCCAAAAATTCTCTCTCCAGAGGGGCCCAATTTTAGGTTTGTGATCTATTGTCCAAGTTGCATAGGTATTGAAAGGTGTTCTTTAATGCTATTTTCCTCAAGTTCTGTTATCTTAAGCACACCATTTTGCTTTTTCATTTAAGACTAAAACTTCATTGCTGTTGTACAGGTTCCAAAGAATGACAATTTATGTCAGAATAGAACTATGTTCTATAGGGTCTGCTTTTCAAAGATTGATTTTTTTAAAGTAATACATTGTTAATCTTTCAATCCATGGCAATTTTAAGTGAACTTGAATCTAATGCCTTTTGGGTAACAGCCTTAGATTCGCCTTTTGGGTAGTCCTTGTTCCTCCCAGGAACTCATGGGAGAGTTACAGGAAGCATATATCTTGTGATGTAAATGAAATTATATTTGTGGCATATTTAAAGAACATGAGCATATACAACTCTTTGCTATTTGGATAGTCTTAACAGAGGACTATAACGTACTCTGGTGGCCAAAGGATAGGAAGTTGTATGCCAACCCAAAGGTTTGAATCCATCAGTTGTTCTGCTGGAGAAATACGGACAATCTTCTCTGCTTATGAAGAGGATTTGGCTGGTAGTTTAACTATGAGCTGATTCTGACATGATAATGAAAGTTTGAGTGTACCAAATGACTTTTTGATCATAAAGTAATTAGCTTACTTCCTTAGCAAAAGCAGATTATTCCTTTGCTTTTGTTGTTACATTTGTCTTTTATCCACTATGTAAAGCTGTCATGGGTTACTGTCTTCCAAACCCTATAGTGCATTAACTTGCTGTATCAGCAACAGTATATACATTGGACTTTAGCTATTACTTCTTATCTCTCTAATTTAGTCCTTAACTAGAAGTGCATGTTCATTTATGTACCTGGGAATAATAGCCAAAGAAAACAATTTATTTACAATACACAGTAAGTTTGTGTTATAATGATTATTATGCTGTTAATTATCACCAATTATTGGGTATATACTGGGTGAACACTTTGTCCCCACTTTCATTATTCCCCACTTTCATCATTCATCTTTACATTTTTTTGGCTAGAATATGTACTTTCTAAACAAAAGAAAGAAAGAACAGTAGTAAATCTAGATATGTCTTATGTAAGTCTTCAAAAGAAACACAAGGGAGATAAACTTGAATAAATTATTATTAGAAGGGCAACTGATTTTGGAATCTCAGAATTGCCATGTAAAAATTACTTTTTTGCTAAATGTTAGTCTTTTCCCCCCATTATCCAATTGTAGCTATTTTCAAGACAACTATAGATGTTTGTTAGATAGTCTCTTAAACAATTTCCTTTTTGAACTAGAACAATGGGGCTCAACCAGGGAAGATGCAACCTCAGTACAGCTATTGCAATTAGTACATAGAAACAGGATGTGTATGACTTCCACAGGGGAATTTGTCGGAGAGAATGGGAGGGGTAAATAAAGGACAGGGGAGAAATCATTAGGACAGCAACAACATATCAGTGATTGTCCCAAGCATAATGTGAATTAATTAAATAAAATGTAAGTGAATGATTGTATGTAAACCAATCAAAATAATATTTAAAAAGTTTGCTTTTGTTTTTGACCCATGCATGCTTTTGCCAAACACATAATATGACATGATTATAATAAGGTAACCTTATGTCTAAAAGAAATGTGGTGTATGCTCATCTATTTCTCTTTTATGGTTAAGAATTTTGAGGTGGATTTCATGAGCGTGAGTAAATTATTTCTTACTATAAATTATATTTTAAGATTTTTTTTATGTTACTTAGCTTGGTACAACTCTCATTTTTCTGGCTGCAAGACACTGATCAAATTACTCATTGTTCCTGAGTGTTTTCCTTCCTTTCATGGGGAAATGTTGCTTTTCATTGAGTCATCCCAATTCCTCCTGTAACCTGCTTCCTGTCTAAGAATTAAGTGTGACCTTTTTTTTTTTTAATCCTTTCCGTTTATAAACACTGATTGCACTCTGTGCCTTGCACACTGCTCTGTGCATTTTGTTATGTTTTCATAACCTGGGCAGGCGTGGTCTGCTCAGAGATTTTGCAGTTTAAGCTAGTTGCACCATTGCCACTATTGCATGAAATGAACCTGATTTCATGGGATGAAACAAAGAATGAGCACCAGGGCTCATGGTTGTCATTAATGAAAGGTCGCTGGAAATCAGACAAACAGCTTCATTGCTGAGATTGTTTCCGGGCTCAAAGTTCTTCCAACAGCTGTTTGTTTTGGCCATTAATTGTGCCCATTCTTTTTCTTTTCTTTTTTTTAAAGGCTGAGGGGAAATACGATTTTCTTAAAAAAGAGAATCCAGGCTGGCTATTTCTGAAGTCAGGAAGAACTCTTGTCCTCCCACTATTGTGGTCTTCTGGCTGCTTTGACAGTGGACTTGAGGGCTTTTCCTTTTGTTTCTCTCCTCTCTTTTTTTACTCCTGTGGCTCCGGCTCAGTCGCTGTGGTGAAAGGGAAAGGCAAAAGTAGGAGCTTTCTAGCTTTTTAATCCCAGAGAATGAGCTTCACAGCAGTTCCCTTCAAGAAAAGTTTACTTCCCAGAGGAGTATGTAGTATTACACAGACACTGACTCATGAGACACAGAGAGAGAAGGAGAAGAGTGACTGTGAGCATATGTGAGAATGGAACCTGAGCCAGCAAGGAGGACAGAGACTGCACTAGAGATGAAAGGGAGTTCTGCCTTTCCTGAAAGTTACAGTATTAGTTTTTGTTTTCATTTTTTTTAAATCAAGTTGACTGCTCGTTGTGTTTAAAGTATTTGTTCTGGAAAACTAAAGTTGGAGTCTACCAGACTGAGGTTAGAAGCATTTTCTTTGGCAGCAAGAAGATACTTTTATAGAAGCCATGCCTGTACTTGGGGTTGCCTCAAAACTGAGCCAGCCAATTGTTGGGTCAAAGCCTGTTCATACTACGCTTCCGATACCAAATCTTGGCACTACTGGGTCACAGCACTGTTCTTCAAGACCCTTGGAACTTAGAGAAACAGAGAACTCAATGCTTTCTTGTCAGCTCACATTAAAATCCACTTGTGACTTTGGAGAGAAGACATCTATCCAAGGAAAAGCAAAGGAGACAGAAGACAGTAAGGTTAGTGGCTGAAGGTTACCTGCAGACTTTTTGTAGTTATCATGAAAACTTCTTTGTAGGTGAAATTTAAAGTATGCTGTGAAATGAGGATGATTAGTGGAGGAACATCAGTTTAAGAATGTAAGTAACCTGAATACTGAGAAGTTTACAGTTGCTGTAAAAGTTGTGAACAAAATTCTCTAAATATGCATACATTGTAATTACTTGGTATTACTTACTGGTGAAGTGGCTTATTATTCCTAGGTATCATTTTATTCATGATAAGCATACTTAATAACAGATGTGAAACAGAGGAACCGTTTTTTCATATATATTACAAAAAAAGTGAAGGTATATTTATCGTAACTCATGCAAATGCCATCATTTTTTTCCACTGAATGTCATGTGTACTTTAAAGAATCTTGGTTTAAATACTTTAATTCAGAATTACTTAATTCCTTGCCAGTTGATAGTGATAGATTGCTTGCTTTCCTTAACATGCACATTTCTCTGGATTTTTCCTTGTAAATTGAAACCCTACTGTTTTACTTATTACTGATATCTTTTTCAGTCATTTAATTTATAGTGTTTTGTGAGCAGTTAAATAAAAGATCTTGGCTTCTGAACCACATTAGAATATTTTTTTCTACATAGTGAATGTTAATATCAACCTGCAGTTGATTAACTTTATGGGAATTCATATGGACATATGAATTCATATGAGTATCACTGTTTAGTGCATTATGAGGTCAAGTTTTTTAAAGCATTCCACTTATTCACCTCTGGCATCTTAGAAAATATTTTTCTTTTACTCTGTTACTAAGATATACTCTAATAGAGAGAATGTGTAAGCATCATATAGAAATAAACTCTTTTTATCAGAAACCTTTATTTCATTGATCTTTACCTATTCAAAGCCTTTAAGGTACAGCCCCAATATATTTCTCCATGAAGTCTTGCAGCCCCTAATCCTTCCTTTCCTCAATTGTGATTTCTTGCTTAGAATACTGTGACTCTTTAAAAAAAATCTTCTTTCTAAACACAGTGATCAGCTATCATTTTATAATACAGATAAGAAGGTAAAGGGACAGGAAACCTTACAACACAGCTAGAACAGATACTAAATATGTTCACATATTTTGAAGAATACAACTGATATCAGTGAACAATTGAACAAAATGCTGACTGAGAACTTGATCTGCTATATAAAGTTTCACTGAAAACACACAAGATATTGCTTTTTAACTACATTGCCTACAATTTTGAAAAGAAGAAAACATAACTATGTGTTTACTCTTTTGAACTTGAGGGTTTTTTCTTGTTTGCTTGACCTCTAAATTTTGGTGGTACTCACGGTTCCTAACATGGTTTAGGGGAATATGTAGAGAAAAGGAAACCAGTTTTCTAAAGGAATGCATTTTTGATCTCTAGGAATCATCTCAGCCCTATATTGCCAGCAAACACTGGTAACATAGGCCAATGTGGAAAGAATTTGTTCTTTGTTTTTAACTTTATTTTATATTCTGACATATGTCATAATTAAAAGTTAAAGTAATTAATAAAACCTGCCTGTTCTTTAAAGCTCATTTCAAGAGTCACAGAACATGTAAACAATTTTCTATCAATGCCTAGAGAAGACTTTATAGCCAGCTGGGTAGATCTAAAGAAGCTTTTTAAGAGGTGACATTTATGTGTATTATAGATTGGGCATTTAAATTTCCACTCCATATTAGAGATATTACTTATGCTTTGTTCACATAGTCTTTGCCATTTGAAAGCAGAAGATATTTAAAAAACAAAATTTGAATATATAAGACACAAATAGCAATATTAAACAAGCAGATTTATTAAGTGGGCAACTAGTGGTAAAGGGTTGCATACTCTGTGTGTAAATTTAGGGAAATCCTAATTAGAAAGAGTGTGCAGAGGAACCTACATCAACTACCTGGGATTTAATGGATTTCTAGATGTCAGATAAATGGAAGAAAATGCATCCTTTTGAGGAACTAGTTGCATATAAACCTACCCAGTGAGTAAACCATTGCGACTCCCCAGATTGCTTATGGAAAGATTTGGGGCCAGATGATAAAGAGAGGCAGGTGGTGTGTTTTTTATTTGTTTGTTTGCTTTTTAAGATAAGCAATGTGGAAGACTCTTAGGTAAAAATGAGGGGGGAAATTACTCTGGCAAAAGTATTTTTAAGATATTTTATTGAAGAAGAAAAGAAATCAGAGTCATCCTAGAGGGTCAAACACTAAATATATTTGTAGACGATTTGCTTTATATTGCATTCTGGACCCAGTATTTTTTTATAGAGGATCCTCAGTAAAGGCTTATAGGATAAATATCATTATCCCTGCTTTATGAATGAGAAAACTGAGGCTTAGATTAAATACATGCCTACATCTCAATACATCTCATAATATGGTAGAATAAAGATTGAAACTATATCATTGGAGAGGAATATATCCTAAACTACACCTGCTATTAAGGTGAGGATTGTAGGAAGGGATGGCAAGGGTTGTTGATTTATTTTCCTTCAATATAGAAATATTTCTGCATGGAGTAGTAGCCCTAGTGAATTGTAAATAAATTTGACCTTGTCTGTATCACATTTAGACTCATTGGCTCTATCCAAGAGCCTAGAGTTATCGGAAGACAGTTAAATTGGCACACAGTCTCTGGCGTATTGTTTGAATAATATAAACACACAAAAGGAACTCGACAATAGCGGTGTAGCAGCAGATGTCAATAGAACAGACCACTTGCTCTGGCTTCCAGCTGTTTCCTTCTTGGAGAAGATGCCTAATTGCTGAGGACTGTCAGCACTCGTGTTGGCTTGCTCACATGGAAGCTCTTCCAGTGCTGGCCAGGCCTACAGCTGCATAGGTCAGCTCGCAGGTCTGTCTCTAGATGATTCCTTTCCTGTTTCTGTGTGGTTTGTATGTTTGGTGTTTTGTATTTAAAGAAACATGATTATTTCTGTAGCTAGCAATTCAGGTTTAACCATTAAAATATTAGTTCTTTTCATTGTTTTGCCTTTGTTGTTGCTATGATATGAATGATACTGTGATGATACTAGAATTTTACAGCTTTTTTCTACTGCCAAAAGGCTTTGAATTTCAAGCGGTTTTATTTATTGTCCTTTGGATAATAATCTGTAGAACTGCTCAACACTAGTTCAGCAGTGGCCAACACAGTGAAATGTGAATGGAACTGAATTTATAAAATATGGGAAATATGTGTACGTAAGAATAATATCTAAAATGGGGGGGCGGGAATAAGGTTCAATGCCCTGAAATGAAAGACTCAGAAGAGACACAGTGAGGATTTTCAGGAGCCTGATGCAGGATCTAGGATTATTACCAGGGTTGTATATAGTTGCTATGACATTAATGTGTGAGCTTACAGTATGTAAGAAATTACCTCTCACAAATTTTGCTATGACTAGGTCTCTCATATTGCTATGAAACTATTTATCTGGATATAAGTTATGTATGATTAAATATTATTTGAAAGCTAGTTGTTGTTACTGTTGTTGTTTTTTATGTTGTTGTTGTTGTTATGTGCTGTCAAGTCACCTGCGACTCGTAACAAACCAATGTACAACAACCCTAAACCCTGCTCTGCTTGTGCCGATCTTATTGTCTCTGACACACCCACCACTATTACTCTAGTGACTGAATCAGTCCATCTCATCTAGGGTCTTCCTCTCTTGCTCTGTCCCTTCACGCTCCAAATCATGATATCCCTCTCCAAGGTCTGGCCCATCCTTGCAACATGTCGAAAGTATGCCAGACGAAGCTCTAAATAATTTCCTCCATGGAGCAGCCTGGTCTTACCCTCTCTAGAATGAACCTGTTTGTTCTCCTATCAGTCCATGGTATAGTCAATACTCTTCTCAAGCAACACAGTTCAAAGACTTTAATTCTACTTCTATCATCCCTAGTCATTGTCCAGCTTTTTGACACATAGCAAATAATTTCAAAGGACTTGGGCCAGGTACTGATTCTGGAACAGACTGCCAACTACTCATATGCAAGTTCAAGTTGAAGCTAAGGAAAATGAAATCAAACCCATGGATTTGATATGACCTTGAGTTTATCCCACCTGAATTTCAAAATAGTTTCAGGAACAGGTTTAAGGCCTTGAACACCAATGAGCAAAGACCAGATGAGCTGTGGGAGAATATTGATAATCTCATCCAGGAAGAGTGCTAAAGGTCATTACAAAGACAGAGGAGAAAGGAAAGGACCAAGATGAATGACAGAAGAGACTCAGTATTGCCTTAGAGGGCCAAGAAGCCAAAGCAAAGGGAAGAAATCAAGATACTAAGGAGATGAACAGAAGATTGCAAAGGGCAGCAAGGGAAGAGAAAGTAAAGTATCACAATGAAATGTGCAAGGAGCTGGAGTCATAAAATCAAAAGTACCAAACTCGCTAAGCATTTCTTAAGCTGAAGGAACTGAAGAACAAATTCAAGCCTTGAGTTGCAATACTTAAGGATGCCTTGGGCAGAAAAGCTATTTTTACTTTTAAATTGTCTTTTGTATCAATACTGAATGTGTATCTGCTGATATTTTGTGACATAATGTCTTCCTAGGGTTTTCTAATCAACATGTAGTCTTTTTTTCTTTAATAAAAATATGCCTTCATATGCCTTTTATGCTAATAAAACATAAAAATTAACAGGCATGTCATTAATTTTACACAAATAATAAGTATTGTAAAAAAAAATAACTAAAATGTTTTCCAGACTTAGATTTAGGTGACATGGTGAAAATAAGAAAAAAACATTGGAAATAAAAAATTTTAATTCAGCTTCTATATCTTAAGGAGGAAAACAATTTACATTATCTGGGCTTCAATCTCTTTATTTATACAAAGCAAAATGAAGATGATAATAGCTTCAAAAATTTTCTACGAGTGACATTTGTTATACCTGTTCTCTTTATCGTTCGTTCAGAACTTTGAGCCATAAGTTATATTTCCGTTAGGGTTTTTTCACCAGTGAATCTTTCTGAGAGGATATTTCAATCTAGGCATTAGCAACATTTTGGACCAGATGATTCTGAGTTTTAGAAATCAGCTCCATGTATTATAGGCTATTTTACATCTTCTTTGCTTATTATCTACTTGTTTAACATTTTCTTTGCTGACATCTACAGTCATTAGTGTCCTACCAATTGGAACCAATAGAAATGTTTCCAGACACTGTTAATTGTCCTTCAAGAAACAAATTACCCTCATCTGAGAACTGTTGCTGTAGTTTTAATTTGCAAAAATGCTCAACTCTCTACTATTTTAAACCTTCACTACCATCACTTCCTTCATTCTTCTTCAGGTTTTAGCTCTGTATATTTGACTTTTCAAGCATATGTCTTGGAAGAGTAGTTTAGGTTCGTTGCCAATGTTCCAAGCCTTTCATATATTCTAACTCCCGTGACCTCTAATTATTAATCTGTCCTAGCAATCATTAATGATTTATGGAAAGATATTTCTTCTTGACTGACAGTTTTTTTACCTCTTGTCCTCATTACTTGTAGAGTTTGATAACTCATGCCACAATTATCTTATTAGGACTTTCCAATTAGAAAACTGACCTTGGTATGTCATTTAATACTGATTCTCTGTTTATTATATTTAAAAATTAGAATAATTAAATAAAGTATCTTATAAGATTGTAGGGAAACATATATGAGATGTTACTATTAACTGTATGTGAACAGAGTATGTTGTTGTTACATGCCATCAAGTTGACCGTGACTTATAGCAACCCTATGCACAATGCTCTATGTGCATCATTCTCAATCCTGGGCCAATCTCACTGTCTCTGACCCACCTACCATCATTACTCCAGTTACTGTGTCAATACATCTCATCCAAGATCTTTCTCTTCTGTGCTCTCCCTCTATCCTTCCAAGCGTTATGTCCTTCTCTGAGGACTGGTCCCTCCTGGCATCATGCCCAAAGTATGTGAGATGAAGCCTTAAAATCCTCACTTCCAAGGAACAGCTTGTTTCACCATCTCCAGAACAGACCGGTTCAGCTCTCTGGTGCCTAACAGTTAATTGCAAAGACTTAGGCACATCTTAGTCTCTGGAATGACATTGTTGCTCATTAGCACTCTGGAAGGAGTTAGCATTCTGACAGCAGATCAGTATCTAGTGATTGGAATATGGAATGTGAGAAGCATGAATGTAGAAAAATTGGTCATTGTTGAGAAAGAAACAGAACATGTAAATATTGACATACTAGGCATTTGTGAGGAGCTCTGGTGGGTTAGTGGTAAGAATCTGTACAAAGTCACACAGTTCTAATCCACCAGCTGCTCCATGGGGGAAAGCTGGTCAGTCTCCTCCCAAGTAATTAACTACCTCTGAAAACCCACTGCAGGGTCCACTATGGGTCAGTTCAGACTCAACGCTACATAAGAACAATGGGCACAGGTGAGATGAGATGGATTGGCATGGGACATTTACATGGAGACAGTTGTCTGATCTACTATGACAGAAATGAAAAGGTGAGGACACTGGGATCACATTCACAGTTAAGACAACCATTTCCAGATCCCTCTTGAAATACAATATTTATTCTAAGTGACAGGATAATATCCATATGTGTACAAGGAACACCTCTTAATACCACCATTGTTCAAATACCTACATCAACAATCAATGCCGAAGAAGAGGAAATAGATTATTTCTACCAATGTTTGCAGTTAGAAATCAACTGATCATGCAGCCAGAATGTGCTAATGATAACGGGTGACTGAAATGCACAAGTTGGGAATAAAGATCAGTATTCAGAAAACAAGGGCTTGGTGTCAGAAATAAGCTGGAGATAAAATGATAGAACAGACGATATTGAAGCTTAAATGAGATGTTGATATTAACTATATGTTAGCAGAATCAAGTATTAATTTGCTAGTCAGCATTTGAAAAATATGTATTCTAATGTCAGAAAGGAATAATGCTGTACATTTTAAATATCTGGAAGAATGTGTTTGATTTAAAACAAAAAAAAATTGGAAATAGAATAACATTTACCAAGATGTGCAATATTATCTTATTCTTAAGAACCTAGATATTTTTTTCTGTAAAACTGTGTCTAAAATTCAAGATGTAATTATAAGCTAGCATGTAATTTTCTGCAGTTCTGCTTGGAAGTAAAGTAATTACCGGATGAGAGGGCAAAATGAAGAGATTGAATTGTGGCAGTGGGAAGAAGGGTATTAACTATAACACCAATAAGTTGGATTTATTTTGTAGAAGATTGGTGAGGAATTGTAAGTATCTGATTAAGTCTATATTTTCTAATGATGATATTGAAATATATGAGAAAGATACAGAGAATAGTTAAAAAATTCAAGAGTGAGAAACACAGCCTCCTTAATAAAGTATGCTGGCAAAGCTGGATTATCTATTTGCAGAAAATTAAAACAAAATCTATACTTCATACCATGTAAAAAAAATTAACTCACGATAGATCAGACACCATGGCACAAGACCTAAAACTATAAAGATCATCAAAGTAAAAATAGCGACAAACTTAGACGCTCTAATCTGTGGCATATCAAGTATTGTAATCAAGTGTAAAGGAAAATGCATAGTCAGCAGAGGAAAAGGTGGACTATTGGGCCTTTCTAAGTAGCAGAACTCTATGTGTGTCCAAAAGTTTCCCCCAAGGAGAGCCTAAGGAATGGGAAAAAAATACCTTTGGCAAAATTTACTTCAAAGAGAGGGGGGAAAGGGAACCTACAGAGTGGAAATAGTAATTGGCAATGGCATATCTGACAAGGGACACATTTGTCCTGTTTATAAAGAATTCCAACACCTCAACAAGTAAAAGGAAAACAACCCAATTACAAAATGAGAAGAGGTCATGTAAAGACATTCTACAAAATAAGACATTGACATGTACAACAAACACATGAAGAAATTCTCAAGATCATTATTTATTGTTGTTTTTGTTGTTATGTGCCTTGGAATCAGCTGCAGCTCATAGTGACCCTGGGAAGAATGGATCTGAACCTGGCGCTATCCTGTGGCATGCTAATTATATTCACTATGCTGAGTCCATTGTTACGCTCACCATGTCAGTCCATCTTGTTGAGGGTCTTCCTCTCTTACGTTGTCCACCTGCTTTCCAAAAATGATATTCTTCTCCAAGGACTAGCTCCTCCTAACAACATACTCAAAGTGTGTGAGACAAAGCTTCATCATCTAGCATTATATATTGTTGTTGTTAAGTGTCATCGAGTGGCAGGAGACTCATGTGACCCTATGAAAGAAAGCCCTCAACACTTGTGTGACTTTCATCCTTTTTCCAGGCTCATAGGGTTTCCAGAAGCAAGCTATTTATGGAAGTGGATGCCACTCTAGCTTCCAAGTTTGTTTTAATCGGGAATTCCATCAAACACTGTTCACCATGGGTAACCATTAACACATTTGACACATCAGTGTCACAGTGTTCAGCTTCACAGCAACCGCAGGTTACCACTGTATAACAAGTGACACGCACACCAGGGCTATATGACCTAAAAGAGTGAGCAAATACAAAGAAAAGATACAAATGAAAATAACAATGAGATATTCTCTTATCCTTTACCCTAGCAATGATAGTAAAGTTCAATGAGACAGTAAAACAACAAGTGCTGGAGATGGCATAAAGAAATTGTATTTATCTTACATAATTACTGGAAATGGAAAATTGAATAAGTATCATAGAAAGAAGCTTGGTGCTTTCCTAGCAGGTCAGAAATAGAAAAAAACACTTGATTGAACAATCCTACTACCAGGTATATACCATAATGTATAAGTGCTGTGACATGAACTGATGAATGCACAACATATTTATATCTACATTATTTATAATAGCAAAGAAATGGAAGCAAATGAGTTGTCCATGAATGGACAAATAATTAAAGAAAGTATGGAAAAATAATTAGAGAAACTACACTGCCAACCCAAAGGGACTCAATTCAAAGAAACCAATTGCTCTATGGGAGAAAGATTGACATTCTCCTCCTGTCTGATTTACTTCTTCTGAAAACCTGCCAGAGGTTTAGGTCTGATCTGGTTCTGACTTGATGGCACATGACAACATGGCATTTTACACCATTGAATATTATTATACAACTTAAGAAATACAAAGAATTCAAAAGACATTGTGTAACATGGATGAATCTATAGGATATTGTGCTGAGTGGCATAGATCAGTCACAAAAAAATGAATATTGTGTAAGGTCACTAATATAAAATGCTAAGGAAAGGTTCATACACAGGCAGAGATGGTACGAATGGCACAGAGTAGAACAGAATTCAGATCTGTTGTTCTTAGGGTTGCTATGAGTCATACTAGACTCGAACATACCTACAAACAACGACAGCACCTGAATCCCACTTGTTTGCAAAGCTAAGCTTGCTGAGCACCTTCAAGTGGAGATTTACAGGTAGAGTGAGATGGCTCTGAACACTTATTAGTAAGGGCTAAAGAACTTTTCGACACTTAACTGAACAAGACATAAGCCAGGTCTCGGGTTGATTGTAGAGGGTCAAAGAGTGGCCTGACTGCAGGCATGGCTAAGAAGAAGCTACATCAACTGAAGAACTTTATCTTGAGTCACTCTGGCTCTGAATGGTAGCCTGCTACCTCCTTAATTAAACCCATAAATATTGGGGAGGGGGAATCGAGTGAGACAGAGAGTGATGTTACAAAGATTTGGCTGGAATGCCTAGCACCAACAGAAGAAAGGCAAATCTAACTAATACTAGAATCTGTAGCTATTTGGATTAATTTGTTAGTTATGAACAACTCACTGACCCCTAATTCTTGAAGGATATAGATATTTTTTAAGAGAAATTCATAATTATATAGCAAACAGTAATTTGTGAAATCAGCAGCCAATAGTATCTAAAAACTAATGAAAGTTACTAATGTTTTTTGAGTACCTATTATGTGATAGATTATTTGACTTCTTTAGAAACTGAGCTCAGAAAAATTCAAGGGTAGAGCTAGAATTCCACTCAAATTACATTTGAATCTTCTTCTCTAGCTCTTCCTAGTAACAGTGCATAAACCACAGTAAAAATCAGTTCTATTATTTTCTATTTTTGTGAATATGAGTCACATAATAGGATAACAGAAAAAAAAAATCAGAAAATCATGGATTCCTGCCAAGAATGCTAAATTAATCCTTGACAAATTCCACTCTGAACTCTTCTTTCTACTCTGGCTTTCATTGTTAGTACAATTTTGCTTTAAGAAATTCTTTTCTTCAGTTTCTATTCACTGAAGCCAATGAAAAAAATTCAATATCTGTGGATGGTTCATTAATTGTGTGGCAAGAAATTCCAATGCTCCAGTAAAAAGAATCATTTGTTTACCGGGGGGCGGGGGGAAATAATGTTGTGATTCTGCCTGAAGAAAAGTGGTCAAATGAGAAGGATGAGTAGGGTGGCAACAATTCATCATGTACCCAGAAAAACAGGAACATTCACAAAAAAACCCCACCAAACAACAAAGGGCTCTCTTATTTTTGTCCTATATTAATGTTGAAATTGATCTCTTAAAAAACTGGCAAAAGTTTTGCCATTTTTGTAATTAAATGTGTTAATAATAAACTTTATAAGGAATCAAAAGCATTGTCTTTGTTATGGCAGTTGTTTTTAACAGTTAAGGTCCAAATGTCAATTGTTTAATATAGTATGAGTTTATTTTAGTGGCTATAACCATTCCACTTAATATGAAGAAGTAATAAACTATATCCTAAAGACCAAGTATAGCCCATTGCCGATTTTACAAGTATTTTGTGATTTTAATGAAAGTTTACAGAAAAGTTGGATTTTCATTCATTCACTAATGCACACTAATCCTCCCTTTCTTATACGTCCCCCTTCCCCCATTCTTTTTATACTAGATTGATAATTGTCATGCAACTCAAATTGTACATTTCTTTCAACTGTCCTTTCCTTCATGAGTTTCAGCACTGTGTTCCCCATCACATATCAGTCCTATTTTATAACATCAGTCTCATGCAGTATTTGTCCATTTAAATGAAATATTTCACTCAGTATGTCTTCCAGACTCACCCATATTTGTCTAGTCTTTTACAAATTAGTTACTTTTCAGTTCTTCATAATATTCCATTGTGCAAATGTACCATAATTTTTCTAGCCATTCTTTACTGATGGCCAATTGGTCTGCCTCATCTCTTCCCTGAATAATGTGGCCATAAACATGTATATACATGCATCTGTTTGAGTGAATTCTGATTTCTTTAGGGTATATTCCCATAGAGGGGTAACTGGATCAAATGGTATTTCTATCTACAGCTTCATGAAAAAGTGCCAGACTTCCTTCCATAGTGATTGTACCGTTTTACATTCCCATCAGCAATGAATGTTTGTTGTTGTAGTTGAGCTTCCATCCATATTGAAGACTGCAGTCCTTGATTTTCTGCAGCAAGCACTTCAGGTCCTCCTCAGTTTCAGCAAGCAGGGTGGTGTCATCTGCATAAGCAGATTGTTGATATGTCTACCTCCAATCTTGATGCCACACTTATCCTCATAGAGTCCAGCCTTCCAGATAATCTGTTGTGCATATAAATTGAAAAGGTATGGAGATAGGACACATCCCTGGCATACACCCTTCCCAGTTTTGAACCCTGCAGTGTCTCCTTGCTCTGTTCTGATGAATGCCTCCAGGTCCAAGTATAGGTTTCGCTTAAGCACAATAGAGTGTTCTGGAATTCCCATTCTTCTCAGTTTCAGCCTCCACATCCTCCCCAGCATTTGCTGTTTGCCACCCTGTTTATTTAACCTATTATTCCTGAGGTGAGATGATATCTCATAGTTGTTTTGGTTCCTGTCTTTCTGATAGCTAGGGATTTAGGAATTTCCTCATGTGTTTGTTTACCATCTCAATTTCTTCTTTGGGGAAGTTTTTGTGACTGGGTTGTTTGCCATTTTCTTGTTAAGGTTCTGGAGTATTCTGTTATTATATTTAAGGGTTGAGCACATTGGCAATGTAATTAGCCTACACTCTGAAACAATAACTTTTATCTCTTTTTTTATTTTATAAAAAATATAATTAGTTTTTATTGGTTTGCATACAAAATCTGTATACACTGTGCTTCATTCATATGCATTATGTTTCACATATTCCTCCATTCACAGGATGTTTCATACAATCATTCTCATGTTGTTGTTGTGTGCCATCAAGTTGACTATGACTCATAGCTACCCAAAGAACAATAGCTCTGAACCTTGTCTAACTCTGAGCAAATCTCCCGTCTCTGACATACCTGCCCCCATTATCCCAATAACTGGGTCAATTCATGTCATTTAGGGTCTCTTTTCCTGTGCTGTCCCACCACCCTTCCAAGCATAATGGCCTTCTCCAAGGACTGGTCCCTCCTGGCAACATGCCTAATGTATGTGAGACGAAGTTTCAAAATCCTTGCCTCCAAGGAGCAACCTGGCTCCAGGATAGACATTTTTTTTTCTGGGCAGTCCATGGCATGTTCACTACTCTACTCCAGCATCACAACTCCAAGTGTTTTATGGAAGCTGTTTTATAAAACAACTCATAAGTGTTTCATAAAATTAATCTCCATTGATCTTTGCTCACTATTACACCATCTTTTCAGGTCCTCAATGAATCCTCCTTGGTCATGATAAAGTGTTTTTTAATGTACTATTGAATTCTATTGGCGAAGATTTTGTTAAGTATTTTTGCATCTTTATTTGTGAAAGATAATGATCCATAGTTTCTTTTTTGGTAGTATCTTTATCTGGTTTTAGTATTATGGTTATGCTTGCTTCATAGAATGACTCTGGGATATTCCTTCATTTTCTATTTTTTTTTAAATAAGTAAAATTGATGATAGATCTCTGAATGTTTGGTAGAATTCAGCTGTGAAGGCATCTGGGCCAGGAATATCTTTTGGGTTATGAGTCTCATTTTCTGCTCAATTTCTTCTTTTTTATTGGGTTTGTTCATGCTTTCTCCATCTGTCCTTGTCAATCAGGATAGAGTGTGCATTTCAAGGAATTTTTCATTCCCTCATAATTTGCAAATTTATTTTCATAATATTCTGATATTATCAATTTCATTTCATCTGATATTGTTGGAATGCCATCTCTGTCATTTAATATTAAAATTATTTGTGTGTTTTTGGGGGGTTTTCACCCCATTTATTAAGTTTGTCAATGGTTTGTCTCTTTTGTTGACCATTCCAAAGAACCATATCCTGGTCTCATTAATTATTTTAGTCATTTTTTTCCATTTTCTATCTCACTGATTTCTGCTTTTGTCTCTATAATTTCCTTTGTCCTAGGAATTGTTGGGTTAGATTGTTTTTCTGTTTAATGGAGATGTTGAGTAGGGCATTGATTTTGCTTCTTTCTCCATTTTTATGTGTTTGCCTATTGCTATAAACCGTCCCCTGAGGTCTGGTTTAGCTATATCCCATAGGTTTTGGTATGTTATATTTTTATTATCATTTATTCTGAGTAACACTTTCATTTTATTTTTTATTGCTTTTAAGACCTAGTCATGTTATTTAGCTTCCACATGGGTGGGCTTAGAGAAGAGTTTTGATGTGAATAGGTCTCCATGTCATGCCATGTATAGGTCAGTGAGTATATGAATAAATATAATGACTTATCCTTGCATTACAGATTTGGGACAAATATTTTTTAACTTCTGGGACTTTTGAGAAATGAATGCGTACTCTTTCATTTTTTCAATGTTATTGTTGTTAGGTGCCAATGAGTCTCCTATGACTCGTAGCGACCTTATGAACAACATATCTGAACTTGACCTATCCTGTGTCATCCTCATGATCTCTAACATACCTGCTTAAGCCTGTTGGTGCTTTCACTGTGTCAACCCATCTTGTGGAAGATCTTCCTGTCTTTCTCTGACCCACTGCCTTTCTCAGCTAGATGCCTTTTCCCAAGGACTGGCCTCTCCTCATAACATGCTTGAAGTTTATGAGATGAAGACTCACTCTTGCCTTTAAAGAGAAACCTGGTTGCTTTTTCTCCAAGAGAGGATTGCTTTAAGTCAGGAAGCCTGGTAGACAGAAAGGGCCCTGACTTGGATGCCGACCCTCTGTGTGATCTCGCACATGTATCACTATTACTTCAACTTTAAAATTAAGACAAGCATATCAACTTTATAATTAACAACAGAGCGGTGGTCTTGGCTGCCTCTAACTTGACTCTGACTCACATTGACCTTATGTCAAACAGAACTAAATACTGCCCAATTCTGCATCATTTTCACCATTGCCCACATGTTTGATGTATCTTTGCTCTTATTGTGCCAATCAGTGTCACCAAGGATTTCTGCAACCTTGGTGACCTTCTATTTTGGCACATTTAATGTCTTCCTGAAGCAATTAGTAAGTCTAAAGATTTGTCTAAAGCAAATAAATCAGACAGTGTTCTCTTGTGATCTTTTAGGTTTTTGTTGGCCTGTGATCGGAGCATTCAGGAAATTTGAACGATGTGCAAAAATTATTAAAGTAATATAATTTTATAGTACCTAATATTTAGCCAATTTCTTTATTTTTGTAATAAAATGATACATTATAAATATAACAGATAATTCTTAGAACAAAGCTATCCACATTTAAAATATTATTAAGAATCAAACCAAGAAAAATTTACATACAATTCTTACAGAAATATATTTATCTATGTGTGTTATTCAAAATTCCCTGACTCCATCTACCTTAGAGACGTTAATTAGTGGAATACAAATGTGATTGCCTATATTGTTGTTGTTGTGCACCTTGGAGTCAGAACCAACCCATAGCTGAGCCCACTGGGCTTCCAGAGGCAGTAAATCACATGAGAGGAGATTGCCCATCCTTCTTCCACAGAGCAGCTGGTGATTGTAGTGCAGCTTCTTACCACTATGGGGTAGGGTCCTTATTTGCTTGTGCTAAAGTACAGCTTCATCCTAATAATAAATGGCTGGTTTCAGTCTTTTCTATATTAATTAAAAGGACCCAATCACTTTAATACTTTTAAAAAATGCTCAATATGTGTGCTTTTTAAAAAATGCTCAATATGTGTGCTTTTTAAAAGAAACATATATGTAAATCACATTTTCCCTTTACCACTGTTAAATTATATTTCTTTTACCCCTTATGATTAAGTAGATAAATCAACTTTTACCAAAAAATATTTTAAATACTGTGGTGTAATAAGTTCCTTTATATGGCCTTTACTTTTAATACTTTGAAGAAGAACTTAAAAACATGTTCCCCTAAACTCTTAGGAGTTATTTTTGCCCTCATTTTCCACCCCACAGGTTTTTTGGTGTTGTTTTGTTTGTTTGTTTAGCTCTTTTTCAAGATCTTTGACATTTCCTATATAAAATATAAGTATCTTCTGATTTGATACTATTTATTTGATTCTGGCCTTCAGCTTGCCATTTGGTTTGAATTCACAGTACAAGGGAGAGATTGGTCAATATCTTATGTACTTTAAGTTATGAACAATACAGAGGAAATGACTACAAACTACTGTAATAAGTAGTAAATCAAAGAATCTTTTAAATGGATGATTACGTGGACCAGGAACTGGAACTCTGATGAGAAAGGTGCAGAAGGGACCCAGTGACTTAGTGATGACAGGCCCAGAAGTCTCTTATCATGTTCAGTAGCAACAAGTCAGAGTCAATGGTGATAAAAGACAGGGTCAAGAAAGGCTTATCCTGAGGGAATATGAGGAAGCTTGTACCGCCAAGTCTGAGAGTTGCTGAGAAAACTGTCTTGTCCTGAAGTGGAAAGGCTTTTCCACCCTGCTTCCTGATCCTCAGTTCTAAGGAATAGCTTCCTGATCCTGGTCTTAAATTTTACTTATCACTTTCTTAATAAACCCCTTGGCTGTCAATATGGCCTGTGAGTTTTGTATATCCAGCTTGATGGATTAACAAACTGAAAAGAGAAGTGGAGAGTACTATGGGAAGAGCAATTCTGTCAGCTTTCAAAGGAAGGTTGGGGAGTCTAGGTATGTCGGACTGATTGTAGTCATTATATCACAAGGTCATTATCCTCCCTAAAAGAAGGCAGGATCTGCGTACATATGGTCATTATCCTCTCCATAAAGTTAGGTTTTGAAGACCTTACTACTAATAGTATTAGTACAACTACTTAACTATTTTTGCAAATACATAGAAACTCCCTTTACAATTTTAATTTTGACTATAACATGGACTCAGTGACAGAAATGGAGCTGGAGAGAGGATGATTGAATTTTGCACAATGACTTATTCATAGCAAATACATTTTTAAGAGACATAAACGCAGGTTATATACCTGGATTTCACCTGATGGTATGCATAGGAATCAGATCGATTA
>NW_006399771.1:17668632-17680316 GCF_000299155.1 Elephantulus edwardii | reverse complement strand
TGGGATGGGAGTGTCAAGAGACAGTGCGATTGGCACAGGACAGAGCGGAATTTAGGGCTGTTGTACATAGGGTCACTATGAGATGCAAGCGACTCGACGGCACATAACAACAACAACAACAAGAAGTTGGTATCCTTTAAAGAGTTGTAGTAGTAGTAGTAGTAACAGTAGTAGTAGTAGTATTAGTAATAGTAGTAGTAGTAGTGGTAGTAGTAGTAGTAGTATTCTCACTTAACCATCCATAAATTTGCCATTTTTTTTCATTCTTTAAAAAGAAATACTTTACTCTCTCTCATTGCTGTAGGGTTAGAACTGACTCATGGCTGACCAAGTATTTTCAGAAACTAAGTATCACATTGAACGAGATTTTTTCATTTCTTCCAAAGAGTACCTGGTGGATTTGAACCACTTCGCTTCAGGTTGTCCTTACCCAATATTGTTGTCGTCACTATTGTCATTATGTGCCTACAACCCATAGTGATCCTATGTACAACAGCCCTAAACCCTTCTCTATCCTGTGCCAATGTTATTGTCTCTGACATTCCTACCCCCATTACCACAGTCACTGAATCAATTCATCTCATAGAGGTTCTTCCTCTCTTGTGCTGTCACTCTACCCTCCCAAGTATGTCATTCCTCTCCAAGACTGGTCCCATCTTGCAACATGTCCAAAATATGTCAGATGAAACTTCAGAATCTTTGCCTCCAATGAGCAGCCTGGTATCACCATCTCTAGGATAAACCTGTTTATTCTCCTAGCAATCCATGGTATACTCAATACTCTTCTCCAGGACTGTAGCTCAAAGTTATCAATTCTTCTTCTATCAGCTCTAGTCATTGTCCAGCTTTCTGATGATAGCAAGTAATTACAAAGACTATGGCCTGTATCATGTGCACCTTAGTCTTCAGACAACTGACACCATTGCTCTTCAGTACTTTGGAGAGGTCTGTTTCTGGCTTTCCCAACACAATTTTTCTTAGCTTTTAAAAATCCTATGCACTCAAAACAAAAAACCCAAACAAACAATAACAGGAAAAAATCCACACAAAAAACACACCCTTCATATTAAAGGTTACTGACCCAATTTCCAATTTCCAGCTGAATCAACTTTGTGAAAACAAGATTGCATTGATAAAATAATGAATTCATTTGAAAGGAAAAAAAAAACACCATCTGACACAACAGGGCAGGAAATTTATGTAACAAGTTCTTGTGTTAAACAAAATGAGTTACGATTTTTGCGTTACTGCTTTTTATATTACCTTTGAAATTTCATGGTCAAGTTCATTCCTTAGAATTTCATCCATCTCATCTTTGTATAATGAATTCACTATAGAGATTTAGCAAACTACTTTTGTTGTCTCCGATTTCTTTCTGGTGATAACACTGATGATCTCTTTTCCTGGGACCTTTTGACCCCAGGCAAACTGGAAGAGTGTTACTGTTGCTTTTGCTGTGTGTCTTTGAACTGGCTCCCAAGGATGGCAACCCTTCATGCAACAGAAAGAAATACTGCCCAGTTTTGCTCTGTCCTCACAGTCCTGCTGTGCTCGAGCCACAGCCTCGATCGATCTGATTGAGGGTCTTCCTCTTTTTCTCTGACTTCACCAAGCATGAGGTCTTCTTCCAGGGACTGGCTCCTCCTGGTAACATGCCCAAAGTCTGTGAGACACGTCTTGCGATCCTTGCTTTTAAAGAGCGTTCTGACTGTGCTGCTTCCAAGATAGCCTTGTTTGTTATTTTGACAGCTCATGGTTTATGAAACACTTTGCCAAAATCATAATTAAAAGGCATCAATTCTTCTTAAGTCTCCTTTGTTTCTTGTCCAAGTTTCACATTCATATGATTTGATTGAAAACCCCATGACTAAGTCAAAGGGAACTTTGTCCTCAAAGGAATTAGTCACCCTAATTACATATCATTTTTCTTATTTTGCTCTTTTTAATCCGTTTTATCTTAGTAGTGCAATTATCAATTCTATTTTTGTTAATCGTACAGTACTTTGAAATGTGTTTCATATTTATCAGTTTTAAATCTATTAAAACTTAGTTAACAAAAGACTTATTGATAGATGCTGTCAGTTCTCTAACTCCTAGAACATATTCTTTTCTTAACAATAATTATTTTATGAATAGAAATAAGTATTAAAGGAGCATTATTTTTTTAAGAACAGTCAGGTATTTAGACCTGAGATAAGCTGACACAGTGATTGAGCATGGTGAAGATGCTATAGAATCGAGCACTGTCTTGAACTGTTTTCATAGAGTCACTATGAATTCTAGTTGACTCAATAGTACTTAACAAGAACAACCTTGTTCACAATTATTAACGTTGCATATATTCATCTCTTCTTTTTTAGAAAAAGATTTAACACTTGTCAGTGAAACAAAGATAGCTTAGTTCTCTGAATTTATTAAGTGATTTTTTTTTTAGCAAGTGATTTCTAACATAAGTTTTATCGGTTCTGAGTTGAATATACTGTCATGTTAAGATATAGCAGTAAATTTTTCTGCATCTTCAGTTTCAACACACAAAGGTCAGGATTTCACTTCACATCAGCAACATTCTTCTTCTCCCATAAGACAGACAGGATGTGGTCTAGGGGAAGGTCTAAAGTTTAACAATAGACTATTGACAGACTCTTTGTGAAGTACACACACACAAAAAAAAAAGAAGAAGAAAAAGAAAAGAAAGAGAGACTATGTCTACACCCAAAATTATAAGAGGCAGTTGTGTGTGTGAGAATCTTCGGCTTCCAAAATACGTGTTTTAAGGTCACTCGTTTTTTTTTTTCTGTTTTTGTTGAATGAGCAAGATTGCCTTCAAGATTCAACAAAGCATTTCAAATTCATGGAAGGACTTACAATACATTTTCTGTAGTTATCCCAGGCAGATAACTAATATTCAAAAGCATTAATACATATTTTGGCTACCCTCTAAGTATGTTTTATGTATATCTTTATATTAACAGGTTTTTCTTGTATGCATATGAATAATATTCTATCACTTACAACATTGTACTTCAGGATAGAACTTGAACTCTTTAAAGATAAATACACTACCATTCTTCCTGTTTTTAATTTCCAGTATAGTATACCATGTGATTTTCTGATTTAAAGTGGTGTCAAAGGTAGTCCATATCCTCTCATTAATGCCTAGAATGTCAGTCTTCATGTGGTCCACTTCATTTTTCACAACTTCTAGTTTTCCAACATGTATGCCCTTGTTCCAATTACTAAAGGATATTTGCAGCTCTTTTGACTCATTCTGAGTGACTACCTCTCTGAGTTCTATGTCTAATACTGCAACTGTTCCTCTGTTCATAGGATTTTCACAGGCCTATTGTTTTGGAAGTGAATGACTGTTTCTTCTCCCTTGTTTGTCTTCATATAGAAGCTCTGTTACAATCTCTCCACCATGGGAGACCCTTCTGGTATCTGAAACACTGATGGCACAATCCCAGCATCAGAGCACCTCATAATCTACACCAGTACACCAGACTGACAGACAAGTGTTTCACTAATAGGAGCAAATAATAATACCCAAGCCTATACATATCTAAGATATACAGTGATTGGCAACATGCAACTCATTCCACAATAGCTGAACTAAGAGATGGGTATTATACCTCTAAAAGCAAACTGTAAAGACAGCCAAACAAACAAATATGACACAAAACACTGTTTTCAGACCAAATATAGGATATTATTCATATACATACAAAGAAGACCTGTTAATACGACTTTGTGCAATAATATGCTCCTAGAGCTAAAGCCAAAGAGGAGGGTTTCTACCAACTTTCACAGTATGAAATTGACCAAACAGGTAATCAACATGTGTTAATGCTAAGGAGTGACTGGAATGCAAAAATTGGAAATGAATAAGAAGGAATGGTAGTTGGAAATTATGGACTTGGTGACAAAAATGAAGCTGGAGCTGTTGTTGTCATGGACCATCGAGTTTCCTGTGACCCGTAATGACCCACCCTGTCCTGAGCCAGTCTCACTAATTCCAACACACCAACCCCTATTGCTCCAGTTACTGTATCTATCCATCTCATCTGGCTGGAGATAGAATGACCAAATTTTGTGCTTTCAGTTATTTATTCATAGCAAATACTTTTGAAAAATTAGAACACAAATGACAGCTTTACACATGGACCTCACCTGATGGGTTACATAGGAATCTGATTGACTACATCTATGGAAGGAATTGTTGGAGAAACACACTGGTGCAGCCTAAAACAGACCAGGTGCAAATTGTGAAACAGACTATCAACTACTCTGCACAAACTTTACCAACATGCAAGTTTAAATTGAAGCTGAAAAACATTAAAACTAGTCCCCAGGAACCAAAATAAAACCTTGAGTCTGACACCAAATAAAGGCAACCTGAATTGGAAAAAAAACCCAAAAAAAACCTTGAGTCTATCCCATTTGAATTTAAGAATCTTCTCAAGAACAAGTTTGAGTTGTGGAACAACAGTGACCAGAGGAACTGTGGAAGGACATCAAGTATATCACCCCTGAAATGGACAAAAGGTCATTACAAAGGAGGAGAAAGAAAAACCAACTTGAATTTCTGAAGAGCCTATGAAAACTGCATTACGGAGTTCAGAAGCCAAAAGGAAAGGAAGAGATGCAAAAGTGAAAGAACTGAATAAAAGATTTAAGAGGCCAGTCCGAGAAGACAAAGTAAAATATTATAGGAAAATATGTAGAGAGCTGGAATCAGAGAATAAAAAGACAATAACTCACTGTGCATTTCTTAAGCTGAAAGAACTGAGAAAAAATTTAAAGCGTCGAGTTGCAATTCTGAGAGATGTTATGGGCACTAGGGGATTTTTTTAAAAAAATATTTTTTATTTTATATTGGTTCACATACAAAAGTCATATACACTGTGTCTTATAAAATTCGTCACTACTGATCTATGCTCACCTTTACTCTGCTTTTTCAGATCCCCACTGGATCTTTCCTAATTCCTTCACCTCCTCCCTCTACCCTCCAAACTCTGGGACTTTGCTGTCCTCCTCCCTTCTCAGTCTCAGTCCCTCTCCTCCCTTCTCTTCAACCTTTGGACTTCTGTACAAATCTTACTAGTGATGCTTCTACTTTTACAATAATGGTCTTACGTGATATTTGTCCTTATGAGACTGAGTTAGTTCACTCAAAGCAATGCTCTCCAGCCTCTCCTATATGATATAGTATTTTTGAAAATCATTGCTCCTGAGTGCTGCATAACATTCCCTCATGTGAATATACCACAATTTCTCAATCCATCCATTCATTGATAGCTGTTTATTTGGGCTATTTCCATTTTTTTTTTTTTACTGTTGTAAATTACACTGCTATGGACATCGGTGTACAAATCTTTGGTTGTATCTCAGTTTTCTTTTCCTCAGGGTATTTTCCTAGCAGTGGAATATCTGGGTCATATGGGATTTATTTCTGTGTTCATTTTTCTGAGAGAATGCCAAACTTCCTTCCAGAATGGTTGTACCATTTTTATGATCCCATCAATAGAGTGTGAAAGTTCTGATCTCTCTACATCCTCTGGAAGGAATAAACAGAATCACTGTACCAAAAAGAATTAATTGGTACTGAAGAATTTCAGGAAGTACCATATAAATAAGAGCCAATTATAGTGAAAGATGAAATTCCAGCTGCACGGAAGGCATTAGCAAAAACTAAGGCCTCATTAATTGATGGGATAACAATTGACATATTTCAGTCAGTTCTGGATGAGCTCATCAGTTATTGCCAGGTAATTTGGAGGATGGTTATCTGGTCAATTGATTGGAAAACATTCATATTTGTCCCCATTCCCAATAAAGATGATCCAAAAGAATGCCAAAATTATCAAAATATATCATTAATATCACATGTCAGTATTACATTGGGCAAGTATGCTCTAAGGACCTCTCCAGCATGCTGAAGAGCAATGCTGTCAATTTAAAGACTAAGGAGTGCCTTCTAACTCACTTGCTATGCATCAGGGAACTGGTCAATGAATAAAGATGACAGAAGAATAACTAATACCTTTGAGTTTTGGTGCTGGAGAAGAATAATAAATATCTCATGTACTTCCAAGAGAACAAGCAGAGGGATTATAGCCAGAGTGTTCCTTTCAGGGAAAGATGAAAGTTTGATCTTTCATACTTTGGGCATGTAACTAGGCAAGGTTATTCTTTGGAAATGGACATCATGCTTGTAAAGGTGAGGGTTTAGCAAAGGGGAGGAAGACCTCCAATGAGATGAATTGACGAAGTGACTTCAGCAATGGGTTTTAGTGTTTTAGGGGTGAGGGAGATGGCACAGAATAGGGTAGCGTTCAAGTTAGCTCTTCATAAGATTGCTATGAGTCCTACTCGACTTGTTGGCATCTAACAACATGTGTATCCAGCTCTGAAACTGGAAAAAAGTGAGAAATTAAAATCCATCTGGAGAATAACACTACAGAAGATCCAACAGACAAGTTGTCCTTTTAGGTAGGATAAATGAAGAGTTATATAGGTGCTGTCAACAATTTAGGTTCCACAAAATAACAAGAAAAGATGCTTTGTATATAGCATTTAATAAGCACTAATATTCCACTTTCTTTTCTAAGGTGTTGTTATGTGCTGACCCTCCATCAGATTTGCAGAGTCAATGAACCCCATGGGAGGGGATAATAAACCACCTTTCTCCTGCAGCGTAGTTGGTGGATTCAAACCACATACCTTGATCAAATTATAAGTAAAAGTACAAATGGAAGTAGTTTGCTTGCACACATTCATAAATACCGTTATTAGTAAGATGCTTGTAGGGGGAGATACCTACAATATACATGAATGAAATATAATGCAAGTGAAAGATTATATAAAACAAAATGTACATGTGTGAAACACAATGTATACATTTAAAAAATATCAATAAAAAAGTAACATTTTAAAAAGAAAGCTCTGTTGACTTAATAGGTAAGGAGTTGTACTGCCAACCCAAATACGTAGTTCAACTCCACTAGCTGCTCTTCTGTAGGATAAAGAAGGACAGTCCTCCTGTGCACTTTAAAGCCTATGAAAATCCACTTGAGAGTCACCTGAGTCAATTCTGGGTCAATGACAATGAGGTTGAGGGGTTTTATAAGTTTCCTGTAGAGTTGATCAAATAATTGAATTTACTGTCCTGAGAAGTTGTAGAATATCCTATCGTCATGTTCTTTGTTTTTTGGTGTATGTACCTTTATTCTCTTCTGTAAGTGTCCAAGTTTGCAACCAGACACCACAGTGTTGGCTTGTACCAGCATGCCCAGTCACTGCAGCTGCCATCAAGTTGAAAGGATAGTTAGAATGTTTCAATGTCTGCTTTTTTTTTGCCTCTTCTCTTCAGATGTTATTGTGTGCATTTTTTCTATCTAATATCTTCTCACCTGAATCCTCTTGTGGATGTGTTTGCTCTTCTCCAAAGGACTTGAAAGTGGGTACTTCCTGATGTGCAGAAGGCTTTGATTTAGAGGACATCTGTAAAACCACAACATAAATACTCAAAAGAGCAAAGATGGCCTTTTAATGAATGTAGTAAAACTTCAGAGAACATTCTTAAGCCAGGAGAAAGTGCTGCAAAGAGCAGCTGTGATTTAGGATGAATAAGACAGAAGTCAAGGTGCAAGACTCTTAACCACCATCAAAAAGCAACATTTGGATTTCCTGGTAATGTATTTATGTAAGGACTGTGGTTTCTCTTTGTAAACTATGTCTCAGACAGGGAGGAAGAAGGAACCAACTGGATTGTGTAACTTTATAAATAGAAACAACCATGTTAAAATAACAAGACTGCTCTGAGTTAAGTCTGTGATGTTTGTGCTACTAGCTGTAGTGCTGGACCACTGAAAGATTAAATGATCTAGCTTGTGGAGAAACTTCTCTTGTTTGCCCAAGAATGCTTAATGGAAAAAATCAGTGTGAAGTATTAACCCTCTTTCACATATTATAGTTCAAATAAATCAGAACCTTTTCTCTGCTGGAAATACATCAAGTCGGAGACACGCAAGAACTTCGTGCTTCACTACATATACTGAAATTGAGCTCATGCCGTTTTTAATACAGCACATAATTTACTAAACACTTAGAACAGTTTATCCAGGCAGTAGCACAAAGGGTAAAGACATACCAATCTTTTTATCTGTTGAACACTCTGTATGCTATCTATTTCCACCACAGTTTCTTCTGGAACGTTGAAATCAAAATGAATTCACTGTCTGCCAGACAGTACTGAATAATAGCAACCTTCCATTCAGTTTCCAAGGTTGTAAGTCATTTGGGGAAGAAACTTCCAATCTGTATTCTGAAGAGCAACTGGTAGATCTGAACTATCAATCTTTTGGTTAGCAGCACAACTCTGAATGCACTAGTGAGTTCATCAGTGAGCGTTACTGAATACACTCAATGCCATTGGGTCAGGTCGAACTCATGGTGACCTTCCTAGTGACTTTCCAAATGATTTCTAAGGTAGAAATCTTTAGGGGGGGGATTGCCCCTCTTTCTTCCAAAATACAGCTGGTGGACTCAAAGTACTCAAGCCACATGGCCTTTGGTTTAACACTGCAGCATACTACAGATTATACAAATTGCCAGATACTTGTTAGAGGTTAAGGAGCTCTGGTAGTCTAGTGGTAGAGAGCTTGCACTGCCAATCTAAAGGTAAATGCTTCAAATCCACTAGCTGCTCTTTGGGAGAAAGATGGACAATCTCTTCTGATGTGACTTACAGCCTCTGACAGCCCACCAGAGGGAGAGTTAGCTAAGAGTCAGCTCTGACTAGAGAAGAAATTCCCTAATGTAAATAACAAATATTGGGAGTTGGAATATGAACCCATTCAATCTGAAAGAGAGATTGTACTATGTTTTCCAGTTAGTTGAAGTATATAGATCCTTGACATTCAAAGTCCCCCTTAATCAGATAGAAACAGAATTCTCTCATTTAAACCCTTATTTTAAGGTGAGGCACATAATTTAATCATTTTCTAGCATCTGAGATAATCTATTTAATGATTTGCAGATAAAAGAGACTGAAAAATATCTGTTGACTAAAGGGATAAACATTATTTTATAAGATTATTCTTTGACTCATGCTTCAAAATAGCCATCCAGATCATATTGATGATTGCTCAGAATCAATCTTGTCTCTGCCTCTTTTAGATGTCCATGATCTAAGAACAGAACTTACATTGCCAGTTTATTTCTTCATTGCTTCTTGAGTTCACTTTGCTCAAAGAAGTTAAGCTTGGTGATTTCACACAACCTTAAACCTGTCTCCTCAAATACAGAATATAAGAAGTAGAATTAAAAGCGGAGTATCTTCCATTACAAGTAATGATCTATCTCAAAGCGGAATAATTTTTAAAAGGAAATATAAAATTCTTTGTCCATGTCCTGAGTGCCTCCTTTTTTTTTTTTTCATTACTGTCACTCATGTCACTCTAAACACATAAAGAAGGAGAGAAGGAAAAACAAAACAAAACAAAAAACCCAAACTTTCATAACTGTACCTTGGTAAATCAAGAAAACACGGAAATTGTCAAGAATTTACTTTTACTTGGACACACAGTCAATTCCGATAGATGAAGCAGTTAAGGGATCAGATGACATATTGCCTTAGGCAAGTGTGTTGTGAAATGTCTAATTAAAGTGGTAAAAAAATAGGTCACCTGAGACCTAAAGTAGACCTGAACCAAGCAATGGTATTTTCAGTTCCTTCATATGCTTACGAAAGGATGGCAATGGAAAAAAAGAAGCCCAAAGAAGAATTAATGCCTTTGAATTATGGTGTTATTGAAAAATATTGACTGTATCATAGACTACCAGAAAGAACAAATCTGTCTTGAAAAAAAATTAAGCTAGAGTGATTCTTTGAAGTAAGGATAGGGAGACTTCCTGTAGAATGCTGTTGAAGCACAGGAGTCCTTGGAGAAGGACATCGTACTTCCTAAAGTAGAGGCTTGGTTAAGTAAAAGGGAAAGACAAAGATTCTCAATAAGTTTGATTAATAAGTTGGGATCAAACTTAGCAACTATTGCTTCTATCTTTTCTACTGCAGGTTGCTAGGGGGCCAAAACAACTTCTTGTTGTTATGTGTTGTCAAATCGCTTACATCTTACAGAGACCCTATGTACAACAGCTCTGAACCCTGCTCTATCCTGAGCCAACTTTATTGTCTTTGACACATCTACCTACATTATCGCAGTCACTGAGTCAATCCATCTCATCAAGAGCTTCCCTCTCCTGTGCTGTCCCTCCACCCTCCCAAGCATGATATGTCTCTCCAGGGACTGGTTCCTCCTTGCAACATGCCCGAAGTATGTCTGATGAAACTTCAGAATCCTTGCCTCTAAGGAGCAGCCTGGTTTCACCTTCACTCGGACAAATCTGTTTGTTCTCCTGGAATTCCATGGTATATTCAATACTCTTCTCCAGTACCACAGCTCAAAGACAACAGTTCTCTTTCGTCCCTAGTCATTGTCCATCTTTTTGATGCATAACGAGAAATTGCAAAGATCATGGTCTGCAGCAGGTGCACCTTAGTCTGAAGACTTGACATCGTTGCTCTTCAGTACCCTGGAGAAGTCCCTGACAGCAAATTTTCCCAATACATTTTGCCGTTTAGTTTCCTGGCTATTGACTGGTATAAAGAGTACTGCAACTTAACAACACCTGATAACGTCTACAACAACAGCAGACATACTTAAGAAAATGAATATAGTTTTAACAAAAATTCTCATGTTCTGTGTACTGTCTTTTTAATCCCAACTCATAGTTATTAAATCAGGCATATCAGCACTATCCTAGAGGATTTCATTACTATTTCATTTTTACAGGAGCAGATCTCTTTTCTCCAGTACAGCCCCTGGTGGGTTTGAACCAATGACCTTTCAAGAGCACCTAGTCATATAGCCACAGTAATGATGTGATCACAGCTTATACTAGAGAATTTGTAAGGAAATTATGTATTCAATGCCATCCTCCAAGGATAAAAGTAACTCTGTATTGTTGGATTTCCGCAGGTGCCCTGGTAGCATAGCAATTAAAGAATTTGGCTGTTAATCACAAAGTCAGTGATTAGAATGTATTAAGATTGTTTGTTGTTAAGTTTCCATTGAATTGACTCCCGTTGAGTATAACAGGATAATACGTCTGTATCCTATACTATCATCATAACCACTATTGTTGCTACATTGTCAATTTATGTCATTGAAGGATTTTCTTCAATGGTTCAGTTTTATTGAACCTTCTTCACTTTACCTAACATAATATCCTTTTCTAGTAACTGTTCTTTCCTGATGACATGTCCAAAATAAGAAATTGAAAATCTATCTCCACTTCTAAGGAACATTCTTTTTGTATTTTTTTCTGTCTTCCAAGACTGATTTGTTCTTTTAAAAGTTCATACTATGTTCAGTATTCTTTGCCAACACCTCAAATTGAGTGCATCAATTCCTTTTCTGTCTCATTCTATTTAGTACAATGTCCATACTCTGTTGCCAGAATAGGTTTATGGAAGTTTATAGAGTTTTCCTTGTCTAGGGTGATGGATTATCTAGATCTAAGTAATCCCGAGTCCATTATAATATAGTGAATTCAGCCAAGTCCATTGCAATTTATATATATTTACTTAAGGAATTTATATCTATCTATGTAATCATTAAAAG
>NW_006399771.1:17660676-17668142 GCF_000299155.1 Elephantulus edwardii | reverse complement strand
TTTATTTATATTACTTCTCAAGATATTTTCAACATTTTCTAGAACATATTTTTTCTCCACTCCTGCAGGTTTGTAGCAGGAAAGGACACTCATGAGGAGAGGAGAAACCTAAATTAAATTCCTTTATTTTAGTTAAAGAGCCCTGGTGACATAGTAGTTTACGTGTTGGTCTATTAATTAAAAGATAAGCAGTTTGAACTCAGCAGCTGTTCCACAGGAGAAAGATGAGGCCATTTCCTCCTTCTCTCCCTTTACTATTTATAAGCCAGGAAACCTGCTGGAGAATCACTATGAGTCAGAATTAACTTGTGGGCCCTGGATTTATTTTTATGTCATTTCATTCTAATGCATCATAATTTGAACATTTAGTCACATGGAGTGCAGAGTCCTTTTGAGTGTTATACTCTTACTTTCCTTTTCCCCCAAGAGTTTATTCTTCTCCCTTTCCATAACAAATTTCTCTGTTTAGCTAATTGAATGTAGTGTCTTTAGGGAATTTTGTGTGTCCCCTGGGCAATGGAGTGTCACATGAGAGGAGTTCTCTGCATGTGGGATTTTGTTCTCTTTATTTTTTTCTCTCTAGGATTTGATTCTTTACTGATCTCTCTGGGATGGTCTTGGTACAGCCTGTTTAATGAGCATGCCATTTTACTTTCTTCAGAGGCTTGTCTTTGGGATTTATTGTGGATACCTGTTACTGCTAACCATTGCTCATATTCTGTACTTGTGTTGGTCAGATACCAAGTCTCTTAGGACACAGTTGTTTGTACAGTATTTCTGTGGATTCCTGTAAGTATAATGTATGCAGGATCATCTTTATTCATGTGTCTCAGCAATGTTTTCTGAAAGGTCTTTGCTCAGCCATGCTCCATTTCCATTTTCTCCTCAAGGTAGCTATTCCATATTACCATGAGGCACTCTTGTTGTGGTCCTCCAGCTACCAAGTGGGGGTTAGGCACAACACCCTTCAACTTTCAACCCGTTTAGAAAATTCAGTCAACAGTGAGTCTTCCAGGGCCTAGGCCATGGAATATGGAGGCACCAGGTGTCTTCTCAGAACTTTGGTTTCTTTTTCTTATCACCAAGAGTTATATTCTGCTTTCCCTGTGAGACATTTTATATTGCAGTAAAACTCTATGCTCTGATCTACAATACTTTTTATTTTACAGGTAAAGCAAGTCTTTGGGGTTTTAGAACGCACTTTCTCATTCAAAAAATCTTGACTTGCAAGGCTATTTTATCACATGGGCACATGGAAATCTGAAATAAGTTAAGCAATTCTTTGTTATCAACTAAATTCTTGCAGTATTAAATGACATTTCTTCAATGAAGGGAAGATTCATAGGAAAACTAAGAAATTGTGATAAATAGATATAAATGTGAATAAAGATATATTGCTTTGTTGTTGTTGTTGTTGTTATGTGCTGTCGAGTCACCTGAGACTCATAGCGACCCTATGCACAACAGCCCTAAACCTTGCCCTATCCCTTGCCAATCTTATTTTCTCTGACACGCCTATCCCCATTACCCCAGTGACTGAATCAATCCATCTCATCAAGGGTCTTCCTCTCCTGGCACTGTCCCTCTACCCTCCCAAGCATGACATCCCTCTCCCAAGGACTGATTCCTCCTTGCAACATGTCCGAAGTATGTCAGACGGAGCTTCAGAATCCTTGCCTCCAAGGAGCAGCCTGGCTTCACCCTCTCCAGGGCAAACTTGTTTGTTCTTCTAGCAGTCTGTGGACTTCTAGAAGTCCATAGAAGTATATATAGTACTCTTCTCCAGCATAAAAAATCAAAGAATTTATATTCTCCTTCTATCATCCCTAGTCATTGTCCAGCTCTCTGATGCATAGCAAGTAGTTGCAAAGACCATGGCCTGTATCAGGCACACATTAGTATCTGAAAAATTCTCATCTACATAAATATAATAGATATGTACAAATTGATTTGATGATATTCAAAACTTAATGTTTCTTTTTCTAGAGTGTTTCAAGGCTTTTATAATGTCTCAAAGTGTATTACAGTGACATTGTGAGAGAATAATTATAAGTAGTACATTTAAGAAACTTTTGTAGATCTTTTAAATTTGTTAGTCTCCATCTATACCAATATTATTCCTACTTTATGGATAAGGAACTCAAGGAATAAGGAGATTGAGTCACATGGCCAAGATGACACAGCATCTAATATAATTTCCATGGATATAGTTTAGAAAAGTCATAGCTATAATTAAGCAACTGCTTCATTTAAAAAATCAGAATGAGGATAGAGTATAATTGATTATTCTTAGGAGATCTAAAACCAGAAAAACTCAAATCCACTGCCATCAAGGCCACTTGAATGCATAATACCCTTGTCACTTACTCACTCATTGTCATAGAGTATTATTTGCCTTCTCAAAGTGATGGAAGGGGGAAAAAAATCTATGGGATTTTATGCACTAAAACATCTTCATTGTTCAGGTGACACGTAGTTCCATAAGGTTGAGTATAAATAACCCTGTAGGAAATTATAATGACAGGTGAAAAGTAAGAAAAAAACGGATTGATCCTTTGCTCATAAATTCTGCATACTTACTCTTGGTGTCTTCTGAGCCCTGAACATTATTTTATCATAGATATTTCACTAAGAATTTTTTTCTTCTTTGGTTTTAATGTGTAAGACTAGACATTGGCTTATTTGAATTAATTTGAGTTAACATATTGTTTGGCTTAACTCAGTTTAAAATATAACTTTTTAAGTCTCAGAAAGTTTTAAAATATTGCATTTTGGTATATTTTCCAATGCCTCAAAGTTTTAAATCAAAATTATAAAAAATTAAATAATAAAAATTTTCTTATTACCAAAATATTTTACTATTTTAAGTTGAAAGGAGGAAAATACACTTAATTATTCACACCTCTTTTTCTAAACAACAGTTAAATATTTAAGTAGTCACTATTTTTTGGGATCATAGCATAGCTTCTTACCACTAGGCCACCAGAGCTCCCTAAAAGGTGTTATTGTTGTGTGCCATCAATTCAGAACTCTCCAGTAGATTTTCAGAGATATTCTGTCTCATGGTGGATTTGAATTATGTGCCTTTAGGATCTTAGTGCAGCTTCTTAAAGACATTTATTATTATTATTATTTACAATTCAAATACATTGTTTTTCAGACAAGATTCTTCCACTTTCCCTCCCCTCTCCCCATCAAACTGTACAACCCCATGATTAATCCATTCCCCTCCCTCCCTTTCTCGTCCCTCTGTTACCACCCTCCGTTCCCCTCACCCCGATCCTCATACTCCTTCTACAGTAATGGTTTTATACAGTATCTGTCCTTGTGAAATTGAATCAGTACACTCAGCATAACCACTCTCTCCCAAGTTAGGTAATAAATTACAAAATCATTGCTCCTGTGTGCCACGTAGTATTCCATTATATGAATGTACCATAATTTCTCAATCCATGCAATTGTGGTTGGACTTCCGGGCTGTTTCCATGTTCTTGCGATAGTGAATAATGTTGCTATGATCGTTGGTGTACAAGTGTCCGTTTCAAAGAATCATTTGTGTAGAATGGGTCCAAGAGAGTTTAGAATCAGGCCTGTGATTTTTACATTTGGAAGTAGATTCTGAAATACGGAGCCCAATAGCTTCTTATATTTCAAAAAGTTATGCATCATCCACATTGTAAAGTACATTGCAATGCTTTAAACTCCAAAGTATAGTTTTAAAAATGTCACTATTCATGGGTGGTAGAAAACATCAAATAAAGATTAGAATGGGAGACAAGGAGGCTTGTGGGGGATATAGTTCCATGTGGATGAAGAATTTAACTCAAAATACCTGTGTTTCTGGAAATGTTTGCGGAAAGCTATGATGGTTAATTAAGACTGTCAAAGACTCAAAGAGACCTCACATTCTCAGGATGTGTGTTTTATGGAACCACTGTTCCATCTAAGACCTCAGAAGTTTATGTACACAAATTTATAGAGATTTACCAGAAGAACTGGTGAGAAAGTAGGTCTGTTGAAGACAAACTGGAGACTCTCGAGCCATATTTTATTACCACTATCTCATTGTGGTTTTTCACACTGTGGGAATTCAACTTCCACAACTAAGGAGTGTCTCCACTTTCATTTTAGTCTGACCGCTTTTCTTCAGGGAAAGCAAAAGCTCACAAATGAAAAAAAAAATTTTTGCTCTTGCTAATACACAGTAAAGGATTTAAGAGGGAGATTCTGCTGTATCATAAGCATGCTTTATCCATATAACAGTAGCAGTGCTGCTCAATCCCCAACCAAGACAAAGAAAATCTAATAAAGTCTCATTAACCACATTGAACTGCGTGTTTGATATTAAGCAGAAAAGTTGTCCTGGTTAATTCCCTTATGGTTTTCAGGAGAAATACACAAAATTCTTGACCCCAGACTAAGCTCCTAAACCTTTTGTGGTAATTGACTGACACAACAATTGGGCAGGTATTTACTTGAATTTGTTTTCACTACAATTATATAGAGAGGCCTTTCCTTTATTTTAGAAATAAGTCAGTTTACCATTGACAATGAAACAGCTTCAGTTGCCTTAGCAAAGAATGACAAGTAGATGTCAGTTTCAAACTGGTTGAAATTTCTCCTTAATCATTAATTTCAATTTTCTAACTCTAATTCATACGACTCTTGTCTATTTTATCATACCCACTCTTTAAGATTAAATCACATTCCCAATTTACCATCTTAAAAATTATTTTGTAAGGTCCAGGTTTTATCATTATTATAAATATACCTCAAAAGCAATTTAACATGGTGAGGCGGTGATGCAATCAATGAGGGTTCTGCCCTGGAAAAAGCCATTTCCCTTTCCAGTAGCATGGGGATGGGAGGGAGGTGTTTGTGTTGTTTTAAAGAAAAAGTTTCTCCAAAGCATTAAAAACAACCAACCAAAACAATTTAACATGTAACTCCTCTGGTAGAGTAATTTTCTTTTATAGTCCCTTTAGCTTGGCTTACTTAGATAGTCTCTTGAGGTATGACTTTTGGCCCCTGTGGCAAAGATCTTATGGCAGAGTAAGTAATTTTAGAAATTTAAGCAATGTCAGATATTATTCACTCAGAAGAACAGGTTTATATGGGTGATAGCAAAGCTTAAATTGATAGCCTCTTTGCTTTCCATTCCATAGTTCAAGAAAACATTTCAAATGATAGCTTTGTCCTGAGTTTAAATTCTGACACATCTCGTAATTCTGTATTTCTCTTCCCTTCTTTTACCTACACTGTGAACATTTTCATTATTCTTTTTTACATTATACATTTTATAATAAAAATTGAATCTGCTTCTGCTAATAAACAACTCAAACAATTGCTCATTACTGTCAAGTCAGACCTGACTTATAGCTTACCCTCCAGCGGGTTTATAGACACTATAAATAGCGAGGGAGAAAATTGCCTATCTATCCTCCATGGAGCAGCTGGTGAATTGAACTGCTTGCCTTTGTATTAGCAAAACAACTCTGCCCACTAGGTCACCAAAGTTCCCTTTTATACTACTAAGTAAAGCATGTTTCAGATATTTCCCTATATGTTAAAATAAATGTTGCATCTCTCTGCAAATAAAAACAACTATGAGATGATCATCTCACCCCAGTAAGATTAGCAAAATTTAACAGAACAGCAAACCAGCAAACAACAAATGCTGGTGAAGTTGGGGAGAAATTGGAACCCTTCTTCACTATTGATGGGAGTGTAAAATGGTGTAGCCACTATGGAAGATGCCATGTGGTGCTTTCTCAAAAAGTTGCAAATAGAGATACCATTTGACCTAGCAATTCCAGTACTGGTAAGATACCCTAAATATATCATAACAGCCACCTAAGCAGATATATGCACATGCATGTTCATTGTGGCTTTGTTCTCAATAGCAAAGAGTTGGAAACAACCCAAGTGTCTATCAACAAATGAATGAATAGAGAAGCTGTGGCATATTCACACAATGGAATATTGTGCTGCATTGAAAAATAAGAAACTCATGAAATATCATACAAAATGGGTGATCCTGGAGGATATTATGCTGAATAAAATGTCTCAGTCACAAAGGGACAAATACCACATAATGCCACTGTTATAAAATGGGATCTACATCAGGGTTGGGGGGAATCCAAGAAAACAGGGGATAAATAATGTGTACTGCATTGAAACAGATGAGGGAGTGAACTTTTGAAAGGAATATATAATTAGGTATTATTTTCATGACAAGGAGTGGAATAGGGAAAGAGAGATTGTATAATAATGAAAGTTGTGGCAGTTTTTGTTTGTTTGTTTGTTTACTTTTCAAAGAGAAAAACCAATTTGGGGGAGTGGTGAACAGGGAAGAAAATGTACAACAATGAATGAATAGAAATCCAAAGTCTGAAAACTTTCTTTAAAATTTCAATTTAAAAAAAGAAATATTGCATCTCTATATGTACCGATAATGTTTCAGCCTCAAAAGCCATATCAAATGCCAAATGTACAGTTAAGAATAATTATATGGGTGGTATGCTATGATTTTTATAATCAAATATATAGAATATATATTTGAATGTGTGAAGAATATGTACTAACTTATACATAAACTATCTATGAAATGAACTTTCTGTACAGAGGTAACTCGTCGTTGCTGTGAAGCCGAACACTGTGACACTGAGTTGTCAAATGTGATAGTGGTTACCCAAGGTGGAAAGTGTTTGGTGGAGCTCCCCTATTAAAACCAGCTTGGAAGCAGGAATGACATCCACTTCAATAATAGCTTGCCTCTGGAAACGCTATGAACCTGGAGAAAGGACGAAAGTTATACAGGTGTCCAGGACTTTTGTTCAAAGGGTCTCTATGAGTCGCCTATGACTTGACAGCAATAGCAACAACAATAACAACAACAGTATTGCCTCCACAGAGGAAAAGGAAATGCAAAGGATTGTTGTTGGCAGAGGTGGGCTTACTTTATAAGTAATGTGTTATTCTTGTTATTAGCTGCTGTAAAGTCAAGTTCCCACCTCATGGGTCTTGTTACAGCCTGATTTATTTTCAAAAGTATATCAGGAGACATTTATTCCTAATCGTAGTGTGTAAACAAGACTAAAATCTCCTCAATGTCAGAGAAAGACACACACCTTCATTGAGAGAGAAATAATTGTTGTGAATGAACTTCATCAAAGGGGAATTGAACCCAAGTCTATATACCATGGAATGCAAGAATTCTACCAACATATCATAATTTTAGAGGAGTGTGTGCGTGTGTGTGCACGCACGCGTGTATTGGGTCAGTTCCAACTCGATATATAATAGTGTGCCATTGAGTCGGAACTGACCAGTAGCTGACCCTCTGGCAGTTTTTCAGAGGCAGCTGATTACATGGGAGAAGATTAGCCATCCTTCTGCTGCGGAGCACCTGGTAGCCTCAAACCACATGCCTTTGAGATTGCAGTGCAGCTTCTTAGCACTAGGCC
>NW_006399771.1:17640511-17660576 GCF_000299155.1 Elephantulus edwardii | reverse complement strand
ATATATATATATATATATATATATATATATGTAAGTTGTGGCCTACTTATAAGTAGCTGTGCTGCACTCTCAAAGGTATGCAGTCCAAATCCACCATTTGCTCAGTGGAAGAAGAATGGGCAGTATCCTCCTCCGGTTGTTGTATGTGTGTTATGATCTGTATGTTCTCATCCAAAAGGTGACCCAACAGAGTGTGGAAATTATCAACAATATCATTGATATCACATGAGAGCAAGATTCTGCTGAAGATTATCCAAAAATGATTGGAACAGCACATCTGCAGAGAACTACTAGACGTGCAGTCTGGGTTTAGAAGAGGCCGTGACACTAGGGATATTATAGCCAATGCTTGATGAATCTTAGCTGAAAGCAGAACATGCCAGAGTTATGTCTATCTGTGTTTCATTGTCTATGCAAAGGCATTGGACTGTGTGGATCACAACAAACTGTGGCTGACTCTGAGAAGAATGGGAATCCAGGACAATTGATTGTGTTTATGCTAAACCTACTGCCTGGTTCAAAATCAGAAAAGGTGCCTACCAGAGATCCATCCTTTCTCCATACCTTTTCAATTTATATTTGGAAAGGATCATTTGGGAAGCTGGGCTTTATTAGAAGGAATGTGACAATAAGATTGGAAGAAGACCCATCAAGAACCTGCATTATGAAAATGACACAACCTTTCTTGCCAAAACTGAGGAGGACTTGAAACATTTGCTTCAGAAGGTCAAGGACTGCAGCCTTTAATATGGATTGGAACTCAATATGAAAACAAAGATTCTCACCACTGGGCAGTTGCGATAGATGGCGAAGAGATTGAGACTGTTAACAGCTTCAGCTTGCTTGACTCCACAACTAATCTTTCTTGGTACCGGCAGTCAGGAAATCAAAAGATGAATTGTATTATGAAAATCTGCTGTTAGGGACCGCTCCAAAGTAATGAAGAACAATGATGTCAGTCTAGAGACTAAAGTGTACCCAAACTAGCCCGTGGTCTTCGAAATTACTAGCTATGCATCTGAGAATTGGACAATGACTAAAGATGATAGAATAATTGACGTTTTTGAGTTGTGGTGCTGGGGAAGAGTACTGTATATACTGTGGACTGCTAAGAGAACAAGCAGGTTTGTCCTGAAGAGGGTGAAGCCAACTGCATCTTAGAGGCAAGGGTGTTGAAGCTTCATCTGACTTTGGGCATACTTTGGGCATGTGGCAAGGAGGGATCAGTCCGTGGAGAGGGACATCACACTTGGGAGGGTGGAGGGACAGCACAAGAGAGAAACACCCTGCGTGAGATGGATTGACTCTGTTATTGGAGCAATGGGGTTAGTTAGGTGAGTCAGAGACAAAGAAGTTGGCTTAAGATAGAGCAGAGTTCAGAATTGTTGTACATGGGGTTGCTATGACTTGCCAGTGACTTGCCAGTAAATAACAACAACATGTTGTTGTGTGCTATCAAGTCGATTATGACTCATAAAGACTTTGTGAACAATAGTTCTAAACCCTCTTCTATCCTCAACCAATTTGTCTCTGACACACTTACTCCCATTACCCCAGTTACTCTGTTATGCTATTGTTTCTTTTCTTTTTATTTCTTTCCTTGTTGCTGGACAATATTTCGTTTTTTGTTACATGTTTTCTGGTTGTAGGGTACAAATTGCCATTATTAAATAAAGCTTTATTGCTTTGAGGTTTAAATTACTGGCGTTATTCTATTTGAATAAAATACAATACTCCCAAGTCTGTATTTGAGATTCAAATAGAATGAAGTTTAATTCTCAAAATATTAGATGCAGATGTAGATACTTAATGTCAGGATTAAAATTTTAAATAGAGTTCCATATGTGTTTAAAACAAAATGGTGAGTCTCCTATGATTTTAAACAGCAGTGAATTTAATTATTTCATAATTTATTTTGTCAAGTTGCTGTATTATATCAGTAAAAGAAGTAAAGAACTTGCACAGCAAAGCTCTCATTCAGAGTGGATTTAGTGAACATTTTAGTCTGACTTCAATAACTATGTTGTTTGTGTTTGTGTTATTTAATCAGAACTAACTCAGAGCTGACTTTCTAGTGGGCTTTCAGAGGCTACAAATCATGGTAGGAGGTTGCCCATCTTTCTTTCTCCTGTGGATTTAAATGTAGATTCAAATAATATACCTTTGGATTAGCAATGCAACACCTTATAATTAGACAAGCAGAGTTCCCTGTTAACTATACAATATTCATTTAATATCTGGAAAAAATAATCCCCCTCTCTCTCAATCTCATTTTCTCTCTCTCTTACTGCTTTCAAGTCACTTTGACTTAGAGTTGACTGGTCAACCATCATCCACCTGAAGATGGAGATGTAGATTTAAACCACCAGACTCAACAGTAAAACCTTCTGTGGACTGTTGCACCGGAGTGCTCTATTTGAAAGGATACAATTGGAAAATTCCATTCATGTTCTTGTTTTTCTTAGATACAGTTGTCCCAGACTCTCACATGTTTCAACCAGAGAGTAACATAATTAATCTACCTTGTATCAGAGATATAATTTGCAAGTGTTTGCAAAACCATATAGCCCTACGAAATTTACAGGGTCACGACTGATTAAAATACTTCCCAGCTTTTAAAGAACAAATGTGTATCATCTGTTTTTCCTTCTTCTCTTTGTGTTTATTATCATATTAATTTGCCTTCATAAAGCTCTTTTATTAAATCAAGCACAACCAGAAATAAAGCCATGTTTTTTAGCTCAGATGGTCTAGTGAGTAAGGAATTGCACTGCCAAGCCAAATGCTTTGGATCTTGGAATCTACCAGCATCTCTTAGGGAAAAGAAAGGCTATCTCCAGCTATGCGATTACTACCTCTGAAAACCTGCTAAAGGGTCAGCACTGAGTAGATTCAGAATTGCAAAAAGTGCAGCCAGAGTGCTCTTTGGAAGTGAAGATGACAAAGCTTTGTCTTTCATACTTTGGACCTGTAGCTAAGTGAGAATATTCCTTAGAAAGTGGCATCATGCTTGAAAATAAAGAGGGAAAGTCAGTGAAAGAAAAAACCTCTAAGATGCATTGATATTATAACTTTAACGGGCTCAAATGTGTCAGCGGTAATGAGAATAACACAGCGTCAGGCAGGGTTGAGGGCAGTTCTTCATAGGGTCACTATGAGTCATACTCACCTTGATAGCATCTAACAACAGCAAAGATGCCAATTACGTTTGGGGGAAAGTCATGAGGAAGCTTTTCTGTAACTAGTGATATATCTACCATAACCAGCTTGTGCAATCTGTTGAATTCTTTGATAGTGCTTGTTCAATCCTCTAATTTGAACTGAAATGCAAAGACTAAATATTTATCACATGATCCTACCTGTAATCTTCCTACAAATACTCAATGACTGCGCCAAACAAATCATTATAAAACATTCTAAAAGGGTAGCTTTGTCACTCTTCCCTGAATTAATCAGTAAACAATAACACAGATGTAAAATATTGTCAACTGGTGTCCCTGGCCTCCTGGAGCATAAATGTGCCTTTTTAAAAAGAAGATTAGTTAAAAAATTAAAATATGTTTTCTGAAGGAAGTAAAAGTAGATAATATGATACATAATAGATGAGCAGAGAGGGTTTGCCATCAGGGCTTGCGTGGAAGGGTGACTAGTGACTCCACTCAAATATAGGACTAACGGAGGCCTCAAGTTGTTAACTGCCTTTAATTCACTCTGCTCTTTGGTGACCTTATGTTGTTGTCTGGTGCTGTGCCATCTTCATCCTTATGGGTTTGTTTCAATCTATTGATATGACTATTGTTGACACATCTACTGATTCCGGTCTCCAAAAATTCACACAGTCTGTTCCCTTGGACATTTCAGAAATGGTGATTTAACTCGTCACAAACATGCCATAGTTGTAGAATGACATTTGAATACTAAGAATTTTCCCTTTATCACACTGGCAAAATTCTTACGCTAGATATGTTTGTAGCTACATTTGACAGAGAAGTTATAATACTGTTTGCCTATATTTAGCATCTTCTTTAATATATTCAAATATCTTAAAATTTATAAACAATATATTTCATGAAAACAAGTGGTAGCAATTAAACTTAATAACAGGGCAGTCAAAACCAAATAATAAATTTAAAAGTTTAAAAATGATAGATGCAGTTAGGTAAAATGGCAGTGGATCAAGTCTAAAATAACATGATTATTCTTGGTTCTTTTTGATCTTTGTCATATTTCTTGCTATATGGTAGATTACACCCTGTCTTTCAAAGGGTCTTGGAGATTTCTAATTTGAATATCTAGAGTTCACACACTTAAAAAAATGTGGAATTTGCTACATACACGTTAATATTACAAAGTCCTTAAAGGATATATAGCTTAAAGTTAATGGAAATAACATATACTCCAGGTGAGATGGTCGTAGGGAAATGAGTATTGAGTAATTAAAAGCAATAAATGGATGTGAGGAAAGTGGTAAAATATATGATGTTTAGACATGTAGAATATTCTTTAATTTTAGTACAAGATGTTAAGTGGTCTAAGCATGTTGGAGAAGTTTGACACTGAGGCCTTGAATGGACCCAATGGTTTAATAAAATTCAAATGCTAAAGTAATTAATTTTAATGTCTGTATTACAGCAAATTTAATAGGATAGACCCTCAGGTGCTAATATGACTCCACTCTTCCAGTTCAAAACATTGTAAATAAATAGGTAGCTCATAATTCTCGACTGCAGTACCGTGATAGATTGTTCCTTTACAGCTAACACTCAGGTTCCCTCACTTTTGGATGAGATTGACTCGGTGACTCGGGTAATGGGGGAAGGTGTGTCAGGGGTGATGGGGGAGGGTGTGTCAGAGGCAATGAGATTGGTTCAAGATAAAACAGGGCTCAGAGCTGTTGTACGGAGGGTTGCTATGAATAGCATGTTTCTTGATGACACATAACAACAACAGCATGTGAAATCCTGAACTACATTTCTAGTTCTAATTTGTAAAACAAATTTGAGTAATATCAGTTCAGTCTTCATATGTTATTTTTTTAAATAAGACTCTAATTCAGAGAACAATTAAAATTTAAGCAGAATTTTAGTAAAACACAACAAAATACCAGGATCTCTGGATGAGAAGCTGAAAACAAAACCAAACAAACAAATAAAACTAACACGACAAATACAGAACTAATGGACATATTCTTATGAATTAAAAATAATCTTTCTCTGAATTTTGAATAGCTCCTTAATGATTTTTAAATATCATGTGGCCCAACTCAATGATAATATACTTCAGCTTCCTATTATTTTGATTCCAATGGTGCTGACACCTTAAGCATAGAAACACCATGCTTGTTATATTGAGGTCACAAAGTAGAGGTCCATCAGTCTCCCTCTCTCCCTCATAGTCAGCATCTAGTTGGAACTGATTTAAAGCTCACCCTCCAGAAAGTTTTTCAAGTTGTAAATTTCAGGGAAGGAGATTTTCTTCCCACGTTTCCACAACATTTCTACTTCACACACTTCTTAAGTAGAAATTTCTGAATGACTATACCTTTCATCATTTGCCAGCATACTTTTCAGAATTCTTTTTTCATTTCTGAACCAGTAAACAAAACCTTTCTACTAGTTCAATATGCCTACCTGTAAAAAGAGTAAAGGCAGCAGGGCGAAGGCCGCATCTGAACTCTACTAACTCCACATGGGGGATCTGCCCCTGTCAACAGCAGCCATAACACCAAGGCAGTTCCCATGAGATCAGGCATGTCCCCTACATTACCTTGCCTATTTTCTGCTAATCCTAAAACCAATTTTACTGGTCTGCAGGGTCTAAAATCCATTGCAATAGCTATAGAGACCTCCTAGAAATAATATTCACAATTATGGGGTTTATTAGGAAAGAAACAAGTTGCAACTCAATTGGCAACACAGTTTCTCAGTCAGGACAATTCTGAAGTGTGCTTATAGACACGTCAGTCTTCAGCTTTGTTGCTTTAGAGTAGTGTTACACAGCTTTCTTGGTGATGTTGTTATATGCCATCTAGTCAGAGTGAAGTCATAATTAGCCTTCCAGTGGGTTTTCAAAGGCTTTTATAAATTGCTTTTAAAAAGAAGAGTGTTCATCTTTCTCCTGCTGAGAAGCTAGTAGATTCAAACCATATATCTTAAAGCTGATAGTACAACTTCTTACCACTAGGCATAGTCCACCTAGTCCTCCAACAAGTTTACAGAGTCTTCTAGCTCTCATTCCATGGGTCAGCAAGTGCAGGGTCAGCTTGGTCTCACATCACTTCTCTGATTCTCTGCTGTGACAGTTTCTGTTTTCTTGAAGGTTTTGTTCTGAGTGCCAGATGAATCATTAAGCCAAAGCACACACATTGCATTCTCTGTTTTCTTGCTAGCATTTAGATCACCTAATTCCTGCCACTGAACCTGTTCAGTTTAAACCTGATGGAATGGCAAAACTAATCGCTGCTGGATCAACTAACACATTCTGCTTTCATGTCCTTGGTCAGCCATGTGGCAGTCGAGGTCAGTGATCTAGGAAAACCATTCTGAACAGTAGACACACTGAATAGCTTTACTAAATCTTAACTTTAACTTTTGCATGAAACTTGATTAATTTAGAGAATCTTAGATTATTTAAAACTCATCATATGCAAGCCAGACAATAAGTGAATGTTGAATGAATTCATAAATGTAAAATAGACATGTTAGCTTCAGATTTGTCTATCATTTTGTTAGAATAGGAAACACATATGTAAACCCTTTTTTCTTATATATTTAAATATTATGTCTATTAAAATATAAATATGATATTGAGTACATATTTAGAGTGAATATGCAGAAATTATATTATTCTTGAGTGGTATCAAGTCAGTTTTAATTCTTAGCTATTCAATATGGATTGAAGCTCAAATCAAGAAAACAAAGATTCTCACCACTGGGCCTATTGGCTGCATCATAATGGATGGTGAAGAGATTGAGATTATTAACAGCTTTAGTTTGCTTGGCTCTATAATCAACACGCTGGGTACCAGCAACCAGGAAATTAAAAGATGAATTGCATTGGAAAAGTCAGCTATCAGGGACCTCTCCAAAGTACTGAAGAGCAACACTGTCAGTCTAGAGAAGAAGGTACCCCTAATCCAGGCCATGTTGTTGTTGTTGCCGTCATCGTTGTTGTTGTTGTTGTTTTTAAGTGCCGTTGAGTTGTAGACAACTCAAAGTGGCTCTGTGAATGACAGACCTAATCCAGGCCATAGTCTTTGCAATTATTTGCTATGCATCAGAAAGCTGGACAATGACTAGGGATGATAGAAGAAGAATTGATGCCTTTGAGTTGTGATGTTGGAGAAGAGTATTGAATATACCATAGAATGGACTGCTAGGGAAACAAACAAGTTTGTCCTAGGGAGCGTAAGACCAGGCTGCTCTTTGGAGGCAAAGATTCTGAAGCTTTATCTAAGAAATTTTGGACCTGTTGTAAGGTGGGAACAGCTCTTGGAGAAGGATGTCATGCTTGGGAGGGTGGAGGGACAACACAAGAGAGGAAGACCCTCAAGAAGATGGATTGATTCAGTGACTGGGGTAATGGAGGTAGGTTTGTCTGAGACAATAAGAGTGGAGTGGACTTGGAGAAAGGAATTGTATAACAATGAAAAACAATTCTTTTTCTTTTTGAAGAAAAGAGCAAACTGGGGAATGGAGGTTGGGCTGAGGGGAAAGTGGAACAGTGAATGAATGGAAATCCAAAGTCTCTCCAAGCTTTCATTAAAAGGAATTAATTAAAAAAACAAAGAAAAAAAGATTGGCAGAGAATAGAGTGGTGTTTTAGGACTGTTGCACATAAGGTCACTATGAGTCACAGGCCACTCAATGGCACATAACAACAACAACTACTGTAATAGTTGTAATAGAAAACCTGTCATTTTTATGTACTGTATTTCTGAGTTGGAAGCCATCTCCTTACCTCTAGGCCACCTGACCTCCCTAAGAAAAAGCCCTGAGAATGGAAATATTTTTGTCTTTCATTAGTGAGACATTTAGGAATTGGGATTTGGAAGAAATACTGGCTCTGAAAATCAGAGTGAGTGAATGAGTGAGTCATTGCTGCTGTTACAGCTGGGGAATATGTGGATGGGAATATACCACACACTGGGGAAAGGAAGAGAAGCAAGCAGGAGTGAAAAAAAAACCCCAACCAGCATATAAAGAGAATTGGGAAAGGAAGAAAGACAGTGGGAAACCTGGCAAGGAAACAGTGTATTCTATAAATTAAGAGAATGAAACTTTAAGATGGCTTCTGAAATATATCTGTTATTTTTATAAAATTTGAGGATATTCATCATCTTTAACATAAAAGTGAAGTGAAAACCTAATTACATATTACCTTTATTTTTTTTAAGAAAGTTTCTTTTCACTCCTCAAAGTGTCCAGAAGACAGATAGCATAAAGAGCCCACATGAGCCCACATGCACATGCATGCACATGTGTGGACACACACGTATTCAGGGAGGATGAGATATATTAACATATAAAAGGACCTGGTGCAGCATGGGAGGGTCATACTTGTTTTAGCTCTTGATAGTAAGCACTTAGGTCAAACAAATCCAAACCGCTGCTGCCACCCTGGCAGGTCTGGCCTCTGTTGACTCCATTTGGGTTCTGAGGCTGTAGATATTTATGAGAGGAAGCTGTCTCATTTCCCTTCTGTGGAATGACTGGTGACTTTGGACCATAAACTTTTCGGTTAATAGAACAACATGCAGCACAGTGTATTACAGAGGTTCCTTTAGACACTTATAGAGGTAAAGAAAACATACCTTAGTGTACTCTCCATGATGTCAATTTCGTTGTTGTTATTATGGGCCACACTTAGAATCAACTCATAGCTAACATTTAGTGGGGATTTAACAGATTATATAGAAGTTGCTAGGAAGGAGATTACCCATCTTTCTCCTACAGAGAAGCAAGAAGACTTGAACCACCTGCCTTTAGATTGGCAATACAATTCCTTACCTGCAAGACCACCAGTTGTTGTTATTATTATGTGCTGTCAAGTCACTTGTGACTCATAGTGACCCTATGTACAACAGCCCTAAACCCTGCTCTGCCTTTTGCAAATCTTATTGTCTTTGACATGCCTATCCTCATTACCTCAGTAACTGAATCAATCCATCTCATCGAGGATCTTTCTCTACTGTACTTTCCCTCCACCCTCCCAAGCACGACGTCCCTCTCTAAGGACTGATCCCATCTTGCAACATGTCCAAAGTATGTCAGATGAAGCTTCAGAATCCTTGCCTACAAGGTGCAGCCTGGCTTCATCCTCTCCAGGATGAATCTGTTTGTTTTCTTGGCAGCCCATGGTATATTCAACTCTCTTCCCTAGCACCACAGCTCAAAGTCCTCAACCCTCCTTCTTTCATTGTCCGGCTCTCTGATGCATAACAAATAAATGCAAAGACTATGACCTTTATCACAGCACCCTTTAAGTCAATTTAAAGAGAGAAAAAAATATATAATTTCAATATAGATAATTGAGGATAGACTCATACTAAAAGTAATAACTTAAGTCAGCATTTAAACAGAAAACAAAATTGCAATAAAATACACTTGAAATTATCTTTAATTAAAAATTAGTACAGCTTTTTGTCCATATGCTATGTTAGTTCTAGGTTTACTGGTCATTTCTCCACCCCTGGTATTGGTAGACATTGGTGATATTGCTGCCTATATATAGTTAAAACTTGTGAATATAGACATGCATTATTACTCTGTTGTAAGTGCTGGACATCTAAAAAGAAAAGCAAGTATCTGAAGAAAGAAGAGAAGAACAAGGATAGCAGTGAGAGAAGGTTACGTGTTGGAAGTAGAGCAGAAGGCGAATCTTTGTTCTAGGTCAGATTATTATTTTAGAGAAGAGACTCTAGGTCAAAGGCCTACTGATGGAAGGTTTAGGACCAAGCCCTCATTGTAGGACAGAACCACTGCTACATGACAAAGAAAATGACAAAGGTACCAGTACTGAAAAAATTGGAGAACTTTGAGAACAGACCTTTGGTTGCTGCATCAATTTACGTAAACTCCATTTACAAGAATTTTACTGTGCCTCTTTGGTGGCCTTTTCCATTTTGGAGTCATTTAAATGTGTGCTATTCTACTCTTTTTTTTAATACTTTGAAGTTTTTCTTTTGTATTGAATGGATATAATGTATACTTCTGTAAGGACATTTTGAAGATCTATAAGAAAATTTTAAAAAATAACAAATCTTATTTCCAACTTATTGTCCTTTTTAATATATTAGTATATATGTGCTATAAGGAGTCATAAAAGCACAATGAATGCATGCTTAACTGCCAGCAGTCAGTTGGTTCAACCCACTGGTGTGTTCTCAGAATGTGCCTGGTGGTGATCTTCTCCTATAAACCTTGTAGCCCAGGAAACCCTGTTGGATAGTTCTACTCTGTAAATAATAATACTTGACAACTCTCAGTAACAATATTGTTAATTGTTGTGTACTGTTGAATCTGAGCTTACCCATAGCTGACCTTTCTGAAGGTTTTCAGAGATAATGAATCACATGTGGAGAGATTGCTCATCTTTCTACTATGGAGCAACTGTAATATTTGAACTATATGCCTCTGGGTTGGCAGCACATTTAGTTACCACTAGGCTATCATAGCTTCCTCAATAATAACATAAACACTTCTAATTACATATATGAAAATTTACACATTTTATAATATCCTTTTCACCTGAATAATATTTCTATATACTCATATATATTTTGAGAAAAAAATTTTATTGATGATTGAAAACATCCATTTCTGTAGATGTGTTATCATGAATTTGAATAACTTTATAATATTTAACAGTTTAATTCTGTTTGATATTTATTTGCATGTTTTACAAAGTATTAGCAAATTCAAATCTGGTTTATTTTAGGGTAAATTTATAGAAGAATACGTTCCATAACATTTTATGCAATATATCTCTTTAACAAATGGTGTTGGAAAAATTGAAAAACCATCTGCAGAAAACTTAAGACACACACCTCATATCTTATACATAAACCAACTCAAGGTGGATCAGGGACCTAGAAGTAAAAACAAAGACTATAAAATTTATCAGAGAAAACCTAGGAAGAACTGTACAAGCCCTAATCCATAGCGTGAACAGTCTTGCAAGCATAATGAAAACCTACTACCAGGAAAAAATAAAATAGTTGAAGAGGAACTTCTAATAATCAAATCCCTATACACATCAATAAATAATTGGAAGAAAAAAAAACAAGTAAAAAACCCTCTAACCAGTTTCTGTCAAGTGGATATTAAGATATGTTACAGAGTAATATTGTATTTATTGTTTTTTTTATTTTTATATTACTTTTCCTTTTCCCCTTTTTTTATACTATTAGTTTTACAGAATTTGAATACATTCACTTTGAGAACAGATTCTTCCAATTTTCCCTTCCCCTTCCCCCTCGAATTGTACAACTCCAAGTTATTTTTTATTGTTTTAAAACTGTGGCCTTTCAGAAACAGATTATTAGGCCCTTTTCCAAGGCCACAATGTTGTTATGTGCTGTTGAATTGGATCCAGTGTTTTCTGATGCAGTAAATCACATGGGAGGTGATTGTCAATCCTCTTCTTACAGAGCAACTAGTGGATTTGAACCACTCATTTTCTTACCACTAGGCCCCAGAGCTCCCTTGGATGTGTTGAGATTGCTAATTTTTTAGTTGGCTGAGTGCTTAATTGTTTTGGGGTTTGTTTATTTTTTATGTATTTTTTTAAGATTTCTATAAGGAATGGTTTGTTTTTTATTTTAATCATTTGTTCATTTGTGGTTTTTTAATAGCAGAATACATTTTAAAATTTATTCACTAGAAATATTTTATATATCTTCTGGTTTATTGGAAGAAAATTGTGCTGCCAGAGCAAAAGTTTATAATTCTAATCCACTAGCTACTTTATGAGAGAAAGGTGGACAGTCAACTCTCATGAGGTCAACTGCCCCTGAAAACCACTGCAGCGTCAGCTATGGGTCGGTTCCCACTCTAAGGTACACAACAACAACCACCTTTAAGCAGCCATCAGACTAAAACTTCTACATTACATTCCTGAATTGTCCCATCAGTAGTCCCACCTCAGCACTTTGGCATCTATTGTTTTACTCTCTGAAATGCCTTTTCTCTAGTTGTTCACAAGCTCACTGCTGCATTTTATAAAGCTTGCTGCTCACATGAAGTGTGTGAGTGAAGTGGGGCCTCCAATATGGATTGAGGCTCAATGTCAAGAAGACAAAGATTCTCACCTCCAGACCAATTGGCAGCATCAGGATGGATGGTGAAGAGATTGAAATTGTTGACAGCCTTAGTTTGCTTGGCTCCACAATCGACATTCTTGGCACCAGTTGTTGTTGTTGTTAGGTGCTGTCGAGTAGAATGACTCATAGCGACCCTATGAACAAAGGGCCGGAGCACTGTTTGTACATAGAGGTTTCGGAGACAAGCCATTTCAGAAGTGGATGCGGCTCCTGCTTCCAGGCTTGTTTTAGTCAAGAAGCTCCAGCTAACACTGCCCACCATGGGTACCCACTACCACGTTTGGCACCAGTAGCCAGGAAATTAAAAGACATATTGCAATGGGAAAGTCTGTTTTTAGGGATCCCTCCAAAGTACTGAAGAGTAATGGTGTCTCTCTGGAGACTAAGATGCTTCTGATGCAGGTCATGGTCTTTACAATCACTTGTTATGCACCAGAGAGTTGGACAATGACTAGGAAGGACAGAAGGAGAATTGATGCCTTTGAGCTTTGGTGTTGGAGAAGAGTCTTGAGGTTACCATGGACTGCTAGGAAAACAAATGGATTCATCCTTGAGAGGGTTAAACCAGGCTGCTCCTTAAAGGCAAGGTTCTGAGGCTTTGTCTAACATACTTTGGACACGTTGTAAGGACGGAGAGGGACATAATGCTTGGTAGGGAGGAGGGGCAGCTCAGGAGGGGAAGACCCTCTATGAGGTGGTTGATTCAGTGACTGGGGTAATCACGATGGGTCTATCAGAGATAGTGCGATTGGCACAGGACAGCGCAGAGTTTAGGGCTGTTGTACATAGTGTCGCTATGAGTTGCAAGTGACTCGACGGCACATAACAACAACAACAATTGCTCACATATTGTGTCATCAAAACATTTTCTTGACTAAATTTCTCAAGACTCCACTCATCACTCTCTGCCTCATCATCTTGCTTTATTGTTCTTAGAGTACTTACCATTATAACAACTAATTATTCTTAGAGTGCTTATCAATTAATTACAATTATCAATTAATTAGTACTATGAGCAAGTACTTTGTATCATTTACCATTTTGCTTCTGTTTCCCAGCACAGTGCCTAATTTATAGAAAGTATGTAATAAATATTCATTAAGTGAACGCATTTATGAAGGAATGTGGAGGAAAAAGTTACCATATGATTAAGCAGCTACTCTTATGAGGGCGCTCTGGTGACGTGGTGTAGGGAGTTATGCTGTCAGCCCACAGTACACAGTTGGAAACCACCAAATGCTCTGAGGGAGAAAGAGCAGCAAGTTCTTCCCTTGAAATTTACAGCCTCTCAAAACTTGATGGATCGTCATGTATGAGTTGGTTTTAAGTTAACAGTACATGACAACATCTGAGTTATATATTTTATTAACGAAAAGTATTTGAGATATTTATAGATAGAATTTCAGGTGATAATTTTCCAATACATTATTGTTCTTTATATTATACTTGCATATCATCTTCCTGTGTTTCTCTGTTAATAGACTATAAAAGACCTGTTAATTTTCTATATGCCCCTTTAGTCTTTTGAAAAGCATCGAGTACTAAAATACTGTCTTAACATTTCAAGTTCTGTGTATTTTTCATAGTAGCATGTTGAAAATATTTGATTACATGTTTCTGGCCTCATTTCTAATAAATTCTAAAAATAGAATGTTAATTTGGAAATTTGGTAGTATAATCTATTTGTTTCTATCAGTTTTTCCATAGCCACATTTTTGTATGTCATGTCTTTGTTGAGCCATGATTTTTTTTCTGGATTGTTTTTATGCATGAAATTTATCCTAAGTCACCAAACTTGAAGTGGACATTCCCACATAATTTATGACTATATGAACTAGTCAAGGATGATTGACTTTCTCCTTCTTGAACTCTGATGGTATGAAAAAGAAACTCATAAGGAATAAAATGAACTTTATAGTTCTAACTTTTTGGAAACTTCAAATCACTGAGGTCACTGGGAGCTATAAGCTGGAGATGTACTAAGCAGTTTGTTTCCTGATGAATGTGTAATTAAATTTCCTAAATGTTCCCTAAACAGAAATGAAATAATGAATGATGATTGTATTGTGGCATTTAATAATATAGGCACTTTTGCATTCAAGTTAGTTAGCAATTCTTATTTACTAAGTATATTGAACACACCATATCTTTTTACAAGTAGTGTGACCTTGTAAATAATACTCACAGGCATATAATGAGTGGAACTAAGTAAATCTTGTTGTTATTAACGGCCAAGTCCCAATCAACTGGTAGCTGACTCTGTAGCAGGTTTTAGGAGGCAGCAAATTACACAGAAGGAGATTGTCCATCTTTCTCTTGCAGAGAAGTTAGTGGACTAAAACTGTATACTTTGAGTTGACAGGACACCTCCTTGCGCACCAGGCCACCAGAACCCCATGTAAGTTTTTTTGGTTATCTTTTTGGGGTTTCTGTGTATGTTTTTTAAAAAGTCCAAATATACAGCACTCATGCATAACTTTGCATGTTTCCTAACATTTTCCAGAAGTTTTAGTTTCATGTGCCTACTTCCATTAGTCTGAAAAATGCTACTTTTAATCTCATTTGTGTAATAAAGGTATAAAACTCAAACTCATTGCATGGAGTTGGAACTCATAACTGACCCACAAGTAGGGTGCCTGAGAATCTCAAGGAAGGAGATTGCCCATCTTTTCCCAGCTGAACTGCTAGAGATTTGAACCTATGGAGAGGTGCTGCTTTGAGTAAACAGCACTACTACTTATGGACTACCTATGTCACCAGAGCTCCCTAATGAGGGTATAAGTCATGGTCAAATATTCATGGATTGAGTTAGACAGGTTAGACAGAATCCTTGTAATAAAAAAATTAAGCAATTGAAACAGAATTTTTTCTGGAATAGTTCATTGCTGGATCTGAGTAATGTGTAGTTCTTTGTAGACAATTTGCTCTCAAATATGTAGCAGTGAGGTGGGCAGAAGATCAATGGAGGGCCAATAGTTACCACAATTTGAGTATAGGTCAGTTAAGCGCACAAACTCAGGTCCTACAGTGTTTGCCTAAAGTACTGCCTTCCTGCCTATCAGCAGGAAGATGTGGGTGAGATATGTATTGCATAGACTTTGTGATTGCTAAACAGCCATTCAGACCGACTCATCTGAAACATGTAATTCATTTGCACTAATAGCTCTCTCACATACCACAAAGTTTCTCTGTAAGTGGGAAATTCAGATGGCCTTACTGAACATCTAACCAGTTAAATGGCGGAGTGGAATGGTCTGTGTGGCCTCTCAACTTGAGATGAGAAGTGTGTATTTCTCAGGTTGTGGTTATCTGTCCTGGAGAATGCTATTCACAGGGGAGAAAAAGGTTTTTATGTTTTTTTTCTTGCCAAATCAAAAGCTGCTTGCTAAGCAGGTAAAGAATCCTAAAAGGAGGTAGATTATTTTTTACAAATGGGTGAGCTTGTAGATGTCTGCTGTTGGTGAACAAATAGGCATGAAAACAGAGACTTATATTATTGTATAGAAAAAATGTATTGAGCATAAAAACATTTATGTTATTAGCGTTGTCTAGAGAGCAGAAAATAGGACACTGGGCTGTAAGTATCTCTCTGAAAGGCTTTGAGGGTCTAAGAATGGCACAGCCCCTTACCACCCCACAGTAGAAAGCAGATAGAGAGCCAGTAGCCCAGCCTCATGATGCCTCTAGCTACTCTTATTTATTATTGACTCACAGACTCACCGTTGTGGTATTAAGAATTTGGAGAGTTGAGGAAGTAAAAAACATCCAAAGAAAATCTAAGTTTTACTCAAGCAGTCACAAGGCATAATTCCTCCGTTAGTCCACGCTCCTGTTTCAGTTCAGCAAGCAGCTTTCCCTTCTATCATCAAAGATAAGAACTCTGGCATTTATCTCAGGACTCATCAGTTAGAGTTTGCCATAGCTCCTCCACAGCAATGCCACAGTCTCTCTACCACCATCACCTGGGTTTTCCAATAGGGTCTTATTCTTAACAGGGCCTTGCTTCAGTTTCCCTCAAGACTTCCTTTCCTCAAGTCTTGCTGCTTAGTGTGGGAAGCACTCTTTATCTTATCCTAGTTCTACAGCTGTTGATAATTTGCAAGACCTTGTATCTGCAGTTAAGGTAGCTAGAAACCAGAGGGGGCCAAAGTAATGGCTAAAAAAACCCAAACTTCAAGCTAACACCATAAGCACATAAAAGAGTAATCTTGCATTACAATATTTTCAAGGTAGGCAAAAATATATGGCACATCTTTGTATAACAATGCAGCATTTGCAGACATCATTATAAGGCTTTTTTGATTAAAGAAAACATTAAAAGGCGGTCAATACAATAAGTTGTGTGCATTTCTCTGGAAAGTCATGTATCAATCTTGAATTATTCATCAAGATGAGTATACATTTCTGTACACACATTTTGAAAGACATGGAAAATATACTTATGTTCTTAATAATGTTATTGTTGTTGTTAGGCACTATCAGGTAGGAACTGACTCTCCAACTAAATTTAGAGATGGTAAATAGTATAGAAGGAGATTCTCCATCTTTCTCACAAGGAATAGCTGGTGGACTCAAACCATTTGTCTTTGGGTTGATGATGCAATTCCTTACTTACTAGGTCACCAAGGTTTAATAGTAGTACTTAAAAATTATGTTGTTGTTGTTATGTGCCGTTGAGTTGCTTGCAACTCATAGCGACCCTATGTACAATAGCCCTACACTCTGCTCTGTCCTGTGCCAATCGCACCGTCTACAACACACCCATCCCGATTATCCCAACCACTGAATCAATCCACCTCATAGGGAGCCTTCCCCTTCTGTGCTGTCCCTCCACCCTACCAAGCATGATGTTCCTCTCCAAGTACCTGTCCCTCCTTGCAACATGTCCAAAGTATGTCAGACAAAGCCTTAGAATACTTGCCTCCAAGGAGCAGCCCGGTTTAACCCTTTCCAGGATGAATCTACTTGTTTTCCTAGCAGTCCATTGTACCCTCAATACTCTTCTTCAGCACCACAGCTCAAAGACACAAATTCTCCTTCTAGCCTCCTTAGTCATTGTCCAACTCTCTGAAGCATAACAAGTGATAGCAAAGACCATGGCCTGTATCAGATGCACCTTAGTCTCCAAAGAGACACCATTGCTCTTCAGTACTTTGGAGAGGTCCGTAACAGCAGACTTTCCCATGGCAATACGTCTTCTAATTTCCTGGCTGCTGGTGCCGAGAGTCTTTCATTGACTATACAAAGGTGTTTGACTGTGTGGATCATAACAAACTGTGGCTGACTCTGAGAAGAATGGGAATCCCAGAACACTTGATCGTTCTAATGCGAAACCTATGCTTGGACCAGGAGGCAGTTGTCAGAACAGAGCAAGGGAACAATGCGTAATTCAAAATTGGTAAGGGCGTACGCCAGGGATGCATCCTATCTCCATACCTTTTCAACCTGTATGCAGGACAGATTATCCGGGAGGCTGGGCTCTATGAGGAGAAAGTGGGGTCAAGATTGGTGGATGGTCTATCAACAATCTGCGTTATACAGATGACACAACCCTGCTTGCTGAAACTGAGGAGGACCTGAAGCACTTGCTGCAGAGGGTCAAGGACTGCAGCCTCCAATACAGATTGAGGCTCAATGTCAAGAAGACAAAGATTCTCACCACTGGGCCAACTTAAAAATTATATTCATTTTTAATTTAAAATATAACCATAAAACATTACACTAACATTTATATTAATGTGACAAAGGACTGGAGGATGTCACCAAAAAGTTTTAGGTAACATTTTAAAGTTATTTCTTTGAAATCTTTTTTCCCTACATTTTATATTTTGCAACAAAACTTCTTCTTTTAAAAAAAAAAACTTCTTATTTTTACTGCTAGGTGTCTTCAAGTCAACTCCATCTCATAGCAACCACATGTGCAACAGGGAAAAACCCTGCCTGATCCTTTACCAACCTCACAATCTCTGTTACAGATAAGCTCATTGTCACCATCAGTATATTGATGTGTTTCATTGAAGGTCTTCCTCTTTTCTACTGAACCTTCACTTTACCAAGTATATCTTTCTCCAGGGACTGCCTCCTTCTGATACTAGACATAAAAAGAAAATAAAATAAATGGGCATTGAAGCATGCCCAAAGTACATGAGATGAACTTTCACTACCATCTTTACTTTAGAGAGCCTTCTGACTACCTTTCCAAAGACAGACCTGATTTCTTCTTTCAGTACTGATCTGAATGTGAGATCTCTGGCAAGCAGGACTTAGATAAGTGAATTAAATCTGCTTTATTTTAATTTTAGAAATGATATTTGGAGTTTTTATTCTGTCCATTCCTTGTCTGTATCTTTGGACATAAAATTCTGATCTCAATGCTGTTTTAAGAATACCTGATAAAAAGACCTGGATAATAAAGTCTAAATAATGTATCTATAGGTGGTTGTTTTTATGTACTGTAAAGTCATAACTGACCTTTCAGAAGTGATTGCAAGGGAGGAGAGAATTCATCTTTCTTTCATGGAGCAGCTGGTGAGTCTAACCATGTGTCTTCCGGTTGGCAGTATAGCTTCTTACCATTAGGCCACCAAACCTCCCTGATACAAACCTAAATATATAAGGGAAGACTAAGTATGTAAATTTTAAGTTCCTAGCTGAGTCTATTTGTGTCTTCTGCCTACACACACTCTGTCCCAAATACTTGCATGCTTGTTTTTACTGACCCTCATAGAGGAAGCCACTCTAAATAGGAGGAACATAATTGTGATGAGAGTTTGGTAGCTCTGTTGTTAAGTTACATCAACGTGATTACAACTCATAGTAACCTTATGAACAGAAGATCTGAAACTCCCTGTTCTGTACCACCCTCATGATTTCTGTAATGATCAAGCTCATTGTGGTAGTCACTGTTTCAAGATATCTCATTGAAAATGTGTCTCGTTGAAGGTCTTCCTCTTTCCTACTGAACCTTCACTTTACCAAGTATTGAAGATCATCCTCTCTTTTCCTGTATGTATATCCTATTTCCTGAGTAATTATTTGTTGCTCTCGTGGCCTTGTACATTGAGAGCTGTGCTACTAACCCAGAAGTCATACTTCTCTGGCAATTCAAATCCATCAGTGACTGTACAAGAGAAAAATATGAAATCTCCACCTACAGCTTATCCTGCAGTCTCTTAGTTCTTCTTGTCCTTCTCTTCTTCACTGCTGGGGAAGATCTAATCATTAAACCCAGTTTAATGGCAAAACTAGCTTGTCCCCTTGTGGATAGTCTGACACACCCCATTTGCCTATTTCCACCCATACACATAGCAGTGAGTCAAGTTCCATGGCTAGGAAAGCCTTTTTGAATAATAAATTTGACACATAAATTTAAACAACTATGGGATTTTTGCGCATGGAGATGTTTTAGCAGACAATGAAATCAGATACATTTGTTGTTGTTGATTGCCTTCGAGTCGAGCACTACTCATAGTCACCCTATAAACAAAAGGCTTAAAGTGCCTCTACAACTATAGACATTTATCAAAGTTCATAGGGTTTTCAGAGCCATGTTATTTAGGAAGTTGATGCCACTCCTGCTTACATAAAATACTTCTCATTGTGTTTTTAGTAGGAGTTTACAGAAAAAATAGGTTTTCATTCATTCATTGATACACATTTTTCTCCATTTCTCCTTTTACTCTCCCTCAGTTCACTTTGTAATCTATAGTTTATTGCAGATTGTTAATTGTTTTATATATATAT
>NW_006399771.1:17607274-17640181 GCF_000299155.1 Elephantulus edwardii | reverse complement strand
TATATATGTATATGTGTGTATATATATATATAATGTCTAATCATTTATTCCTTTCAGATAGTCCTTTCCTCCTCATATTCAAGTGTTGCTGTTACTGTTGGGTGCCTGGAGTTGAGTATGACTCATAATGACCCCACGAACAGCTGACCTGAATCCTGGGCTTATCCAGTGTCATCCTCATCATTTCTGATACACCAGAGCTGGAGTGACCCTGTAAACTCATCTTGTTGGGGTCTTCCTTTCCATTCCAACTATTATGCCCCTTTCCAAGGAATAGACTCACATAGCTTCATGTCCAAATGAAGCTTCACCTTCTTTGCCTCCAAGGACCATTCTGACTGTATTTTTTCCAAGACATAGCTATTTGTTCTTTTGACAGTTCATGGTATAGTCAATATTCTTCTACAGCACCACAGCTCAAAGGTATAACTTCTTCTTCTGTTATACCTAGTCATTGTCCAGCTCTCTGACATGTAGCCATTAATTGAGAAGACCATGGCCTAAATGAGGCTTAATCTTCAGGCTGATATTTTGCTTTTCATCAGTTTAGAGAGGTATCTGACAATGGACTTGTCCAATGTATTGCTCATTAACTACTTCTATTTTTCCAGATTCCCCCTCCCCCATTTTATAACAGTAGTCTTTTGCTGGTTTTGGCCTTTTGTGACTGAAATATTTCACTCAACATAATGTCTTCCAAATTCATACATGTTATTAACTGTTTTATAAGTTCATTGATTTTTTTCAGTGCTGTGTAATATTTCAATGTGTGGATATGCCACAGGTGGGGTTTTTAGCCATTTGTTTGTTGGTAGGAACTGAGGCTGCTTTCATTTCTTTGCTATTGTGAATATTACCGCATCTTGATGTGTTGTTGTTGTTGTTATGTGCCATCAAGTCATTTGCAACTCATAGCAACGCTATGTACAACAACAGCCCTAAACGCTGCTCTATCCTATGCCAATCACATGGCCTCTGACATACCCATACCGATTACCCCCATCACTGAATCAATCCACCTCATAGAGGGTCTTCCCCTCCTGCGCTGTCCCTCCACTTTAACAAGAATGATGTCCCTCTCCAAGGACCTGTCTCTCCTTACAACGTGTCCAAAGTATGTCAGGCGAAGCCCCAGAATCCTTACCTCCAAGGAATAGCCTGGTTTAACCCTCTCCAGGATGAATCTGTTTGTTTTCTTGGCAGTCCATGGAACATTCAATACTTTTCTCCAGCACCACAGCTCAAAGGCATCAATTCTCCTTCTATCCTCCCTAGTCATTGTCCAACTCTCTGATGCATAACAAGTGATTGCAGAGACCATGGCCTGTATCAGATGCACGTTAGTCTCCAGAGAGACACCGTTGCTCTTGAGTACTTTAGAGAGGTCCCTAACAACTGACTTTCCCATTGCAATACGTTTTTTGGTTTCCTGGCTGCTGGTGCCAAGAGTGTTGACCGTGGAGCCAAGCAAACTGAAGCTCTGAACAATCTCAATCTCTTCACCATCCATCCTGATGCTACCAATTGGTCCAGTGGTGAGAATCTTTTGTCTTCTTGACATTGAGCCTCAGTCCATACTGAAGGATGCAGTCCTTGACCGTCTGCAGTAAGTGTATGAGGTCCTCCTCAGTTTCAGCAAGCAGGGTTGTGTCATCTGCATAACACAGATTGTTAATAGATCTTCCACCAATCCTGATGCCACACTTCTCCTCGTAGAGCCCAGTCTCTCAGATAATCTGTTCTGCATACAGGTTGAAAAGGTATGGAGATAGGACACATCCCTGGAGTACACCCATCTCAATTTTTAACCATGCGGTGTTACCTTGCTCTTTTTTAATAACTGCCTCTTGGTCCAAGTATAGGTTTTGCATTAGCACGATTAAATGTTCTGGGATTCCCATTCTTCTCAGTCAGCCACAATTTATTATGATCCACACAGTCAAATGCCTTTGCATAATCAATGAAACACAGAATAGACATTCTATTGATGTAATTCCTATAATACTAGAATTAAAATCATATTTGCCTCCTAGAGCTATAGAAGTTGAATGAGATTATTTACATAAATTATTTCATACCTATCAATTACTCTGCAGTTGGTTGTCTCTAATTATTGCTTGTAGATATTAGAGTTTGCTGCTTCACAAGTCAGCCTTTGTGTCAGTAACTTTAAAAAAATATTTTTCGTGTTAAGACAAATTCTCCTTTCCAATAATTTTGTAATAGCAAAGAGGCCAAGAATATCATCTAGCACAAATGTTTATCCAAATACTAGTCAGAACTTTGGTTCATGGTTAAATTCTCTACCTTCCTTTTCCTCATTAGTACATAATGTTGACAATTTCTAACTAACAAAGGTATCATAAAGCAGGTGTAAAAGTCCAGCTTGTTGTTTTTATTGTTATATACCATTGAGTTGTCTGAAATCCATAGCAACCCCATATATATTAGCTCTGAAAGACACCAATCCCATTACTCTAGTCACTGAGTCAATTAATCTCATCCTGGGTCTTCCTCTCCTGCATTTTCCCTTCACCCTTCTAAGTGCAATGGCTCTCTCCATGGAATTCTTGGCCATGTGCCTGAACTATGTGAGATAGAATCTCAAAATCCTTGCCTTCAGGCAGCAAACTGGTTTGACTCTCTGAAGGACAGACCTGTTTGTTCTCCTGGCAGTCCAAAGTATGTTCAACATTCTTCACCAGCACCACAACTCAAAGGCATCCATCCTTCTTCTATCCTCCTTAGTTATTGTCCAGCTCCCTGATGCATAGCAAGTGATTGCAAAGACCATGGCCTGGATCTGGTGCACCTTAGTCTCCAAATTGACCTTGTCACTCTTCAGAAATCAATTTGAGAGAGGTCCCTGACTGCCAGTGCGTTTCGTCTGTTGATTTCTTGACTGCTTGTGCCAAGAGTGTTGATTGTGGAACCAAGCAAGCTGAAATTATCAACAATCTCAAACTCTTCTCCACCCATCATGAAGCTGCCAATAGGCCCACGGATAAAAATCTTTGTTTTCTTGATGTTGAACTTCAATCCACATTGAAGACTATAGTCTTTCACTTTCTTCAGCTGACTCTACATGTCTTCTTCATGAGTGACAGGTTAATATTCATATGCATACAAGGAATACCTGTTAATACAGCTATCATTAAAATATATACACCAACAATCAGGGCCAAAGAGAAAGAAATAGACAACTTCTACCAACTTTTACAGTTGGAAATGATCAAACATGCTACCAAGATACTTTGATAATAATGAGTAATTGGGATGCAAAAGTTGGGAACAGGGAAGAAGGATCAATAGTAGGAAAGTATGAACTTGATTAAAGAAAAGAAGCTGGAGATAGAATGATAGAATTCTGTACAACAAATGACCTATTAAAGAATCCAGCCCAAGTGTTTAATAAACATTAAACATCATTAATTATTATTTATATGACTATTAGGTTGTATTTGGAAATCATCAGTGTGCATGAATGATATTTAGTCATCTCTTAGCATTTGTAGAAATTGACCCTTGATAATATGCTTGGTGAAAAAAATTCCTGCCTTGTACATTTTCATGCTTGTAGGGTAAGAGAGCAAGAAGGTAAGAGAGCTAAAGCATATTTCCAAAAAGGGTCTTTTGTTTCCTTTTTGTTTTTAGTTTCCTTTCTATCAAAAATGTTCTCTCCTGGATTTGAAGTTTTGCTCTGACCTGTAATTACTTACTTGGTTTTATTTCTTTTATAGTTTTCCGTTTACCACAGGGAGCTTGGAAATTACATGTCCAGATGGAAATCCTTCCTGCAAAGATTGACTATTCTTCCTACTGTTGTTTTAGAACAGTGTCACAAAGCAATGCTTTATCATCTGAAATATTTTTTTTTCATGTGATCTTGTAGTACAAAAATAAAAATAACTTCTCCTGGAGTTTAAACTCTTGCTATATTATTAAAATAAAGATTGTGTGCCTGAATTTGGACGTTCATTTGATGACTGGAGCCCATTAGTATGGTGTCTGGAAACAGGATCAATTCTCAATAGATGATTGCTCTGACTTTATTTTTAAAAAAAACCCTGATATTCATGATTGGTTTCATTATACTATCAATGGAGAAAAAGGAACATTAACAATATTAATTTATTATGATTTATACCCATATTCAGAGATGTTAAAGATAAACCTATATCTTCCCAGAAATATTGCAGTGAGGATGATGGTTATATATTCAGAGTCTCTGGAATCTCACTTTTCTTACTTAAAGGCTCTAATTCATGGAATAAAACATTTACCATGGCTATAGTACATCAGGTTATAAAATTTTATATTAATTACCTTAAGGTAAAGGAGTCAGCTTTTAATAATCTCATCATCTTTTTATTGAAATCTAAAAGTATTTATACTTTACATACTAGGAAATATTCATGAAAATACTAACCTTTCAGAAGTAGTGTGTTTTATTATATTAAAGTATGATTGGAGTTTTTCATTTATGCTATAATCATAGAATTAAAAGAGACTTTGTCATTCAATGGTTTAATTACTAACATTAGCTAACTTGCCAAAGGATATATAATTAATTACTTTTTGTAAATATGTATGGATAAACAGAAATGTATCCATTCTCACAGAAGTAGAGCATAGATATTTAATGAATGTTTGATGGTGTTATTTGTATTGGCGATATATGTAGGCCCCTGGATTCTTGCATTTTAAATTTCTTTTTTAAGTATATATTTCTCCACCAGAAGCTCTGCTGGAGAAGGAAGGACAATCTCCTCCTGTACCAGTCAGATCCAATTTGATGGTATACACACACGCAAATAATAAAAATGTAAAAAGAGAATATATTTCTTTATTAAAACTTTAAAGAAAATTTATTGATCTTAAATTAGAAGTGGTTTCTGTTTCCCATTGTAGAGTTTTGAGCACTTCTTTGTGTTTGTTAGCCATCTGAATGTCCTCCTATGTGAATAGCCATTTCATGTCTTTTGCCCATTTTGTGATTGAGTTATCAAGCTTTTTTTTTATGGTGGTCCTGTGATATTCTGTAAACGTATCAGTCAACTAATTATTGGTAAACAAGAAAGTGAGAATGTTTTGCATCTTGAGCAAGCAACAAAACACCAAATTTAAAATACACCCTCCAACTGCTAGGGCTTGTCTTTCTATTGTTTTGCTTTTCTGTTCTCAACAGTGCTATTCTCGATGAAAAGACTTGCATTCCCCAGTCTGGTAAATATGCACGATATTACATATATTAACAGTTTTCTATTTCTTAAGTACTTGAACGTGGCTGATTTAAGTAAGCATCTTAATTCTTTTTAAAATATGCTCTATTTCTTTGACACTCCACCCTCTGCTACCAAATATGTACACTTTTTTTTAACCCTCAACCCTCTCTGGAAACATTTACCCAACAACTGCCTACTCATTTATTTTTTTAAAGAAATATATGCAGGATCTGATAAGAGGAGTCATATTTCCCACTTCTTTGCTAGGGACTCATATAAAAGTATAAATTATGATTTCTTACCACTGGGAGTGGGATTCAGTTTTATTTAGACCTTTGTGGCCATTTAGTTTGCCTTTTGATCTAATTTCCAGTAAATTCCAAACCAAAACATAAAAAGTTTTGTTGTTTATAAGACAGTGATAATCTGTTACAAATCTGAGACTATGTCAAAGTTAAAATCAATGAACTAAACAACAAAGTTAAACTTTTTATCATCTTTCCTAATAACAATAACAAAGGTATTTTCAAAAGGTATATCACTAGATTTCCACCCTATAGATTAATTTTTTCAGGCCACATAATTCATATAACATCTTGAGTATAAATTTCTACCTCTGTATTAGCTATAATCAATCCCATTATTATTGAGTCCATTTCAACTTGTTATACTATAATAAAAAGTTAGTTATAAATATATCTTACATACAAAATAATAACAGTTTTACTCTGGAAAGAACAAAGTAACAAAACAGGGCATAACTAACAGATCACAAAAGATTACTTTTGATCCAGATACTCTCTTTCTTCTCTTTGTATTTAAATTAGGAATTTAATTCAGCATACTATATGCCAGCTGTCATAGGTACTGGAGATGAATAAGACCAGCTGTTCAAAGTCAAAACCTTAAGGGGACTGACAAGTAATGTAATTATTGAAGTGGGGAAAACTTAGGTCGTGATATAACTTGATTTAAGTCTGGTTTCTCAATTTTGATAGAATAGGCATGAGAGAATGTCTCTATGAAACAGTATCATCATACCAATTGTATGATGCTTGGTAAGATGGGCTTAACCCCAGTTTGGAATGTATTAGGGATCTAAAGTACTGAAAGAAATGGGAGGCATCATGCCCATTTAAATGAACAACTTTCACTTAGCTCTAGGTGATCATTAGTATATAAAATTGCTGGCATAGCAGTGTCACCTATCCTAAATGTTTTAAGATAATTAGGAAGTCTGATATTTATGTAAGATCTGATTTTTTAAAGTGTAGACTCTACAGTATACATGTCTAACAAAGAAAACCTATAGGCCATGGGCATTCCCTAATCACAGGAGGCCCGTTTCTTGCCTTTTTGTTCACCATAGCCCAATATGTGGCTGCTGTGAGTACAAGTCTGTAAGCCAGGGATTTCAGCATCACAGACAGTTTCTTAAAGATGAAGATTCTCAAACTTTTTTACAGACCCTAGTAAAACAAACTGTACAATCAATAAACGCCAAGATCAATTGTAAATTCATGAATTTCTGAAATGCACTGGTATCTTAAGGGGCCCATGTAGTGGTGTGTGTAATTCCAGCTGAAAGGTTGGCAATTCAAAATCCACCAGCTATTCTTCAGGGAGAAAAATGGGTCATTTCCCATAAAAATGTACAGCCTTGAAAGCCTGATGGAGGATCACTAAGACTTGAAACAGAATAGACAACAGTGAATTTGGTTTCATCCAATAAGATATCCATCTTAATTTTGTTAAAGGCTGTGCCTTTGACTTCTTGGCCCTTCCCTTTTGTATCTTAGTAAGCACCTGCTTTCTCCACTGTTATCACCAGTGCTAGCTCTGTCTGATGAAATGGTTTATCTTAATTCTCATGAACCTGTTTAGTAAGACTTCCAATATGGGATCCTCCTATCATACTATAATTATCTGTGCACCTCTTTTGTTCATAGGGTTTTCAGAGGCATGCTTTTTCAGAAGTGGATAGCCATGTTTTTTCCTAGTTGCAGCCAGAGTGCTTGTTGGAATCAAGGATGGCAATGTTTTGTCTCATATTTTGACCATATTGCTAGGAGAGGATATTATTCCTCGGAGAAGAACATTATACTTGGAAAGGTATGAAGACAGTGAAGGAGAGGAAGACCCTCAACCAGGTGGACTGACACAGTGACAGTCAGTGGGCTCAAGTGTGTCAGAGATTGTAAAGTTGGCACAGGATTGAACAGGCTCCAGATCTGTTGCTTCAGGATTGCTATAAGTCATACACAACTGGATGGCACCTAACAACAACATTAATATTCAGTAAAAGGACTAGCCTGTTACAGGGAATGCCATTACATATCTCAACTTGATAGGAGATTCTGAGTATTTACTGGCATTCCCCGTGAAATCTGGAAGCACTGACTCCTTTCTTTGTTTGCCTTGGAGTATTTTCTTAGCTAGGACTTTGCTACACTTCTTTTTGGCTATCGTTGAAAGTTACTCTGTCATAGTAATTTGAATCCAAAGCCAAGCCTGTCCTTCATTCATCTAAGGCTGCTATGTTTCTTTATTTGACTACTCTACTTCCTTAGTGTCTTATAGTAATTCTAGAATTTTATGTTGTTTATTTCATGTCTTTTATTTTATCTGATAGTATATTTATAGCTGTGTGGGTTGGGGGAGTAGGGAAAGTTTGTATGGCTGGGTGTCAGAGTACATTTGTATATTATGTGTGCATTATTAATTATTATTTAATTCCAAGCATTGCAGAAATTGATTCAACTCTAATGAGATATCAAGAAAGGAAATTGCTGCTGTTGTCGTTAGGTGCCGTTGAGTCTAGTAAGGCTCATTGTGATCCTATAAAAAATAGATCAGAACTCTGCCTTATCCTGGGTCATCCTCATCATCTCTGACTCACTTGACGTCATTGCTTCAGTCCATCTAGTTGAGGATCTTCCTTTCTTTTGCTATCCTCCAACTTTCCAAGCATAATGCCTTCTTCCAAAGAAAAACCACTCCTAACAACTTGCCTCATGTATGCTAGAAGAAGCTTTGCCCTCCTTGCTTCATGGGAGCACTTTAGCTGCACTTTCTCCAAAACATATTTGTTTGGTCTTTTGACTGTCTTTACTTCTCTCCACAATCAACACCCTTGATAGCAGAAGTCAAGAAGTCAAAAGATGTATTGCAATAGGAAAGTCTGCTTTCAAGGACCTCTCCAAAGTATTAAGGAGAAATAATTTCAGCTAAAGATGAAGGTTTGCCTAATTCAAACCATCTTCTTTTCAGTTAATTGTTATGTATCTGAAAACTGGCCACTGAATAAGGGTTAAAATGAAAATGTATGAACTTACCTTGAGTTCAGTTCTCATTGAGCTTAATCTCCAGTCTCACATCTTCTTTCCTTCATACAGCTTTCTTTAACTGAACATCTCTAGTTACCTAACACCAACTTGCTTTAGCTTATCAGTAATTCTTGCTAAAAAACAAATAACACAAAATTAAAAACAAACCCCATTTCCATTGAGGTGTTTCTGTCTAACAGTGACCCTCCATTGGATTCCCAAGGCTGTCAATCTTTTTTGGGAGGAGACTTTCTATCTTTCTTTTACAGAGTGACTGATACAGTTAAACTACTGGTTTTCAATTAGTAGCTCAGTAAGTTAAGCATTACACCACCAGGTATCCTTAATTTTTGTTATATTAACTCTACCATTCTACTGCTTTGTAATTTATATTTCATTTGTTTCTTAAAATATTAATTATAGGCTATTGTTGTTGCTGTTATGTACAATCAAGTTGGAACTGACTCATATTTAGCATTCCAGAAGATTTTAACAAGTAATAAATCACATAAGAGGAGATTTTCGTCTTTCTCCATACAAAGAATACATTTTTCTGGTAGTTTATACTTTCAGCCAAGACCCATAATATCAGTTATGATTTCCCTTGTTCCACAACCTCTTCTGAAACCAGCTTGAATTTCTGAAAGTTCCCTGTTGATATACTACTGTCTCACTCATTTTTAAATAATCTTCAGCAAAATTATACTTGCATATTATATTAATAATATTGCTTAATAATTTAATCTACTCCATTGGATCACTGTTGGGTTGTTGTTGTTGTTATTTTTGTTTTCTTTTTAATAGAAAGAAACATGGATCTCTTCTAGTCAGTTGATCAGACAGCTATCTTCCAAAATTCTTAATACTGAAGCCATGGAGAACTTCCAGGGATACTTCTATTTCTGAAATATATCAGTTGGTTTATCATCAATTTCATCAAATGATGGAACTAATGACAAATCAATGGGATCGTATCCTTTTGACTCAGAATCACAAAGCCTCTGTTCAATTTCTAGTCTGCCACATACTCACTGTATAATTTGACAAATTCTTGACATATCTTCCTGAGTAAAGCAGTGTACCTACTGTTTAGAATTGTTATGAGAATGAAATGAAATGTAATGTATATGATGATCCGATGAATGCTTAACTCACATTAAATCTACACATGCAGTTTGTAATAAAATTAGCTGGCCTTCTGGTGGTTTTCAGAGATAGTTAAAAACGCAGTAGGATATTGCCCGTCCTTCTCCCATGGAGCAGCTGGTAGCCTCAAACTGAGTGCCCTTGGGATTGCAGCAGAGCCTTTTGCCTCGAGGCCACTGAGCTCCCTTTAGAGCATCTTGTTAACTTTTGTAAATAGTCTGCCTAGTCAACTGATTCGAAGAGATCGGTATCTGTCCCCATTACCGAGAAAGATGATCCAACAGAATGTGGAAATTATTGAACAATATCATTAATGCCACATGCAAGGAAAATGTTGCTGAAGATTATCCCAAAACTGCTAGAATACTACATTTACATACATTAACTTGAAGTTTTAGTGTAAAAGTGGCTGTGGCACCAGGGATGTCACTGTAGATGTCATATGGATCTTGGCTAAAAGCAGATAAAAAGATAGGAGTCACTATTTGTCTTTATTACATACTATGTACTCTATTAAAATATTATTTATCTGCTACACACACAAACGCACACATACACAGTATCTCTGTATCTACAACATATGTCTCTGTATCTACAACATATGTCCTATCTACAACCTTATATAACAGAATTATTGTACATGATTGAAGCTAAGACTTCTGCACCATCTCTGATGACCGTAAGGACAGAATAAACTGAACTATAGTAAGTAGTAAACACAGCAATCGCCACATAATGTTCTTCCACAGGATTTTAGAAAGACTGAAATGTACTTCTTCCATGAAGAAACTATAGAATTGTGGTTAGCAGTGGTTTTTAACCTAGTTTTATTTCTTAAAAATTATTCTAATTTAAGAACATAGTAAACACTCATATGCAAGTAGTAATCACAAATCATATGTTTATTCATCAGCTGGCTGTTCCAAAACAATTTAATTCAGAATTGCTTGTTTCCGCATAGACTACTAATTAAAATTGGAAAATATACTTAAATATTAAATCATCTTATTGTAAATGTAATATAAAATCAACAACATATGCCTCAAAAAAATATTGGGTCTGACATATGGTTTATGACTTTTTATAGCCTAAATAAATTATGCTTCACTGAAAAGTTTGGAAGTATTATATTTTTTTATTTATTCTAGAATTATACAATGGTTTCCAAATGGGCATCACTTGCCAGTGTGTACAACTATGGTTTTTAGAAGAATGGAAAAATAAAATATTGTAAGAAGGAAAAAAACCCCTAAAATTTATCTAAGGAATATGTCCTTGTTACTCTCCAGTTTCTGTTCTCTGAACTGTTTTTGGTGTTCCTATTAATTTTATTTCATGGCAATGGATTTTTCCACTGTTTTCTTTTCATTAAAACACTATTTATAGTAAAATCCTATGCTTTCATTGATGATAAGTTTAGCTAAAGTTTGAGTGTGAGTAGTGGAAGGATGGATTTTTCCATTGTTTTCTTATTCACAGTCTTTCCAAGAAATATTCAGTATGCCATACTAAAAAAAAAGTTCTCTTTAGCATAATATGTAGGAAGATCCTCCCTCTTGTATAGTAGTTGTGTTTTGTCCTCGCTTATAAACAAATTGAAGAGTTTATTTTAAAACACACTAGAGTAAAAATAAACTGATTTACGTGGTGAGAAAATGTTGATTTAGGAATAGGTTGAGTAGATTACAATCTTGATCCATCTGTGTATTAATTGATTTTACTCAAGCTACTTAGTGTTTCAACCTCAGTTAAGTTATCCAAGGATAACAATATCCAAAGAATTGTTGTTGTTGTTGTTGTTGTTGTTATTTGCGACTCATAGCGACCCTATGCACAACAGCCCTAAACCCTGCTCTATCCTGCACCAACTGCACTGCCTCTGACACACCCATCCCGATTACCCCAGTCACCGAGTCAATCCATCTCAAACAGGGTCTTCCCCTCCTGCGCCGTCCCTCCACCCTCCCAAGCATGATGTCCCTCTCCAAGGACCCGTCCCTCCTGGCAACATGTCCAAAGTATGTCAGACAAAGCCCCAGAATCCTTGCCTCCAAGGAGTAGCTTGGTTTAATCCTCTCTAAGATGAATCGGTTTGTTTTCCTGGCAGTCCATGGTACATTCAGTACCCTTCTCCAGCACCACAGCTCAAAAGCATCCACTCTCCTTCTGTCCTCCCTAGTCATTGTCCAACTCTCTGATGCATAACAAGCGATTGCAAAGACCATGGCCTGTATCAGGTGCACCTTAGTCTCCAGAGAGACACTGTTGCTCCTGAGTACTTTAGAGAGGTCCCTAACAGCAGACTTTCCCATCGCGATACGCTTTTTGATTTCCTGAATGCTGGTGCCAAGAGTGTTGACTGTGGAATAGTAGGGAATAACAATAATGTATATTGCAGTTTTATTGTGATAATTACAATAGATACTAGAGACAGAGTGCATAATACACAATTGTGAGCATGTAGCAAGTTCTCATTAATATGTTTGCTATTATAATTAGGGTAGCTCTGGTGGCCTTAAAAGCAGGAAGCTGCACTGCATTTCCAAAGGCTCTTGGTTCAAGGTGATTTACATTGTGTAGTTATAGGATTTCATAACATCATAAATACATTTTTAAATAGAAAGGAAAGCAAATATGCCTGAATCCAAGTAGTTGAGACATTTTCACAAATATTTTGCTCTCCAATCTAGCTAATGTAAGTTGAATTGAGTGAGCCTTGCATTGCGAGTGTTCATGTAAAAATATCTATGTATAATCATCTCCTTTTTACTGAAGTACGGTGAGTACTGAAATGAAGAAGGAAAACAATGGAAAAGAAACTAAACATCTACAATGAACAAGTAAAAGGTCTTTTAAAAATTGTGTCACTAAATACTACTACTTGTAGTAATTTCTCTTGTGAGTAAAACTTGTTCTTTATTGTTGCAATATAGATACCATCTTATTTTACCATTTAAAATTAATGCACTGCTAGTATGAAGTTCAGAACCTTCTGAATACATTGCACATTAATATAATTTGATGGAAATATAGAATTTAATTCATTATTTATTTATTCATGTCATTTTCATCAGCATTTCATAAATTAGAGGTTATATTTTATTTATATATTTTAATCTTTATAATTGTTGAAATGATAGGCTGTCTGATCAGAGGTACAGCATACATTTAAAAAGTTTCATAATGTAGCTTAAACACACAAAAAAGATTGTGCAAAAATGGCACTAGTGTACTATTTTTCTGAATAGGATTGATACTTTCAGAGAACTAAAACATACCATAATATTTAAGCACTTCTTCAACTACCTTTACTTTTTTTTAGTCTTGAGACCTTTTTGATTGCCTATAATGTCTGCTGCTGATGCACTCCCATAAGATTTTAATCAAGAAAACCCTGCAGGTCTTACTTCTCCTCTGAAACACATGTGACCGTCATGAATCAGAACTCCTGACTCCATGACAGCAGAGGTCATTTGGTTTGGTGGATGACTAGAACTAAAGAAATCCAAGTTATAGTCTCTATCTGTGACCAGGAAGTTTCCCTAAAACTCACAGGGAAAATGTCTAGCTCAAGGCTTATTATATAACCCCCAAGCCATTTTGCGTGAAAGCTAACATATGAAAGAAAAGATTGGAGCAAATAAGGTAAAATAGGAATACAGAGAGCCCAAGGTTCCCACAGTTATCATTGTTCTGTGCCATTGAGTTGAAACCTACCTAAAGAGCTGACACTCCAGCAAGTTTTCAGAGGGAGGCTGTAAATCAGACGGGAAGAGATTGCCTATCCATCTCTCTCAGGGCAGCTGGTGGATTCAAACCATGTGCCTTCAGGATTGAAGCTTAGCTTCTCACCACTAGGCCACCAGTGTTCCCACAAACGTACACCATTTAATAAACTATCATAAGGTTAATATGTTAGGGAACTCTCGTTGTTGAGTGGCAAGAAGCTGCACCGCAATCTTGAAGGTACACTGAGGCCACAAGCTGCTTGCAGGAGAATAGGCAATCTCTCCTGTGTCATTAAGTACATCTGACAACCTGCCAGTGGATCAGCTATGGGTCGGTTACTACTCTACAGCACACAACAACAAACAGAATAGTGACAATGATATTGGTGGTGAGACTAAGGCTGTTGTTGTTGTATGCCGTTGATTCGCCTGTGATTCATAACAACTCAATGTACAACAGTCCTAAACCCTGCTCTATCCTGTGACAATTGCACCGTCTTCGATACACTCATCCCCATTACCCCAATCACTGAATCAATCTACCTCATTGAGGGTCTTCCTCTCCTGTGCTGTCCCTCCACCCTCCCAAGTATAATGTCCTTCTCCAAGGACTGATCCCTCCTTGCAACATGTCCATAGTATGTCAGACAAAGCTTCGGATCCTGCGACTCATAGCGACCCTATGTACAGCAGCTCTAAACCCTGCTGTATTCTGTGCCATTCTTTTTGTCTCTGACACACCTACCTCCATCACCCCAGTCACTGAATCAATCCATCTCATCGAGGGTCTTCCTCTCTTGTGCTGTCCTTCCACCCCCTCAAGCATGACGTCCCTCTCCAAGGACTGGTCTCTCCTTGCAACATGTCCAAATTTTGTCAGATGAAGCTTCAGAGTCCTTGCCTCCAAGGAGCAGCCTGGTCTCACCCTCTCCAGGATGAACCTGTTTGCTCTCCTAGCCATCCATTGTACATTCAATACTCTTCTCCAGAACCACAGCTCTAAGGAATCAATTCTCCTTCTAGCCTCCCTAGTCATAGTCCAGCTTTCTGATGCACAGCAAGTGATTGCAAAGACTATTTGATGAAAACAATGTATGAGCAAGAGCCTATGGTGAAGGTGTAATGATTTAATGACTATAATAATGGTCTTGAGCATATTGCAGATCAGGAGCTTGGCACAGAATGGGGCAAATTCCCAGTCTATTGTTGATGGGGTTGTTGTGAGTCATAGTTAATTTGAAGAGAACTAAAAAAAAATATTCACTGAATAACTCATTAATCATGGAAAATTCTTTCATGAGAACTCTGACATTCTTTTTTATCACCTGTTCCATATTTTTGATATATTGATCCTTATTTTTGTCATATTTCCTCATTGAAATCACAAGAGATTCTCAATGCATTCTTATTTCATATTTGACATATTTGATAAAAATCCTCTATTTATTAATCTTTGATTTTGGTTCTTCTCTTGGCTCATAGTAGTCAGTTTGTCACTATGCAATGGCTTACATATTTCTGTGCTTCTAGACTACTACTAATATTTAACATACTGGCAGGTTTCATCAGTTTCCATATTTTTTTTATCAGTTTCCATATTAAGAAAAATCTAGGGAAGAGGATTTGGTGATCAGCTTTTGAAAACTTTGTCAATGAAAATCTGATAAGTAACAGTGGAACATCATCTAACCTAGCAATAGAAAATGAACCACTCAGTTCTGAAGTCATTCACAATAGGATTGCTCCCTCAAAGGTTGAAGCATCACTCTCAGGACCTTCACTTGCCGTTGTTGCATAACTCAAAATAAGAAGAAATACCTGTATCAACAATTAATGTTTGGAAGGTGGAATATATGCAGGGTGAATTTTGGAATATTGAAATTTGTAAAAACCTGGAAGAGAATGTTGGTAGATATTACAGACACTAATAAGCTGAAATGGACTGATACTATTTTTATTTCAATCATTATGGTCTACTGTAGGGAACACTGATGAGGCAAGCTGCCCTGCAATCTCATGCAGTTCAAGGCTACCAGCTCACTTCAGGAGAAGGATGGGCATTCACCTGTGCAATTAACTGCCTCTGAAATCCTGCTGGAGGGTCAGCTATAGGTCGGTTATGACTCTACAGTACACAACCACAACAGAAACATGGCCCACTATGGCAGGAATGGCAAATTTAAGATGAATGATAATAAATTTCTTTTCAAACAGTAAAATGAAAGCTTATCAATGGTAAAATAATAGCTACACACCTTCAAGGAAGCCTGTTAGCATCTGTAGATTTCAAGGTGATTTGAAAAGATGATGTCATATTTTATTGGAAGACTGGACTCTGAATTTGGGGACTATGTGAGTAATATTTATTTGTGCACTGATAGTATAATCCATGCCTCTCTTGGATTCAAATCTAGCAGTAGTTCTGTGGGAGAAAGATGGGCAGTCTCCTTTAGTGCCATTTAAAAATTCCGAAAACCTACTTGTGGGCCAGCTAAAAGTCGGTTCCAGTTAAAAGTCAATGAATTTTTGAATATACAGTGTTAATATTGTTGTTAGGTGCTGTTCAATCAGTGTTATTAGCAGTATCTGAAATGAGAGACTGGAAGCAAAATAAAAGTTGAATATTTAACAATTTCTCATTTATTTTTAGTTCTATGTTTGGGAGTTAAATTCAGAATAATTATATAGTTATTTCCTTATGCTGAGATTCAAGCTTTTTATAAGCGAGTTTTTTAAAGTATGATTTTTTAATTATGTGTTCCATTTTTATTCCTTTTTCTATCTGATCTTTGAGTCTAAGAAATTCTCATGCTGATCTTTAACACATTACTTCTATTATATAAAGTATATAATATTTTATTTCTTGTTTGTTAATTGTTGTAGGTCATAATCATATGTAGAAAGCCACTCTAATTCTTATGCTGAGCTGTGATAATTTAACGAACTAAAGTTTTTATGAGATGTTCTCTTTTTTTAAGAGCAAATCACATACTTTTAATTTTTTAAATTTATCAGTTTGAATTTAATCTATCATTTTTGTTCACTGCTTTAGAAATTGGTTTTCTGCTTTTAATACAATAAAAATTTCTGCAAATATTTAACTGATACATTCTTAACATCATTTTAAAATTTACATGTACGCCAATTTTTAAATCTGCTTTATGAGAAAATCATCAAGAAGCCTCTGCAGACGATTTCATAATGGTATTATTGCTGTATAAAAGGATTATTCTTTGATTGACTCTCAGACTCTCAGGTCATTCATTCATTCATTCGTTCATTCATTCATCAGAAAGCCAGTCAATGACATATTCAAGAATGCGTACTTTGGTTTTGGAGGCACTCAGCTCGTTTATCCTGTGTGTTCTCTCACTGGCGTGGAGCGCAGCAGGTTTTTGATATCCTGGTGAAGGCTGCTCTCTAGCGTTTTACTGAAGAAACTTTTCTGTCATGAAATTGTTACGAGAAAGGATTTTGGTTTATCTAAAACTCACCTTTAAAGGGAAACTTATTGTTTTGGGGATTTGATTAAAATAAATTCTTGTCACAGCATGGATTAAATTCTCTCAAAGGATTAGTTAATGCCCCGTGGGATAATATAACCTGTATATTTATTATCTATTACCCACCACCACACACATCCCCCACATAAATATGTATGAAAATCCATGGGGATTTGACTAGTCTGTTTTGGAGAAAATGGGCTTTTAATATTGAATAGCTTGTTAAAAAATTAAGAAACTTATTCAGAAAAACCAGTATTCTGAATTTAAAGCAGTAAATTGAAACCTTTACCAAGATAAGAGGCACCTTCAGGCTTTGTTTCAATAGCCTGGTGTTTACATTTATGCTTTGTGTCAATAGCCTGCTGTTTATGTTCATGCTTTGTTTCAATAGCCTGTTTTTTTCAGCTTCATACTTAATGTCTTTTGTTTAGCATACATAGATTTTAAAAATAAATAATTTAAATATCTCTAGATAAAGTAATGCCAAATGCAACTAATTAACTTGAAAATATTCTTTATTTAGTTATATGATGTATACTGAAAAGATGCTTTGTGTTTTGTTCATTATAGCAACTTCCAGATCCTCAAAAACAGCCTAATATACTTAAATATCTTCCTTCATACAATCCTCTTCATTTTCCAGCCTCTGCCAAAACTCCTCCACCCTGGATTTTCTTCCTGACCAGCTGCATAGCTTCTTTAACTTTTGCCTCCTCCAAGAGTCAAGTGGCTTAATTTTAATGTGTAATTAACTATTATTTTTGGTTACCATGGTAAATTGATCACAGCTTTTACATTCTGCACCTTATTCAGAGGAATGCCTCAGTAGCCCCTTGAGTGAACAAGGACATTTTAAATCTAACTTGTATGTAACTGTTAAAAAATTCTTTCTGGTATTGCAAAGAGCTGTAGATCTTGCTTAGGATTTCTCTGAAATTTCCACTTGTACAATTCTCTGGAGAGCTGTCAAATAAATAACAGATGTAGGGATTATCAGTTACTGCTGAATGTTTGACAGAAACAGACATGGAAGCCAGGGGTTTCCCATCTGAGACCCTTCATGTTAAAAGAAAGGTCTTCTAGCCAGAATCAAGGCATTCATCAAAATAGTTTATTCTTTGCATCTTTCAATATAATTTTATATCTGCAGAAATTTATGAAATATAGAGGATAAATTTCCTATGATCTTTTTTTTTTTTTTGCCCCTCCTCGCCCTTTAATCCAGGCAACTTAGTGTTGACAATATGAACAATCTTACTTAGTGAGGAAACAATTATTATTCCATATTTTTAATGACTGTGCTTTACAAATTGTAAGTTTAGCATCTACAAATAATTTTTGCACAAAACAATGCTATATAATTGACATTATCCTTTATCTGGTAACATTACAATGGAATCTTTGGAGCATGGGTTTATCCTGTACATTACAGAGAAATAATGCAACTAGATCTTTTAAAAGTATTATCTGAGAAATTGAATTGAATATATTATTATAATTTCTGATAGATATGCAAGGACAAAGAAGTTGTAATAAAATTTGTAGGATCTTTGTTACAACTGCTCTCAAGCCTCATTTATTCCTTATTCACTCGTGTATCTCCTCCATATGGACTCTGTCCTCGGCACTGGAGATATGCTGATAAGTGACACAAAATACTGACATTTTTTCATATTGTAGTGATGGCAGATGGGAGGAGAACAAATCCATAGAGTAGCAGTTATGATATGCACTTGGTAAAAAAGCAAGTATTTTGTCCAACCCTAGAACATTTGTGAAGATATAGCTTATTAAATGCACATCTTTTACTTAGATTTTTTTTTTTTAGTTGGGTAATACCAGACACTGCTTTTTATTATGATCAACAGCAGAAATAGCTAAAAGTCATGATAGGAATGTTAATATCATTTAATGCACAGAATGTCATTATTTATTGTCATAGTAATGTTGGAAAATGTAATCTTCCCAAAGGGATTACAAATTTTAAAAATAATGTTAAAAAATACTGAGAGATACAAAATAGAATTTAATACCAGATGACATAGAAAACAGGATTTTGTTTCTTAACATTGTGGCCATGTTACAAGTCAAGAGGAGATTTAGGAAATATGAGTTATAACATAAAAATAATGAAAAATAAAATCCTTTTAACGTTTAAAATGTAGATTATGTATTTCTTGGAAATTGTGTTTCCATGTATAATAGCTAGTATTATTAATTAGTTACTGCTGGTTTATTTCATGCCATATGGGATCTGTGGTGGTCTCGTGGTAAGAAGCTGCTCTGCAATCCTGAAGGCACATGATTTGAATCTACCAGGCTGGGCAATCTCCTCCTGTACAATTAACTGCCTCTGACAACCCACTGGAGGGTCAGCTTATGGGTCAGTTCCAGTTCAACAGCAATGCAGGAATGTAGGAAGCAGTTTGCTTATGTTATCACTTTAACCCTCATTATAAATAAATGTTACTACCCGTCTGTCATGTTGTCATACTATGGTGGCTTGTGTGTTGATCTGATGCAGGAAACTATGCCATTAGTATTTAAAATACCAGTAGGATCCTTCATGGTGGACATGATTCAGTACAACTTCCAAACTAAGACAGATTAAGAAGAAAGATCTGGCAAACTACTGAAAATCTAATGGATCACAACCGCACATCATCCAAGTCACTAGCAATAGTAGGTTTAGGCACAGTGGAGATTGTGAAGGAGCACTAGATCAGGGAGTGGTTTGGTCTATTGTGTGCAAGATCACTGAGTCAGGGCTGATTCAATGATGTCTAATAACAACAACCTGCAATACATCTAAGCTGGTTTCTATTTCTCTGACTGTAGAAGACCTATTTAGTAACAAGATTCCCATTTCTTTTCCATTTGAGAACTAATTTTTTCCTGTTCTGAAATTCGGAAAGGTTGAGAAGTGGCTGTATTCATTAAAGTCCTTATAATTAGTTGTTGTTGTTGTTGTTGTTATGTGCCGTTGAGTCGCTTGTGACTCATAGCGACCCTATGTACAGCAACTCTGAACTCTGCTCTGTCCTATGTCAGTCTCATTGCCTCCGACACACTCATCCCGATTGCCCCAGTCACCGAATCAATCCATCTCGCAGAGGGCCTTCCCCTCCTGCACCTACCTTCCACCCTCCCAAGCATGATGTCCCTCTCCAAGGACCAGTCTCTCCTTACAACACGACCAAAGTATGTCAGACGAAGCCTCAGAATCCTTGCCTCCAGGGAGCAGCCAGGTTTAACCCTCTCCAGGATGAATCTGTTTGGTCTCTTAGCAGTCCATGGCACCTTCAGCACTCTTCTCCAACACCAAAGCTCAAAAGCGTCAATTCTCCTTCTATCTTCTTTGGTCATTGTCCAGCTCTCTAATGCATAACAAGTGATTGCAAAGACCATGGCCTGTATCAGATGCACCTTAGTTTCCAGAGACACACTGTTGCTCTTGAGTACTTTAGAGAGGTCCCTAACAGCAGACTTTCCCATGGCTATAATTAGTGCTCTTTATTATTATTTAAATGGTCCTCATAATTAATGCTCATCATTATAATGGAAAGGAACATTCAGTCAGCCAATAATCAATATTTTGCTATTATTTATTTAGCTAATCTTTGTTTTAACAGCCTTTTAGCATAGTTCACATTTACCTTTGAGGGGATACAGTGTGTTCAGCAAACTACTCATGAGGTAGAAAGTTCTGGTGTCCTAGTGGTAAGAATATGTGCTGCATTCCCAAAAGCATGCAGTTCAAAAACCACCAACTGGTTTGCAGGGTGGATGGCCCTGTGTGATTATGGCTTGTGGAGGGTCAGCTATGGGTCATTTCTGACTCGATGGCACACAACAACAACAATTTTTATTTATGCATGTTCATCTAATGGCCATGACATTAAAATGGATGTTAACTGTCGCACTACTTACTGTCATTTTGGCATTTTGAATACACCAGTTGTTCTTCTGGAGATGAGCAGCCTGCTCTTATAAATATTACAGCTTTGGAAAAAACGAAGTAGAGTCATCATGAGTCAGAGTCATTGGGGAAGGGCTTGTTCTCCAGCTATGTTAACTGTGGACACATGGTCTTGCAAATCAGCAGCAGCTGTGGGATCAATATAAGAGAGAAAGTTTTCTACACTGTGAAGTAAACTATTCACGATAATGGAGAGAGGGTGAAGACTATGACACTGCTGTGAAGAGACTGTGCTCTACTCTGAAGAGAATGTGGCAAGGTGTAATCAGAGTAACCCTGAAATTATGCTACAGTTAAAGACTTCTTGCTGGATGATTGAAGTAAAAACTAACATAACTGCTCTGGGAAAGTTTGCTGGACTGTTGAGGAAATCAGAGGTATCTTGCATCTATGCTACTGTACTAAACTCACACTGTCACTAATTGAGAAGTTGTGCCTTGTTATTTTGGCTAGGGTTTGCTTGACTAAACCCAGGTTTGCATTGTTTGATTTTCTTTGGCTTCCCCATTCTCCAACCTGTTTCCCTAGTAAACACCTCAACTGTGAGTAATGTCTGTGTGTGAGTCAATGAACTACTAACAAACCCAATGATGCATAGAAATAGGTGCAGAAACATGGAAGGTGGCATGTTTATAAACATAACCTTAAATTTAGCTTAACTACTTTTAGAAAAACTAAAAGTACATATCAACATTGTAAATTTAGGAGCTTAGGACATTAATATTCACAATAACAAATATGAAAGTAGTAATTCATTCCATTTTCAAATGGAGGTTCTTAAGCTAAATAAAAATGTATTATTGAGACAGATAGCAATTAAAATTTCACTTTTAATAGTGTTACTGTTGATAGAAAATGTGAATTAAACATGTGGCAACAGTGTGCTTTAAAATTCCTCATCCCAGACTAATCCTATTAACCCACTCACAGACATTGGCAGCATGGAATAACTATAAAACAGTGGCTGTTATTAATCCAACAGTATTATATTCAGAAAACAATGTTTCTATGAAAAACTTTTGCTTGGACTGGACTTGAATAAACTGACTTCAATTAAGGACTTTTCACTATTGAATTCTTATTTTGAGATTAACATGACCCTTAAAGATGAAAAATAGATGAAACATGAAAGCAAACATTAAAGTCCTTATTTTTTAAGACAAGCAGTTATTTTGTAGGAACAAAAAAAATGTAGTACAGTGCAGAAAACTTGGAAAAATGTTTTACTCTTTTTTTATTCCAATGGAGAATGTAGGATGATGTCGTTGAAAACGTGAGAATTTGACAAAGACAAACAATGGCAAAATGACAGTGACTTGGTGCTCATTGACAATGGGACAGATTAGTTAACTGACCTGATTCTCAACTCTGACAAAGAAAATAAATGTCAGTGTGTTCTAGGACGTGATGACTAAATGCTGTGCTGGCTTGGCATGCCCTTTGTGGCTTCATAGATCAATTAGATCAAAGTTTTCTCTGTTTCTGTCTGAATCTTAGTGTCTGTGATGTGAAGTTCTGGTCATCTGCTTAACAGAAGCTACTGCCTCTTGCAGTCCTGAAGGCTCCGGAATTTAGCAGTTGGTTCCAGTTGTCTGATCTCCCTGATACTCTCCCGGTAGAGCTAGCCCAGGATTGCTATGTATGGTTCCAAGTTGCTGAGCTATGAATCAGTTAATTTGAAAAGATCAATGCCCTTTTGAACTTCAGTACCTTGTCTCCATTTCCTAATTGCTTTCTGTTCTCCCAAGTTCCTGGTTCTAGTGTTGTCTCTTGTATTAAGCTCTGACTGCTGCCTTTGTACAGCCTTTGCATTACTGTTAGACTTTGACCTCTGTCCCTCAGTGCTATGGTCTTATTTACAGTCCATGACCCATTTTTTGTTAATTGTGGTCCTATCTTTCAGATGACAGTATTATTACTGAACTCTGGTGACAAAATCCACGTTGTTATTGTTAGTTGCTGTTGGATTGACTATGACCCCCCCTCTTCTGTACCATCCCCATCATCTCCAATATACTTGAGCTCACTGTTAAAGGCACTGTGTCAGTCTATCTCTATGAGAGCCTTTCCCTTTTTCACTCACACCGTGCTTTTTCTAAGAGAGATGTCCTTCTCCAAGAACTGTCCCCTCCTAACAAGATGACCAAAATATACACCATCCTTGCCTCCGACGGGCACCCTGGCTGCAATGTCTCCAAGACGAATTTCTTTCTCCTCCTGGCAGTCCATGAGATATTCTGTATTCTTCTCCAACACCACAACTAAAAGGCACCAATTCTTCTGCGATCCAATTTCCAGATGCCTAGCAAGGAATTCAAAAGACCATGGCTTGAATCAATTGTACTTTAGTCTTTAAACTGACATCTTTGCTACTTAACGCCTTAGGAAAAAAAAATTAAGAAATTAGGGAGCTCAATAGAAGATTCCAAAGGGCAACGTGAGAAGACAAAGTATTATAATAAAATGTGCAAAGAGCTGGAGTCAGAAAATCAAAACGGCCAAACTTGCTCAGCATTTCTTAAGCTGAAGGAACTAAAGAACAAATTTAAGCCTCGATTTGCAATACTTAAGGATGCTTTGGGAGGAATAGTAAATGTGCTTGACAACAGATTTACTCAATTGAAACACACCTATTGACTTCTTAAATGCTTGTGTTGGGAATGTTTATTGTGAAACCAAGTAAGATAAAACTATTGATAACTTCAATCTCCCTATATATCATGACACTGCCTATTGTCCCAGTGATGAAGAGTTTAGTCTTCTTTATATTGAGATTCTTCTGTGTCAGACAATTCCTTTTGGTACAGTGAGTCTGATATACCTTCCATCTTCTTTTGATGCTTCCTGGATCATTTTTATTTTCAGATTTCAACTCTGCACTTTACTTTGTCTTCCCACGCTGCCCTTTGAAATCTTCTGTTCAGTGCCCTAATTTCTTGATTTCTTCCCTTTGCTTTGGCTACTCGGTGCTCTAGTGTGATATTCAGAATCTCATCTGACATCCATCTTGGCCTTCTTGGAGGATTCAGTCTTTGATCTTTTGGAACAAGCATTCTAAGTCCTCTTCACTTTCTGCAAGCAGGATTGTGTCATCTGCATAACACAGATTGCAGATGAGTCTTCCTTTGTTATTGATGCCACACTCTTCTTCATAAAATCCAGCCTTACAAATTATTTGCTCAGTATACAGATTGAATATGTATGGAGAAAGAATACAGCCCTAGTGTATACCATTCCTGATGTAATCTTTGCAGTGTCCCCTTGTTCTGTTTGGACGACAGCTTCGTTTGGGTATTGGTTTCACATAAGTACAAGTGTTTTTGGATTCTCATTCTTCTCAATATAAGCCATAATTTATTAGGATTTATGCAGTCAAATGCCTTTGCATAATAAATAAACACCCTTATGGTATTCTCCGCTTTCAGTGAAGATCCATCTGACATCAGCAATGATATTGCTGGTGCCATGTCCTCTCCTAAATTCAGCTTGAATTTCTTGCAGTTCTCTGTTGTTGTAATATCCCAGTCATTTATGGATCTTCAGCAAGGTTTCACTTGCATGTGATATTAATTATATTGTTCTGTAAATTTCACATTCTGTTGGATCACCTTTTTGAGGGAATGGGGGAAAAATCTAGATCTCTTCCAGTCAGTTGGCCAGGTAGCTCTCTTCCAAATTTCTTGGCATAGACTGGTGAACACATCTGGGGTTACATCTTTTTTGTTGAAACAATTCAAATGGAATCTCATCAATCCCTGTATATTAATCAATATCCCATTGTTGCTGTTGTTGTTATATCCCATTGAGTTTACAAAGCTCATAGCAATCCTGAGCCAACCTCACTGAGCCCATTGCCACATTCTCTTTGTCAATCCATCTCAGCCAGGGTCTTTCTCTCCTCCACTGACTCTCTACACTTCCAAATGTGTTAGTCATCTATAAGGATTGGTCCCTCCTGGATATATGCCCAAAGTATGTGAGATGAAGCTTCAAAATCTTTGCCTCCAAAGAGTTACCTGGTGTCACCTCTCCAGGACATACTTATTTATTCTTTTGGTAGCCTATGGGATGTTCAATATTCTTCTCCAACACTACATTTCAAAGGCATCAGTTATTCTGTCATCCCTATTTTTTTTACAACTCCCAGATATATAGCAAGCAATTGAGAAATCCATAGCCTTGATCATACACACCTTACTCTCTGGATTTAAATCATTGCTCTTAGCAGCCTGGAGAGGTTCTTGATAGCATATACTCCCAGTACAACTTGTCTTTTGATTTCCTGTGTGCTCTGGTGCCCAGGTTGTTGATTGTAAATTAAAGCAAGATTGAACCATTAACAATTTTGATCTTTTCCCCATCAGTCTTAGTGACCTGTGTTGAAGACGTTCATTTTCTTGATACTGAGATGCAATCCATATTGAAGACTGCAGTCCTTAAACTTTTGCAGTAAATCTGTTATCAGTATATGTATTGTTAAGATATGGAGAGAGGATAAATCCCTGATGCATTCCTTTATTAATTTTGAATCACACAGTGTTCCCTTGCTTATTTTTGGAGTATAGCTTCCTAGTCAAGGTTTCTCATGAGCTCAGTCAAACTCAGTTTAGAACAGGATGTGACATGAAGAATATCATTGCTAATGTCAGATGGATTTTGGCTCAAAGTAGAAAGTACCAGGAGGCTGTATATTTGTGTTTTATCAGCTAAGCAAAGGTATTTGACTATGTGTATCACAACAAATGTTGTGGCTAACATTCAGAATAGTAGGAATCTCAGAACACTTGATTGTGTGGTATCCCATAAATGTCATCAATTTTATAATCTATAGAGAATTACAATGCTAACTCAAAGACTGCACCTCTCTAGCATTCCAGATTTAATAAAGCAGCTTTTGGGAGGATAGATAGGAAATCATCTCTTGTGATATACAGCCTTGGAAACTCAATGAAGCTTCAACTATTCGTCTGTTCTGACTTAATGAGTGAGAAAGAAAGAAGGCTAGAAAGAGAAGAATAAGAGTTAATAGATTGACTTTCATGATCTTAAAGTATTCTTATTAAATGTCTTATAAAACCTGTGAGATAATGTATTGAAATTAACTTTAATTGTAAAAAGATATAATGTCACAAAATTTATTTTTCAATAGAGTTAAAGAATTATGTGATAAGCAGCACTGATTGCATAGTGGTAAGAAGCTGCAATCCCAAAAGACATGAGGATTAAGTCCACCAGCTACTCAAAAATTATGGACAATCTCCTCTTGTGAGATACACTGCATCTGAAACCCACTGGAGGGTCAGTTGTGAGTCAGTTTCAACTCCATGGTATACAGCAACAAGTAATCCTCATTACAAATAGGCTTTTATTCTGCATTCTTTTCCCATGAAGTTTATTGTATATACATTTCTACATCTATCATTTTATCAAAATTGTTTAAAATTTTCCTTTCCTTTTTTTCTTTTTTTTGTATTGTTCTTTTCCATTTTGTCATATAGGCATTATGGTTTTTATATTTCATGGCTTCTTTCTATTTCATAATATAAATGGACCATAAATTATGAATAATCATTCTGACTTGACAGCATTCAACAAATGAGCAGGCAGATTATTGTAATAGTTCTTTTAGTTCCAGTTTTAAAGTCTTTTTGTTCTGTTTTATTGTGTTTTTAGTTAAATTAAACTGAACACTGTCAAGTTGGAGCCCATTTACAGCTGACCTTCAAGTGAGTTTCCAGAGACTGTAAATGCCATATGAGGAGATTACCCTTTTTTCCCCTTTAAATTCAAGCAGCTGGTGAATTAAAACCCCCTGCCTTTGGGTTAACAGTGCACCTTACCCACTAGGCCACAAGAACACCCTAAATGTAAATTACATTCCCATTTAATAATTTAAATGAATATTTTCATGGTAAAGGATATCATACATGATAAAATAGAATATCTGCAAAAAAATGAAGACCCCAATAAGATAGATTGACACACTGTCTGCAGTAATGGTCTCAAACATATCAATACTTTAATTATGACATAGGACAAAGAAGTGTTTTATATAAGTGTTTTATTGTACATAGCTTGATATAGGTTGGAACCAACTCAGTGACACCTGACCACACAACATTTATGTGTATTGTTTAGTGACAATGAGTATATTTTTCATAATATGTTTCATTCTCATTCTGTTCCACTTTTCTGTTTCCATTAGTCTAGCTTTCCAGCCCAACACTAAGTCCCTACCTCATTACCGTAACCTCTATCTTTTCATCTCTGCTTGAGAGTAAATATTGACCATTTAATTTCATTTTGACAATTTATTTAAGGTGCAGAGTACTTAGAGCTGATAGTGTTTATTTTATGAGTCGATCTGTTATTATTCTGAAAGTGACTTGAAGATGTAGTTTAGTAATATCTGAAGGACATACCAGGATGATAGTCTAGGAGGATCTTCTAGTCTCGGTTCAGTAAGTTTGTCTTTTTGTAGGTAAACAAAGAAACTTACTTTTCCTTTACTCCATTCTATTTGTAATGATCTGTTGTGTTCATAGTAATGTATTATAGTTAGCATTACAAGTGTCCTTTTTATTGGTATGTTAATATACACTAAAATGTGAATTAAACCATATAACAGGGTTATAAGGCAAAATGTTATAGATTTCGAATAGAAAATATGCAACCGTGGATTTAAAGATGGATTATTGCCCTGTATTATTTTAAGTCATTTAACTGAAATTCGAACCTATCATTACCATAGAAACATACTAATAGTAAAAAAAACAAAATGAAAAGCCAACAAAAAATAAACTCGTTATACCTTCTATAACTCTATACAATTTAACTGTGATTTTAACATCTAATCTTTGTATCTAAAAGATTATTGTGAGCAACAATGAATTGATTAATTTTTAATATATAAAACATAATTAAAATTCCAGATTTAATATTGTTGCTAGGTACCATTGAGTCAGGTATGACTTATAGTAACCCTATAATAACAGATTGGAACCTTGTCCTATTCTGTGCTGTCCTCATCATTTCTGATATACTTATGACCACTCCTGCAATCACAGTGCCAATCTATCTGGCTGAGGGTCTTCCTTTCTTTTGCCAACCCTCCACCTTCCCAAGCATGATGACCCTCTCCAAGGAATAAAGTCTTCCAACAACATTCCCAGAGTACATGAAATGAGACTTCATCATCTTTTCTTCAGAGGATCACTTTGGCTGCATTTTCTCCAAGACATATCTGTTTGTTCTTTTGATATTCCATGAAATAGTCTATACTCTTTCCAACATCAGAGCTTGAAGGCATCTGTTCTTCTGTCATATATATTCACTGTCAAGCTCTCAGATGCATAGCAAATGACTGAAAACAGCACGACCTGAATCAGGCACACTGAAGTGAAATCATTACTCCTCAATAATTTGGAGAGGTTTCTGACAGCAGACTTTCTCATGCAGTACATTCCCTGATCTGACTGCTGGTAACAAGGGTGTTGATTGTAGATCCAAGTAAGATGAGACTGTTGACAGTTTCAATCTTGTTTCCATCTATCTTGATGTTAGCTGTTGATTGAGAGGATTTTTGTTTTCTTGATATTGTGATGTAGTCCATATTGAAGCCTGTAGTCTTTGATATTCTGTAGCAAGTGCTTCTAGTCCTCACTGTCAACAAGCAAGGTTGTGTCATCTGTATATCTCAGGTTATTGATAAGTCTTCTTCTGATCCTGATACCGCATTCATCTTCAAAAAGTCCAGCTTCTCAGATGATTTTCTCAGCATATAGATTGAATAGGTATTGGAGAAAGGGTAAAATCCTGATGCAAATCTTTCTTAATTTTAAACCATGCTGTGTTCTCTTGATCTGTTCAGAAAACAACTTCTCTGTCTAGGTATGGGTTTATTTTGAGGGTTTGGTTTTTGTATTGTGTTTTTTTTTTTTTAATTTTCTAAGAGTTTGTTTACAAAGTTTGAATACACTATTTTCAAGAACAAATTTTTTTAATTGAGCAAGATTAATTATTCTGAAATTCCCATTCTCCTTGATGTTAACCATAATTTGCTATTACCCACACAGTCAGAAGCCTTTGAATAATCAGTGAAGCACATTAGACAGTCTTCTTGTATTTTGTGCTTTCATACAGGATCCATCTGACAGCAACAATGATATCCCTGGTGCCCTGGACTTTTCGAAACCCTTCTTAAACTTCTGGCAGTTCTCTGTCACTGTACTGTGTTCTCTGATTTTACAATGTCAAGTTCTCTGACGGTGTTTGTTTAGTACTTAGTCCTAGTTTCACTACTGATTCTTTAAGAGAGGAATTCTAAGTTCCAGTGATACCATGAAGTAATTGAAATTCTTTCTCCAACCAAGATCAAAATATACCAGTTGCCATCAAGTCAAACCTGACTCATGATGACTCATGTGTGTTAGGGTTGAGCTATATTCTAAAGGGTTTTCAAAAGCTTATATTTCAGAAAATGACCACCAGGGCCTCCCTTGTGATGTGCCTTCGAGTGGCCTAGAATTTCCAAACTTTTGATCAGCCTACTTCCCAATACAAGAATTTCTCCCTCAGGTACAATATAGAGTAACTGAATAGAATAGCTGGAGTCCATACTTAAAACTTCTGAAAGAACTGGAAAGTGTTTCTAGTGGTGGAAAGATTATAAAAAGTGTGCAAAAGAAGTTTTATTAATTGAATTAATGAAGATAACTCAGAAATAAAGAGAATTACACAGTAATGATTGTGGATGCAAGACTCTAGAAAGGAAATAGGAATAATTGGAATAGGATTTAGATCTCTGTTGGGTCATAATTATAGATCTCAAAGCTGGTATATGGGAGTGTTATTCTGGGAACAGTCCTTGGCTGCAAGGAAAGGAAAGTGTCCTTAAATTAAGGCTAGTTTTATCAAACTTCCAAATTTTGGTGTCTCACCATCATCAACCTTACATCTTACTCACATAAGTCACCCAGGGTGGTTACTGTTGGTTAGAGGTAAGATTGGAATGATTCTTTATGTAGAGCCACTGAAGAACTGAGTAAAAATTGCCATTTTCATTATGTGATATCCACGTTCCACTTAAGTATTAACTGCCTACTGCCTTAAAGGAAAAATGATGGAGAGCAAGGAAGAGCTTATTTTGAGGAAGGCTGATGAGCTATTAGTTAAATGTTGAGCTGCTTACCAAGAGATCCATGATTTAAATCTACAATGGAATCTACAGGAGAAAGATCACACCCCCCCCCCCTCCTGTTAAGGAAGCCTACAGAACCCAAGGGAACATGGCCATAAGTGGAAATCAACTCAGGGCAACAGTTTGCTGAGTTGAGTTTTTGGAGTGATGTACATCAGTTCACGTTGCAATCCTTCTATAAGAGCAGGTCCTCATATCTCCTCTCTGTGTTTAATGAGGAGACCCGAATGTGACATCCTTGTGAGGGGAAATGCACTCTAGAAGAAATTCTAGGCTATGGAAGGTAGAGCATAGTTTATGATGAATAGCAGGTAATACAGAGTCAGTTTCTTGCTGTGGATGTGTAGAGGGCATTTCCAGTTAGGAGACAACTTAAAATTCATCTTTTATTACAATCTGAGTCAACTGTTCAGAACAGATAAGGAGTAGACATTGTCAAAATACACCTTTGAAGCATCATCTTCCTCAGTTCCCTAGGATAGAGAGTATTGGTGGTACGTCAGATATGGTCAGAGAAGAAATGCAATAGATTAGGGCATTTTATAAAAGCGAATTAGTTTATGACCCTTATTAACACAACTAAAGCATACTCTATCTCCCCCCAAAAAAGAGTTGGACATAATATGGTGCCAAAGCTATGTGAAATCATTGTGTGTCTGTTTGGTGGAAATATGTTTTTAATAGCAACTCATGGGTAGCAAGTTTTTATGATCGTAATAATGATGCTTTTTATGGTATAACACATTTTGCTTTAACAAATGTTTTTAGTTACATTTAATCCTTTGTGATAGGCAGGATTGATAAGGAAAGTTATGACTCCGGCATTAAAGAGCAAGAAATTTAAGATCTAGTAGTAAGTAGGAAATTTGGGAGAGAAGCCCAGAATTTTTGACTCCAAGCCCAATATTTTCATACTGTTTACTTTTGAAGGTCTTGAAAAATTTAACTCCTTTTTAAAAAGGGAGGGGTGAAATGTCAACAAAATAAACTTTTCCTGCCTAGTATGAAGTTTGTTCCTTGAACTTTCTATGTTGGATGGATCTTTCATATATCATTTGAGGAATAACTTCAGTCACAGCAAAAGATGTTCAATAGAACAGACTGTAAAGTTGAATTTGGAGGCTTCAGATTGAACTACTAGCTGATTTTTAAATATTTTATTTCTATTTGATATTTTATGTTAAGATAATATCTTAGGAATTCATAAAACAGTCTTTTTTATCCTGATTTTCTCTTCAGTTTTACTTAACAGACTTCAGTCATTTATATACAGGCAATTCAAATGCAATCTCCAGTAATCCAGCAATTTGGAATACATTTAAATGAAAGATTGTGTGATGAAAATGTGAATAATTTTGACATTGCTGTGTTAATATGGTGGCTTGATTCTGTCTTGGTAGTTCCTTTGGTGATTTATAATGTGAATTTTGTTTTGTAATGTGAGAAAGTGACACAGCCACATTAACTGCTGGCTGCTTCCATGTGGATCTTGCAGTTGTGTGGATCCAGCCCCTACCTGTGATGATTCGAAGCTATAGCATGTTAGTGGACCAAAAACACCTGCGAAAAGCCAGTATGTATGATTGGGGTTGACATTACAACTATCAAAGTATCCTTAACAAGTAGAAATTAAAAGGGAGAGATCTTACCATTTGTATGTGTGTGTGACTGTTTTATAGGGTAGGCTTCAGATCTGTTGTTCACAGGGTGGCTGAGTTTTAGTAGAGTGGACAGCACACGACAGCAACATCAATGTGTATGTATCTGTATAAAGATAATGTTGTTGTGTACTGTCAGTCGGGTTTTCAGAGGCAGTAAATCACCTGGGAAGAGATTGCTTATCCTTCTCCAGGGTGCATTGGAACCACAGTGCCTTGGGGATTACAACACAGTTTCTTTAGGCCACGAGAGCTCCATGCAAGTGTGTGTTTATATATGATAGTTTCATGATAATTTATAATGGTCTATTTGGTGGTTCATTATTTCAGCAACTCACCTACTAGCCCAAAGCCTCTGTTTCTTAAAGACTTACAATGTTAAAAAAACTTCTGGGGCTTTCTAGTCTGTCCCACAGAATCTCTGAGAGTTATAATTGACTCAGAAACAGTATGGATTTTATTAGTATATTCAAATGCTTAGAAAAATAGGGGATGTTTTTGGAAATAAGATGTCCTGTAGTACATAGATATCTTCAAAATCTTACAGTTCATGTGTGAAGGAAATAAAGATGGTAAGAAAGCTATTTTTAAGTCTCCCCTGAAACGTTCTGACTGCTGCCTTTCAATGACTGGATGAATGTATATTGAGGCCTTGGTGGCCTGAAGTGCTTATTTCCGTTCTTTTTCACTGTGAAGCTTCAGCACTGCAAGGAGGGTGATCTTTATCAGCTTCCAGATCTTTTCTTTTTAGCATATGCAAATGTTAACCACCTCTTGCCTATCTCTTTCTAAAAAGATAGACATTCTTTTTTAATTCAAAGTCTCTGAGTGAAATGATGACCTTTATCACTAATCATCTAAAGAATTCCAAACACGGGAGTGAATGGTTTGCACAGAGCACTCTGAACCAGTATGCTCTGTTTGGGATTCTTGTGGTTTTATTTTTTTTTCTAATTTGTTGCATACAATCATGCATATACATACATTCAGGAGGCACAGGAAAATAGTAGATAATCTGCAGGAGCCTTTTCTTCCATCTTCCTTACATTGAAACAGAGTTCCCATGGCTTTAAGTGAAACATTTCCTCATTCAGACCATGGATTTTTCTTTTTTTTTTTCTATAATTATATTTTATTAAT
>NW_006399771.1:17597969-17606079 GCF_000299155.1 Elephantulus edwardii | reverse complement strand
ATCTGAATGTCGTCTTCGGTGAAGTGCCTGTTCATATCCTGTGCCCATTTTTCTATTGGATTATTTACCTTTATCTTGTTGTGGTGCTCAAATATTTCATAAATTCTGGATATAAGTCCCTTATCTGATATGAGACCATGGATTTTTCTATCACTTGCTATGAATCGCTGTACTGGATAATGAATATAGAGGACACAAGAAGATTTGATACCTTTGAGTTGTGGTGTTGGGAAGAGTACTAAATATCCTATGGGCTGCCAAAAGAACAAATACGTACATCTCGGGGAAAAAAATATAGTTAGAATGCTTCTTGGAGGCAAAGATGACAAAGCTTTGTCTTGCATACTTCAGACATGTTGCATGTTATGTTGTTGTTATATGCCATCGAGTCACAGTCAACTCATAGCTGACCCTCCAGTGGGTTTTCAGAGGCAGTAAAATCACAAGAGTGGCCACTGCTCATCTTTGTCCCACAAAGCAGCTGGTCGATTCAGACCACATACCTTTGGGTTTGCAGCTTCTTACCACGAGGCTACCAGATCATGTTGCTAGGAGAGGTTATTCCTTGGAGAGGAACATCATTCTTCCAAAGGTCAGTGAAAAAGAGGAAGACACTGAAGGAGGTGGATTGACATAGAGGTTACAGCAGTGGCTTGAAGTGTGGGGATGGCACAAGATAGGACCCAGTTCAAATCTATTGTTCAAAACGTCACTATGAGTCTGCAATTTGCCTGTGAAAAGCAACAACTACTGTGTTAGAAATTAAATTCTTTTCCTCTTTTAACATCATTAGTGTTGTTGTTGTTGTTGTTGTTAGGTGCTGTTGAGGCTAGTACAACTCACAGCAACCCTGTGAACAAAAGATATGAAGCCTGTTCTATCCTGTGCCATCTTCACACTTAGTGACACTATTCTCGAAAATTAGAGTGAAATATCTCAGTCACAAAAGGACAAATATTGTATGGTGTCACTGTTGTAGAATGAGACTGACATCAGGGTGGGAGTAAGACTGAGAAAAACTGCATAAATTATATATACTGCATTGAAGCCAATGAGGGAGAGAACAGTTTAAAAAGTAATATATTTTAGGGCATTATGATTATAAAAGTCCGGAATGAGGGTTGCAGAGTGGAGTATACTCAGGGTGGGAGTGGGGGTATACAGGGGGATTGTATACCAATGAAGGAGTTTTTCTTTTGCTTTTCAAGGAGAAGAGTGAACTGGGGGTGCGGTGGATGGGGAGAAAAGTGCAACAATGAATGAATGGAAATCAAAAATCTTTGTAAATGTTCATTGAAATTAATAAAAAAAAAATTAGAGGTCATCATAGTAATTCTAAAAACTTATGGTTCCTTAGACTCATCTAGAGGTCTTATTGGAACACAAATTGCCAGCCTCAATTCCAGATTTTTTGAGTTGGTAGAAATTCAGTACGGGCTAAGAATTTCCATTTCTTTGATTATGCTGATAGTCCTGGTTCAGAGATCACATCTTGAAAACTCAATGGTCTATCCTAACCATTTCTAGTCATCCTTTTCCTCACTGCTCATAGTAATCCATCAAGTTTTGTGCTGCTAACAAAAGGGTTGTGAATCTCCAGAGGTTCAAGTCCACCTGTGACACCAATGGCAAGATACCAGTTTCCTCCCACTGAGGTTTACAGGCTGGGAAACCAGGTCAATGGTCATCATCAGTTGGAATTGACTTGATGATGGTCAGCTTATTTTGATTCTTAGGAACAGATTAGAAATACTCTGTTTCGAACCTTGGAAACTTTCCTTAGGCTTATAAACTCTTATTCTTTTTTACTTTATGTTTTATTATATTTTTTTTCAAAGTATACAAACCGAAGGGAGAAAAAACAGCTTTATCTCCTTGCATATATTTCAGAAAATTTTCCTCATCCTTGGAGAGTAACTACTAATATTTATGTTTAGCTTATTTGATCTATGTACTTACATCAATTATGAAACTAATACAGAAAAGAAAGTTAAAGGAATATCAATGTTATGGGTTTTTCCCCTTAGAAAATTATGAGAACTCAAGTTTTCTTTAATTACTTTTCTAATATCCTCTTTGGTAGAGTTTAAAATACAGGTTTTAGCTTGTGTTGTCACCAGCATTATTAGAAACTTGCAAGCTGTTGGGATGGATTCCCCATAGAGTATTCTGTAAGTGCCAGATGTTGTAGCATTTAAATAGAGGAGTATATTCGCTCATATTTTGAGATGGACGTCATACACAGTGGAAAGAAATGTAGGCAAGAGGAATTAGGGAGGTTGTATAAATAAAATATTTCCCTCAGTATGCACTAAAAGTGTACATTCTGAGCCAAAGATTATATATTATAAATACTTAACTTTTGTGCTCTTTTGAAAATAATCGTGTTTCAGGATTCGAATTTCTAAAATGGAATATTAGTAGCTACCTCTTACAAAGCTTTGAAGATTGACTGATTAGAGTATTGAAAAGAGGATCTTACTCTATACTGTTAAAAGAAGGCATACTTCTTGGACAATGAATTCTAAACTGTTGAATAAGTGAATTAAAAGTTAACTTAAATTAGCCCAAAATTGTGTTTTAATATTTTAATCTTCAATATTTTAAAAAAACATTACAAGGATGTCTCATTTTTTTGTAGAAGATCATTAATCATTAATCAGACACCATGCATTTAAATCACATAACATTTTTTTCATTATATATTTGATCTCTCCCAGAGTGTTTGATGAATTGTCACACCAACGTTGAAATTGCTAGGGAAGGGTGATGATTATATTATTTCGTTTTAGAAGAGATAGTAAATCAGGTATCAAAGTACTCAATACATTTGGAGTGACAAGAAAGATTAGAGAGTGGTACGTATATACTGAAACAAATACAGTATTCTTGGTAAAAATATTCAGAGTGATAATTTGGCAATAAGTGCTGGCAGCTAGAATGCACCTACAATGGTGCATGGCCTCTGGATAAGCGAGATGTGATGTGAAAAGCCAGGCAACTGTAGTTGTACAGAATACTTAATAAGTCTTCATAAGGACGCATAGGACTCATGTAGGCTAATTCTTCTTGGTTTTCTCCAGATTTCACAGCATGATACTGCTCAATCAATATTTGACAATTTTATTTTTGATTGACATAGTGTGTGTTCTAACTTTAATTTTTTAAAATATATTATCTTTTCTTTTTCTTGTGAGCTTACATTTAGTTATATTTTTGATCATCTAAAAAATTCCCTACCTTAAGTATGAAAATAAGTAGATGTCATTAGGCTTCAAGCTTATAACTCAAGGCTATGAATTTGAGGCTATGAATATAGTTATTAAAATAAATATCAATAAAATTTCTGTTCCAATTAAAATGAAAGCTTTAGGTAAAGGTTCATAGATGATTGGACACACAAGAATAACACCGGTATGATTAGATTTTTAGACAGTATTTGTTGTGGTGTTGGTGGTGACAGAACTGACCCACAACTGACCCTCCAAAAGGTTTTCAAAGGCAGTAAATAGCATAGAAGGTGATTGCTCATCTTTCTTTCACAGAACAGCTAATACCTTTGAACTGCATACCTTTACTTTAGCAATGCAATTTGTTACCACTAAGCCACCAGAGCTCCTTTCAGGTATTGTAGGTTAGAATATTCATAGTGATTATTTGTTTCGTTTGACCTTCTTGTCAAACTAAAGCAGTCTGCATATATATTCTCTTCTTAAATATAAAATTACTCTCACTTATTTGGAAAAAAATACCTTATTGATATAATATGAGGTTTATGTATGTATACAGCTGGTATCCAGTTTGGGAAGATGTGTGGAGCAGTTGGATTCTACAAACGTGTGTTTTCTTGTTTTGGTTGAGACTTGAGTGTGGACTGTTTGCTTGTTTGGTTTGTTGGGTTTTTTAATTTTATTTTATTCACAATTGATGTGAGATGATTGGATTTGGCCTTGTATTCAAAAAGGCAGTTGGGCCTAATGGAACTTAACAACAGCAACAATATATATACAAGCAACAGATTTATAAATAATACATTATTAGTCTACCTTAGTTTTAAAGACTAGCAGTAGTTTTATATGGAATACATTATTAGTCATGCATTTAATATAGGAATGATTATGAAGGGATTTCCTTTTTTTAGAGGTAAGATTAAATATTTGTTAAAATAGTACTTCTACTTTCTTCAAACTTAAAAGCGAAGGATACCTTAAATTTTTCTCTGTTTTTCTCTCAGAGACCTTATGTTGTGTGACATTGGGGATTGATTTGTATAGATACATGCTGGTAGCCCTGTGAGGTCTAACTAGACTTATTTATATCAGCAGTCTTTGTTTTACTTTAAGCTCTAAATCAGTGTTTGTTGCTGTTGTTATTAGGTGCTGTCCAGTCAGTTCTGAAGTCCTGGCAGTCTGTTTCTGAAAAGGCAGCTGCTAAAAATTCTGTGACACACAGCCCACCTCTGACTTCTGGGGGGTTGTTGGGAGTCAGATTGTGGTCACTTTTTAGATGCCTGTGCTATTCTTATTTAATGACTGTTCTGTGGAGGAAAGAGAAGTAAGAAAATGAAATCTTCACGTATCATTGTGGTGTTATTTGCCATCGAGCCGACCCTGACTCATAGTGACCCTATGTACAATAGCTCTGAACCCTGGTCTATCCTGAGCCAGTCTTACCATCTCTGACACACCTACCCCCCTTACACTAGTCTATCCATCTCATCCATGGTCTTCCTTTCTTGTGCTGTCTCTCTACCCTACCAAGCATGATATCCTTCTCCAAGGACTTGTCCCTCCTTGAAACATACCCAAAGTATGTCAGATAGTACTTCAAAGTCCTTGTTAGAAGAACAATATACGATATCTCACATTTATACTCTTTATGAAACTTCATCTCACCTACTTTGGGCAAGTTGCTAGGCCTCGGAGAAAGTCATCATGCTTAAAAAAGTAGAAGTTCAGCAAATTAAAGGAAACCCCTCAGTGGGATAGTTTGACACATGGCTGCAACTGTAGGCTCCAATATGATAGAGATTGTTAAGTTGGTGCAGCATAGAGCAAGATTTCCACCTGATGTTCATAGGATCTCTATGAGTCATAGTTGACTAGACAGCACTTAACAACCATGTCTGCAAATCAGCAAGTTATGGTATTTTACTTGGAAATAAAGTTATCTAGAACATAAGAAATGCTCAGTAAATAGGAATTGGTTTCTCCTACGGGGAAGAAAGGAGAATCCAAGGACTGCTTTTGTTTCTAGTTATCAGACTTTATTTTTCAATAAATAAATTTTAAATCACCCTTTTAAAATTAATGCTATTTTTTAAAAAAATTCTATGAAGCTCAAAAAAAAAAAAAGTTTATGAAGCTCAACCCAAAACTTTGGAGGTGAAGAAAAGATGTAATCAGGACTTTTGTTTATTCTGACATTTTTTTTCTCTATTTTGGTATTTGTGTTTTTCCATTTGAAGATTTGGTCCACAAAAGTCCACCGTTTTATGGCCTCCAACCATATATACATCACATGTGAGATAGTGAAATGTATGTGTATATGTGCTGTATAGCCAGTGCTGAAGTATATACGTGTACAAGCGTGTGCTCAGGCTTGTACATGAGTAGCTGTACTTCTTGATGTCCTTTGGTATTCATTATGGAGCTGTCTGATTGAGCCAGTGGGTCAATGTTATTTATTACTGGTTTTAAGAATGATCATTGTTGTTATGTACCATCAAGTTGGAACAAACCCAGAAGACCCTTCACCGGGTTTTTGGAGTCTTTCAGTTGCATGGGAGGAACAACTGTGGAGCAGCTGGTGGATCAGAGCAATATACCTTGGGGTTAGCAGGGCAATTCCTTGCTACTAAGCCACCAGTAGATAATTGATGTTAGAAAAAGATACTCCAATTTTGAACTAGAAAAAAAATGTAGAGGATATAATCCTACCTTTCTGAAGTTTAATATCTAGAAAGAGAAGTGAGTTGGAAGGGAATAGTATAGGGGAGGATCTCAGCATTAATCTGCATAAATTCATCTAACTTCTCCATTTTCATTCTTATATCTCGACTCCCTTCTCTGCAGTCTATATTTCTGGTGAGGGGACTCTGCATACCTAGTAGGTAAAGAATTGTGCTGTCAATTCAAAGGAACGTAGTTTAAATCCATAGCCTTTCAGTAGGGGGAAGATGGACAATCTCCTTATGGGAAATTTCTAGCCTCTAGAAACCTGCTTGAGGGTCAGCAGTGAGTAGGTTCTTACTTCACAGCAGTGAGCTTGAGAAGTTTAGACTGCATTTCATATATCTTTCCTGGGATGAGAGGCTAACATAACCTTTACTCTGGTTCCCTCTACCTTCCATTTAGTCTGAAGCCTATGCTGTCCTGAGCTCTTTCTTGGAGTATATAGGGAAATCTGCTTATATTACTCTGATCATTCCTTCTGTGTATTTTGTCTTCCTTTGTTCCTCTCTTATAAATCATTAACTATTTTTTTTCATGTGCTCTCTTTTCTCACATATTATGGTCTTAAGAGTTTGTGTTGTAATTTTTTCTTGTTTTTGAGTGCATCTTTCTAGAAAATGTAGGACTGGAATTTTTTTTTCTTTATCATCATAAAAGTGGAAGTCATCTTAAGTAGTTTAAGTTGTCTTCTTTTATTTAACTCTTTTGTACTCTATAATATTTTTTCTAACTGAGGAATGAAGTTGAAGAATGATGCTGGTAGCAGATCAGGGGGAGTGGTACCTTTAAATACCTGCAAGTTTACAGCCAACTAAGCTAATATGTAAAAATTACCACTTTGCATTTGTAACATTTTATGAAGAGACTAAAGCTTGTTGTAATTCTTTTCCAAATGGATCTTATCTTTTCTCTATATTCTCTCTGTGTCTTTGATTAGTTATTGTGCATAAAAAAATAAATTCTTAGGAATCTCTGGTGGCCTAGTGGCAAGAAGCAGAGCTGCAATTCCAGAGGTATTCAGTTTGAATCCACCAGATGCTCTGCTGGAGAAGGAGGAACAATCTCCTCCTGTACCAGTCAGATCCCTTTTTTTGGTACACACACAAAAAAAATAATAAAATTTAAAAAAAATAAACCCAAACAAAAAATAAATTCTTGTATTTTGTTGAAATATTTGTGTACCTTGCCATAATATATACAGTAACAAAAAGTGCCATAATCATTTCTATGTAACTGTTAGGTTGTATATGTTACATTTATGGTCTGTTAAAATACTGATTAAAAATTTTGGGAACATCTTAATGTAATACAAAAGACAAATGTGTTATGTTGTCAGTACTAGATTCAGGATCCTCTGGAACATCGTAATAGATCTTCTTATGCGGTTGTAACACTCTGACAAGTTCACTGGACAAAAGCAATGTGGTGCTGTGTGCATTGCCTTCTATTTGACCCTGCTTTTTTATAATGAAAAATGAGAGCTGCAAAAGAGATACTGTAAGAGGAAATGACTGAGGTAATAATAGGTCATTACAACTTGCAGTAGTTTTTCTTAACTAATTAGGTTAACTACATTTGGGTACATAGCCAATATTTAAGGATTTGACAATAATAATGGCCCATTACTTTTGTAAAATTTTAATTTTAATTAATGTCACTATAGTTTTCAATGGATTTATAATATTTAACAAATACTATATGAAAAACCATGTTTTGCAAGTATAAATTTATTAAATTAGCATCGTAAACTCATTAGCGGTTAATAGTTTATTGCCACTTTAGAGATGAGGAATATCTGGCACTGAGGAAAAGAAATCTTCCACAAAGTCCACATAGATAGTGGCCAAGTAGAAATTCCAATGGTATGGAATGTTCTAAGAGAATATGTGCTGTTGCAAAACAGACCCCAAGAAGTCATGTTGATAAATGTGCAATATAAAATATGCCCTTTTGAGGATAATTTTTGAAGAAAGTTAGTTTCAAACACTTGGAGGTAAATTATGATTGAAGCTTTGACCAGAATAGTAACCTTCTTTAAAAACCTATGAAATATCTTGTTGTTGTTGTTATGTGCCATCGAGTCGCTTGTGACTCATAGCGACCCTATGTACAACAGCTCTAAACTCTGCTCTGTCCTGTGCCAATCGCACTGTCTC
>NW_006399771.1:17535956-17597424 GCF_000299155.1 Elephantulus edwardii | reverse complement strand
CAGTCCTTGACCCTCTGCAGCAGGCGCTTCAGGTCCTCCTCAGTTTCAGCAAGCAGGGTTGTGTCATCTGCATAATGCAGATTGTTGATAGATCTTCCATCAGTCTTGACCCCACATTAATCCTCATAGAGCCCAGCCTCCTTATTGGTTGTTTTATGCCACATACAAAACAATTCATGATTATTTTATAGTCTTTTATATTTCTTATAAAAATATATATAAGCGTGAAAACTAAGGGAAAAGGTGGGTCTTTCATAAAGTAGTTTTAAAGCAAAGAATGCTTTATATGTTGATAATATATCACTTTATTAAAAACTAACACAAGTGAGGGAGAGAATGATCTTTTTCAAGATCATTGGTCATAACTGGAGTGCTGAACCTCAAAATGAGATCTGCTTGACTCCAGGAACAATGGTTTTAATCTTTGTTTGAACGTTTAAAACAAACTCAGTGCGCCTTGGACTATGTTTTACATGAGACCTGGGACATTTTTACATGAACCTTGGATAAACCAAGTCTGGTTTATAGTGAAGCTTGTATTGTAGTCCTTTTTAGAGAACCTCAAGTTTGAATCCACTCCTAGCTAACCCTCCAGGGTGTTTGAGATTGCCCATCTTTCTCCTGTGGAGCAGATGGTAGATTTGAACCATCTGTCTTTGGGTTGGCAGCTCATTCCTTATCTACCAGGACACTACATCTTTCAGAAATTTCTGTTGTTGTTGTTGTTGTTGCTGTGTACTGGTTAGGTGGAATCGACCTATAGCTGACCCTCCAGTGGGTGGTCAGAGACAGAAGATCACACGGGAGGAGATTTTCCATTGCTCCCTCAGAGCAGCTGGTAGATTCAAACTGCATGCCTTTGGAATTGTAGTAAAGTTTCTTACCACTAGGCCACCAGAGCTCCCTTCTAAAGGAAGTTTCTACTAGAATTACCAATAACATTGACATTTGAAAAATGTATGGATGAGGGGGAAATACTACACAGTTTTAATTTCTAAGCAGTATGTTGTTATGTGTCCTCGAGTCAACTGCAACTCCAAGCGATCGTTTGTGCAATAGCTCTGAACCTTGTCCTATCCTGAGCCAGCGTCAATGTGTCCAGTACACCTACCTTCCTCAGTTACTGTGTCAATCTATCTAATCCTAGATCTTCTTCTCTTGCACTGTCCCTCCATCCTATACATAGCTTTAAAAAAATATTGCATTAGTTTTAGAAAAATAAAATTTTAACTGAGATAAATGACCACCAAATAAAATTATGTAGAATTTACATGTTCGTTTTCCAATTCAAAATGTTGTTGTTGTTATTAGATTCTGTCAGGTTGAGTATGACTCATAGTGACCCAATGAACAACAGAACTGAATCCTGTCCTATCTTCATCGTCTCTGACATACTTGAGCCCATTGCTGTAGTTAATATGTCAGTTCATCTTGTGTGGAGTCTTCTTTTTTGATAATCCTCCACCTTTCCAAGCATGATATCACTTTCCAAGGACTACTCTCTCCCAAAAAGAATGTCCAAAATAGAGAGATGAAGCTTTGCCACATTCGCCTCCAACTAGCACTCTGAATACATATTTTTTTAGATATATATTTTGTTCTTTTGGCAGGCGGTGAGATTTTCAGTGCTCTTCACCACCGCAACTCAAAGGCATCAAGTCTCCTGTCATTTTTATTTATTGTCCAGCTTTCAAATACATATCAAGTGGTTGGAAAAAATCATTGATTGAATCAGGTGTACTTTGGTCTTCAAACTGACACCATTGTTCCTCAGTACTTTGGAGAGGTCCCTGACAGCAGATTTCCAAATACATTATTTTATCCTTAAGTCTTTTTAACATAGAGAAGATTATTGTTGGGGAGAAAGAAAAAATGTATCATACAATATGCTATCATACATAATTTCCTTGAATATAGTAACATATGGATACCTCTGATAAGTTACATCCTTCAGAAAATTTAATCACTATTAAATTTGTAAAGGAGAGTTGGAAGCATTTATTGATAAAATTAAGTACTACAGCCTGCATAATGAATTACACCTATACATAAAGAAATCAAAGATCTTCCCAACTGGACCAATAAGGAAATCATGGAAAGATTTTCTTTTTCTTTTTTTTATTTTTTCATAGCATACCTTAGATGTTTATTTTTTAGTTTTATATAAGTTTTTTTCTTTTTTATTATTATTAAATTTTATTAGTTTTAATGAACATTTACAGGGATTTTGGGTTTTCATTCCTTCATTGCTGTACCATTCTCTAGAGTTTCTTTTTCTTGAACCTACAATCAGTATTACGGAAGTAGTAGTCAATAAATATGTATTATGCTGGGAAAAAAAACTGTTGAAAAAGACCTCCTGAATGTATGAAAAATGTCATTGTGAGGATTCAGATGAGTGTGACTCAAGTCATGATATTTTCAGTAGCTTCATATGCATGCAAAAACTTAACAATGAATAAAAGACTAAAGAGTACGAGGAGGAATGTGGCATCAGGAAGATTCATCAACAACCCGTGTTATGCAAATGACACAACCTGCTTGCTGAAACTGAGGAGGGCCTGAGCACTTGCTGCAGAGGGTCAAGGACTGCAGCCTTCAATATGGATTGAAGCTTGACATCAGGAAAACAAAGGTTCTCACTGGAACCCTTACTCACTGTTGGTGGAAGTGTAAAATGTTGCAAACACTGTGGAAGGCAGTATGGCGCTTTCTCAAAAAGTTGCAAGTAGAGATACCATTTGACCCAACAATTCCGCTACTGGGAATGTACCCCAAAGAGACCATAACTGACACCCAAGCAGATGTATGCACACCCATGTTTATCATGACTTTGTTTCCAATAGCAAGGAGTTGGAAACAACCTAAGTGCCCATCAACAAACGAATAGTCACAAAATGGAATACTATCCTGCATTGAAAAACAAGGAACTCATGCAATATTATTCAAAATGGGTAACCCTGGAGGACATTATGCTGAGTGAAGTATCTCAGTCACAAAAGGACAAATACTGCCTGGTGCCACTGTTGTGAAACAGGACTGACATCGGGGTTGGGGGGAGACTGAGAAAGATGGGTTAAATAATTTATACTACATTGAAACAGATGAGGAGAAAATTGTTTAAAAGGGATATGTGATTAGGTATTTTTGTCATGACGGGAGTCCAGAGTGAAGGCTGCATAGTGGAGTGGACCTGGGGAGAGGGAGTGAAAAACAATGAAATAATTTTTTTAAAAAAAGAGTAGTAAATTTACACTATATTAAAAATGAAAAAAAAAAAGAAACACAAAAAACAGATTCTCACCACTGGGCCAATTGACAGCATCGGTATAGATGGAGAAGAGATTGAGGTAGTTAACAGTTTTAGTTTACTTGGCTTCACAGTCAACACTCTTGGTACCAGCAACCAGGAAATCAAGAGGTGAATTGCATTGGGAGAGTCAGCTGTCAGGGACCTCTCCAGAGTACTGAAGAGCAACACTGTCAGGTTAGAGACTAAGGTGCACCTGATCCAGGCTATAGTCTTTGCAATTGCATGATATGCATTGGAGGGCTGGACAGTGACTAGGGAAGATAGAAAGAGAATTGATGTCTTTGAGTTGTTGTGCTGGAGAAGAGCATTGACTAGACCAAGGACTACAAGGTGAACAAACAGGTTTGTCTTAGAGATGGTGAAGCCGGAATGCTCCTTGGAGTCAAGGATTCTGAAGCTTCGTCTGATAAACTTTGGGCATGTTGCAAGGAGGGACTGGTCATTAGAGAGGGACATCTTGTTTGGGAGAGTGGAGGGACTGCGCAGGAGAGGAAGATCCTCAATGAGATGGATCGATTCAATTATTGGGGTGGTAAGAGTGTGTTGGAGACAGAGAGCTTGGCACAGGATACAGCAGGATTTAGGGATCTTGTACATAGGGTCACTATGAGTAGTAAACAACTCAATGGCACCTAACAACAACAACATCTATGTTCTAATACGCTGGTTTGTTGAAGAGCCATTTGCTCTAAGTCAAATTGCCAGGTTTGTGATTTGTAAGCCAATCTTCAATTGTATATTGTAATGTCTCTGTAACAATTACTTCGCTATCCATGCTCTCTCATATCAACATTTCAAGAGGCTTAAATTGGAGATGACAATCCAAATAAAATTTTTAGGCAGGAATACATTTACAATTATTTCATAAAATCTTGCCAAAATATTGTCACATATGGTATCTCATATGACAAATTCAATAACATCTCAAAGTAACAATTGTTGTAAGGGTCCTGTGTAAATCATTCTGGGTGGCTTCCTTTTATAAGAACAAGCAAGAATATTTTCAAAGTGCTAGAACTAGGGACACATGCAAGAGAACTTGAACTGATTGGCAACAGGAGTTTCCTCTGTAGTCATCCGGGAAGGGAGTTTTTGCTTGGTCACAAGTGACTGGCCCCTTATTTTGAGAGAGAATGAATCATCCTCTCTTGAAACGGGAGATAAGTGGGAGAAAGAGCTGTTTAAAAATTATTTTACAACCATTTCCTTTTGAGCAATGACTTCTTATACTGGAATGTGTTTCAGAACAACTTCCCTTTGAATCCAACATTTGTCTTAGCATTTTTATGGTCTCTCTTTTTCATCCTCTCATCTCACTTCTTTCCTCCCTCTGGTCAACAGATTTACACTGACTGGGCCAACCACTACCTAGCAAAATCGGGCCACAAGCGGCTGATCAAGGATTTGCAACAAGACATTGCAGATGGAGTCCTGCTAGCAGAAATCATCCAGATCATTGGTAAGACCTTCTCTTGGGGGAGAGCATGCAAACCCCTCCCCACTACCCCTCTGGTAAAAAACCGTTTAAGCTAAATGCATACTAACTTGGTTCATGTGAAATTGATATAGAGTTCCACAGATTTTTTTTTAATGGTTTTGTGAGGCATTTTGGATAATGCAGTTTGACGATACTTTCAGATGGCCAGAACTCTATCTTTACACACATTGAATTGTCAGAAATGAATATGCTTCATTAAACAATGTGTCTCCCATGTGTGCATTTCCTTAGCTGGAGCAACTCATACATTCTGAGATTTGTTTGAAATTGTATCCTGATCCAGCAGGGACAATTGCGAAAGGTTTCATGTCAGCAGTCATTTGGCACAGACTAAGGAATTAGCAACAACTTCCTTCTCACTCACTTTTTTAAAACAAGTCGGCTGTGCATATGGAATTGGCAGCTACTAATAAGTGTGTTCTTTGGTGCACAGCTTGAAAGACACAGTAACTGTAGAAGCAGAATTTTGCTTGCGATTTTTTTTTTAGTCTCTCTTTTTTTCCCGAATTTCACTTTACTGCTTAAGCATGTTATTTTTTCTTTTCTTTCTTATTTCCTTTTTTTTATTTTAGCAAATGAAAAAGTTGAAGATATCAATGGATGTCCCAGGAGTCAGTCTCAAATGGTAAGAGTCGTATTTATTCTCAATCACTAATGCTTATCTTCACTTCCAAAATGTAATACATTTGTAAATGAAATGTTTATTTTTTGCATGTCTTTATTCTTATTTTAAATACTTTGATGATATCCTATGGGTATAATTTATGTACAGGGGAAAGTAGTAGTATAATTGAATTAGACATATATATTTTCATGTTTTATCAGATTTTTTACTTGTTTGGTTCCGATTTTTGACTGATTTCATTTACCTCTGGTTTTGATGGCAATAAGTTTTTACTTTAATTCAGTGGAGGCTTTTTGTCTGAACAGCTGATTTGAAGAGCAGAATTTGCTATGTGTACTTTAGAATTCATATGAATAGGGGTTTTTGTCATTCATTTAAAGAAAAATGTGGTATAGACACATAGACTTTTAACCCTTTTGGAAATCTCTCTGAAAACATGCTGCTGTAAGTTTTCTAAGCAATTACTGACTGAGATGTGATTCATTCATTGCTTCTTCCAGAAAACTGTTGGCCTAGAGCTTTGTCTGCACTTTCCTTTCCTATCTCTTATTATTACCATCTTGTAAAGATTTCATTTTTTACCTTTAATAACAATTTTATTTTTAAAAATTCCTAAAATATTATTAATGAGTAAACTGCTTAAACAAAAACAATGTAATAGTTAAATTAATTAGCTCCAGTTAAATTTTATAGGACAGGCTTAAGCACAAATTCTATTAAAGTACAAACATATTAGACACATAGTAGAAACGATAGCCCAAACCCACAGTAAGGTGTCTCAAAAGCAGAAGCATTTTAAATTCTCTTAGTGGCCTCTTTGACTTCTTAATGGTCAGAAAATGAAAGATTAAAAAGTAACTATGAATTCTGTGACCTGATTATCTGTTTTACTTTGGGAAAGAAAATTGAAATCCAAAGTAATAAAAGGATTTCTTTTTAAACAATGATTAAATGGCACATATTTTTTGTTAATTTTTATCTTTGCATAATCCCTCCAGTGACCTATTCTGAAGTTACAAACTCTGCAGCTATTGTAAAAAGCAAACATACATAACATACACACATGACACTATAAAGTAAGTTTTCTATGAAATACAGCCACTTAGAGGAAATGTCCTCGTCTAATTCCCTGTACACAAACATGACTCCAAGGATGTTAGTAATAGATGTCTTCTTGTGAAGGTTCTTTGTGATATTGAGAAAGACATGTATTCTCTCTGAACCTAGTTTCCCATCTCTAAAATGAACCCCTGTTCAGATAAGATATTTTACAGACTGTTTATTAATTAAACCTGTAGAAAATGCAGAAGAGTATTGCTGTAGTCTTTATATAGAACACATTCACGGGTACTGACAGCCTATTTTTAGAGCTTCATATGAAAAATTCCTATTATCTTTAAATTGGAAGCAGGAGTGGCATCCACTTCTTAAACAACATGACTCCAGAAACTCTATGAACTATGATAAATGTCAATAATTGTAGGGGGCTTCCGGCCTTTTGTTCATAGGGTCATTATGAGTCGTACTCAACTCGAAGGCAATCAACAAGTACAACATTATCTTTAAAATAATAAGTTATTTTAATCAAACCAAAATCACTGTTGGTTTTCTTTTTATTATTTTCACCATAAGCAGTTGTTTATACTACAAAACATCTTAGTCTAGAAATGCTTATCTCATTGTATCTTTCCAATTTGATTATGATTATAGAAAAAGTGATAAACAGACAAGCTTATACTTGATAATATTTTAAAAAACCCAAAATTTTAAAAACCCAAGGCTTATAACTCAGGATAAAAATTCACTAATTAGATATTGATCAGAAGTGCATGAACCTACAGATTCTACAAATATAAAAATATCCTTATGAGTAGTTGAGGCAATTAATTATATATCACTTTTTTAGCTACAAAACATCCCGCAACATAAAAGAGACATGTTATGCTAATCTTTCTGCTTCTAATAAAAAAAAATGGAGCAAAGCTTAAGAAAAGCAAATGTTATGAATAAGTGTAGTTTTTCTATCCAAAAAGTATTAATCAGGATCACATTGAATTTTGAGTAAGAATGGCTTTAAACCTCATTTTTTTGTCTGATGTGGTTGAATTTTGAACCTGAATTGGACACACCCTAAATATGTTGATTTATAATTAAACATATGAAATAAATTTAACTCTTCTAGTTGTATCAATTTTTTCTCTGTTCTTAAAAATTGGCATTGGCACTATGTTGTTAATGAATAAAAATTCCAGACTTTAACCAAGACAGGAAAGTTGGGGAAAGAGAATTATGGGAGCATGGCTAGGCTTATGAATTTCACATATCTATTCAGCATGTTGCCTATTTTAATATTGTGTAACTCAGAGAGGTACTGTTTTAGTAATAAGGAATTCTATCCTTGCTGATAGAACAAATTTTGACTCTATATTTCTGTGTATCTGATCTTTTGTGGCCTTTGGTTGCTTGGGTTTAATAACAAGGTAAGATAAAATTAGGTATGCTTTTTCTAATTTTTAAAAAATGCTTTTTCTAAATTTAAGACTTAATAACTTTATTACATTATTTTAAGAATCTAAAATATGATATTCTCATTTGATTGTATGAATCTACACTTCACAAATCCCATTGTCAATTCCAACTCTGGGACTTATAGGACAGGATAGAACTGCCTGTGAGCTGTGGTGCTAGAGAAGAGTATTGAAAATACCATGGACTGCTAAAAGAACAAATGCGTCTATCCTGGAGAGAGTGAAATCAAGTTGTCTTTGGAGACAAGGATTTTGAAGGTCTGTCTCACATACTTTGGACATGTTGCCAGGAGGGACCTGTCCTTGGAGAAGGATGTCATGCTTGGAAAGATGGAAGGACAGCACAGGAAAGGAGGAGGACCCTGGATGAGATGGATTGACTCACTATCTGGGGTAATGAGGGCAGATGTGTACGAGACAGTGAGCTTGCCTAAGGATAGGGCAGGGTTGAGAGTTATTTCGTGTAGGATTGTTATGCATTGTAGTCAACTCGATGGCATGTAACAACAGCACAATGTAGGGTTTTCAGGCAATACATATCCATTGGAGCCAATCTTCAAATCTTTCTCCCAGTGATCAGCTGATACATTCAGACCTGCAAACTCTTTAGCTAGCAGCCGAGTGTCTAATTTCTGCATTATCGGACTTACTGAAACTATGATCTCACTCTTTGCTTTTGGGTTTGAACTAACTCAGAGATAATCCTTTAGCAGATTTCTAAAGCTGTAAATCACATGGGAAGAGATTGTTCATCATTTTCCTTTGGAGCGACTGGTATGTTCAAACTGCCAGAGAATCACGGGCTTTAGAAAAGCAGGACAATTCCCCACGCATTATTCCAGCAAAGCTCCCAGATCTGCAGTAGACTGATGAATTACCATAAACCTGCTGCCATGAATTCAATTCCATCTCACTGAAATCCTGTTGATCCAAGAACTGTACATATGGTTTCCAAGGTGATAACTCTTTGCAGACACATAGTACTTGATCTTTCTCCTATGGAGCAGTTGTACTCTATGAACTATGAACTTTTTATTTTTCCTGATTTTGACATTGTTTTAAAATTATAGTTGTGATTTTAAAGAAAGTTTACAGAAAATTTATAATTTCATTCATTGATGCACATTTTACTCCTCTCACTCACTGCCCCCTCCCTCAATGCACTTTTTTTTTCTCAAAGCACTTAAAAAAAATTGTCATTGTTGTACAGTTACCTCCCACCCTTTCCCCCTCAGTCCTCTTTGCAATGTATCTCTTATTCTGGGCTATTTTTGTACGTGTAATGCCTAATCATATATTCCTTTTAAAATAGTTCCTTCCTTCATCTATTGCAATGCAGTATTCATGATTTATTTATCCCAATTTTTCATTAGTAGACAAGTGGTTGACCATTGTGCTAGTAGGGATCCTTTGAATGTTCTTAAGAGCTTGATCATTCATATTTAACCCTTTCTAGTGAGCATTAGGGCATCAGACATAGAAAACTTAAATGAACTACACTTGAGGAGTTTAAATAAAAAGCCAAGATAGGCAAGAGTAAAAGGCCTTAGAAGGGAGCAACTATTTTTTATCCCAGAAACAAGAGGGAGGATCACTATACACAGACCACAGTGAAGGACAGTGAAGCAGAAGAAGGAAATCTGAACAGATAGAGCTATGGTAAAGAGTTTGGATATTATGCTGAGCTGGTCCAGGAGTAATCTGAAGACTTTTAAAGCATAGCTGTAACATGGTCTAATAGAAATATTTTTAAAATCACACTGTATACCCCCTGAAGATTATAAGAGAGTAAATTTTGATCTCTAATTTGGAGAAGATGAAGAGTTTATAAAGCGTAAGTTAGCCGTATTTTTATTTTGTTTGGGAGGGTTACATTTGGTTTTTCTCTTCTGAGTGATAAGTCATATTTTGACATATGAACTTACTTTATCTACAAGAACATAAAGGGATCTCTACTAGGTCATTAAATTTTCAGCTACCAGCCCAAAGGCCAGTAGTTCAAACCCACTTATAGGCACATCAGGTGACAGGCCTGACAACCTGCTCCTGAGGCCCTATGGAGAAGCTTTAATTGTACTCATGGAGCTGCTATGAGTCAAATCAACTTGACATCAGCTACCAGTGATATTAGAATACCCTGGTGGATGTGGCTTTAGACAATGGACAAGAGTTTAATGGTGAGAAAGAAAAAGAGTTAGAACACCTCTAACTCTGTGTACCTAAACCACAATTAAAATAAAATTTGGTTTAAAAAAAGAATACATCTAACTCTGTGTATAAGAAACATTTGAAACAGTGAATAACGATATAATACAGGTTTCTATAGAGTCAGAGAGCATAAAACGGAGATTCTGACAGTAAGTGATATTAATAGTTACTCAATAATCAGAGATATTGAAGTCAGAGAAAGGGGAAAATGGTAAGAGGATGAGGTCAACTCCAAGAGTGTGAATCCAAATCCGAGAAGTGGATTTGTTAATCTTTAGCATTAGATATGATAATCATAGGGAGTTCTGGTAGCCTAATGGTAAAGAATTGCCCTATCAACTCAAAGTCACGTGGTTCAAAACCACCAGCTGCTCTATGGGAGAACAATGAGAAGTCTTCTTCAGTGTGATTTTCAATCCCTAGAAAACTCACTGAAGTGTCAGCTATGAGTAGGTTTCAACTTTCCAGATCATAATAAACACTGTGTTAGTTGAAGCTATTTTATGTGAACAATTCCAAGATTCTATCAGATGTAAGTCTTCAGATTACTCCTGGACCAGCTCAGCATAATATCCAAACTCTTTTACACTAGTTGGTGTCCTAGAGTGAGGAAGTTAGTTCTGATAATTAGGTGGGTTTTAGTGACTTTTGTGCCAAGAATCTCAAGGACAGCTACTTGACCAACTAATTGGAAGAGATCTATATTTATTCCCATTCCTGAAAATGGTGATCCAACAGAATAAAAATTATCAAACAGTATCACACACAAGCAAAATCCGGCTGAAGATTATCCAAAAATGAGAGGAATCTGTCAGAAATACAGCTGGGTTTAGAAGAGGCTGTGGCACTTGAAAACATAATTGCCAATGTCAGATCGATCTTTGTTGAAAGCTTGAAAGCAAAGAGTAATAGAAGAATGTCTTTTTTATTTTATTTTACTTTATTTATTTATCTATCTATCTATCTATCTATTTATTTGACTACACAAAGGCATTTAACTGTGTAGTTAACAACAAATTGTGGCTAACACTGGGAAGAACAAGAGTCCCAGAACATTTGAAACCCATAAAGACCAAGAAGCAGTTGTCAGAACTGAGCAGGGAAATACTTCATGGTTCAAAATCAGGAAAGGAATGTTATAGAGATATCTCCTTTCTCCATACCTTTTCAATCTGTATGTGTAACAGATCATTTGGGAGGCTGGACTTTATGAGGAGGAATGCAGCATCAGGATTGGAGGAAGGATCAATAGCAACCAGCGTTATGCAGATGACACAACTTTGCTTGCTCAAACTGAGGAGGACTTGAAGCATTTGCAGGAGAAGGTCAAAGACTGCAGTCTTCAATATTAATTGAAGCTCAATACCAAGAAAATAAAGATTCTCACCATCAGGCCAGTTGGCAGAGTCATAATAGATGGAGAATGATTGACATTGTTGACATTTTCATCTTGCTTACATCCATAATACAGCTGTTGACACCAGCAGTCAGGAAATCAAAGATGAGTTACATTGGGAAAGTTGACTCTCAGGGACCTCTCCAGATGGCTGAAGAGCAACAATCTCAGGCTAGAATTAAGGTGCACCCGATCTAGGCTATGGTCTTCACAATTACTTGCTATGCATTAGAGAGCTGAATAATGGCTAAAGAAGAGAGATGAAGAATAAATGTCTTTGGGTTGTGGTGCTGGAGAAGAATACTGAACTATCATTCCATGTACCACCAAGAAAACAAACAGGTCTTCCCTAGTGAGGCTGAAATCTGGTTGCTCCTTGGAGGCAAGGATTTTGAAGCTCTGTATCACACACTTTCGGCCATGTTGCCAGGAGGGACTATTCCTTGGAGAAGGGCATCATGCTTGGAAGGGTATAGATATAGCACAGGAGAGAAAGACTCCAGATAAAAGAGATAGGCACAGTGACTGAGGTTATAGGGCAGGTGTGTCAGAGACTAAGATTGGTTCAGGATAGAGCAGGGTTAGAGATTCTCTTCATAGTGTCCCTAAAAGTCATAGATTATTGGACCACATATAGCAACAATGATGTCTGGACATTATTTTCTAGAAAATGATACATAGTTTATAAGAGGTGGTGCTTCCAGTGAGACTTGATACTATTTCTGGATATTTCCTGTTGAGGAGAAGCAGAAAAAACTATGTATCATTTGAGTAAAAGATATTGGTAAAAGAGTGTTTTTCCCGATGAGGAGATACAAAGCAAAAGAGGACACAGTTTGAAGAGAAGGAACAGTTGAGGAAATGAGGAGACAAGTAATGACACCATGTCCTGAATGGCGTAGCGGAAAAGGAAATTTGTAGCCTGTGCAAGAGATTTCATATTGAAAAGGAATAGAAATAAATTTTCTTTTGTTCCATTTTTTAAAATGACATGTCTGGGTGGACATGTAGATCTTCAGAAATGGAAATAAACAGACATTGAAGTAATTAAAATCAATATGATAGTTTCTGACTTTATCTCTTAGTGTTCTATTTTCCGTGACCTTATCTAATAGTTACTTTGTAAAAGATAAGGCATTGAGAACTTTTGAGTCTCTTTTCTCTATATTAAGTGTTATGATTATGTTACATTAATGAATTTGACACTGGAGTCCTTCTGAAAAAGAAATCTCAGTTTGTAGGAGCTTCTAGCACTATATTTAACTTTATCCAAAGATAAAGTTACTAATATGGATGGCACCTGTTTCTAGGTGGGTGGTAGCAGGATTCAGAATAACTGTTGCATGCCACAACTTTGGTGAGCTTACAGGAGGAAATAAATTCGTAAACTATAAATACCAGGAATGTCTAGAATTCCCAGAAGATTAAAAATAGCAGAAAAAAATGTCCAACATTTATTTGAAATACAAGGGCATAAGCGCAAGATTCTTAGACAAAAATGTAAGACATGTAGGAGGAAAAGTTGTTTTGAAAACAAATCCATCTTTTAAAATAGACCATTATATTTCGAGATCTTCATAAATACTGATAGGAATTTGATATGGGAAATTGCTGAAATCAAGGATATATAGCATGAGTATCTGGCAAAGGGAACCCACTGCCTGACCTTTGTTATTCAGCCTCTTATGCTCCCTCACCCTAAAAGTGTAATTGTTTTTCAGCTATAACCTCCATTCTTCTTTTCTATCACACTATAAATGTTTAAAAGTTTCTCACATGAGGATTTTTTGCATGTGCCTACCTGTTTGATTCTTAGATTTCAGTCATTTTCATCCATCTAAACTATACTTGATAATATTGTGACTATTTCTGTTAAGGGTTTCACATACATCTTTATTCCATTTATATAGTTTATAGCTCGGTAGAAAGGAAATGATTCATAATCAAATTGTGAAAATGTCCAATCCTTTTATTATCATTCTGTCTTTCAAGGTTTTAATGCTTTTAGTCACTGCATATAATTATTATTCCTTTAAAGGAACTTTTTAGGTAAGTTGAGAAGATGAGACGCTTAGCCAAATAGGGAAGAGATAAAATGTGGAATGCTCTTAAAGGTTTAATAAAATCTTATAAATGGCATAGTGATGGATTCTAGAACCATGACTCAGAGGAGAGGAATATTACTAAGTTGGTCCATTCACATGATACTCCTGCCATTTTTGAAATATTTCATCTTCTGGAATGGCTAGCAAAAGCTTAATGAAGACAAATGCTTTGTTACAAAAATAGGTCTATTCTCTAAGGATACAAAAAATAAAAGCCTCTCCTTTGTTGTTTTCTTCCTGATTTTATTATTTTAATCTAAACTCTAACTTTGGAAGAGTAAGCATAGACTACGAATATTATTTCAGTTAAGATATTAGGAAAAATTGATAAATTTATAAAATCCCGTTTATTGAAAGAAACTAGTCTATATACTAGTAACTTAAGATCAAATGAAGTTATTTAAATAACATAGAGGCCTTGGGAGGAAGTGTGGCAAGTTCAAAGGAAAGTAGTCTCTAGAATTCTAATTTAGACTATATGACCCAGGCATAAGGAAAGAAATTTAAATAGACATTCTGCTCCATTTGTTTGTTTGGAGAACTTCATTATTTTTAGTAGATGGAAGAGGCTGACTTTATTGTGTGGTTATACTTTTGAGACTATCTAATAATCAGCTTTCCTTAGTGTGCTTGACATGAATATGATTAGGATTGCTATATTTATTTACCAAATGAAAATGAAGGATACCCGCTTAAATCTTAATTTCAGATTAATGAAAGAATCGATGCCGTGAACTCAAATCCACTGGAACTTGGGTTATTAGGTTAATGTAACAAAACTCTGGAGACCCTAATTTCCTCCATGTTTTATTTTAGAAATAAAATTTCCATTTTCTATCTTCATAGGTTTTAAAAGAAACTTTCACAGTATAGTAAGATGTTAAAGTAAATTAAATATAATTTGTAGAGAAAAATAACAGACTAGAAATAGTTAGATTTTATTTGTTTATGCTTGTTTTTCTGGTCTGCCAACTAGAAATTAAATAAATGCTAAAAATGTTAAAAAATATTCAAAAGCAATAATTTTATATTATTACTGCCTTTTATGCTATTAAATTATGCTATTACTTTATATTAATTGTTACATTATAATAATTTATATTGTTGTTGTTGTTATATGCCATCGAGTCGCTTGCGACTCATAGCGACCCCTATGTACAACAGCCCTAAACTCCGCTCTGTCCTGTGCCAATCGCACCATCTCTGACACTCCCATCCCAATTATCCCAGTCACTGAATCAATCCACCTCATAGAGGGCCTTCCTCTCCTGCGCCGTCCCTCCACCCTCCCAAGCATGATGTCCCTCTCCAAGGACCGGTCTCTCCTCACAACATGTCCAAAGTATGTTAGACGGAGCCTCAGAAACCTTGCCTCCAAGGAGATACCCGATTTAACCCTTTCCAGGACAAATCTGTTTGTTTTCCTAGCAGTCCATGGTATTCTCAATACTCTTCTCCAGCACCACAGCTCAAAGGCATCAATTCTCTTTCTATCCTCCTTGGTCATTGTCCAAGTCTCTGATGCATAACAAGTGATTGCAAAGACCATGGCCTGTATCAGACATGTTAAATGCTAAAAAAAAAAAAAAATACTGATTTCATTTTGAGAATTCTTTACTATATGAAGAATGGAAACAGGGAAATAGTTTATAAACTCTTCGTATTTTTCCTTCTTCAACCAACAATTTACCAACAGAAGGGAGGTGAAAGGGAATTTTAAAACAATCATAGTATTTTCTCCAAATAAAACTCTTATTTGTCTTGTGATCCCAAAGGCACGTGGTTCAAATTCACCAGCTGCTTTGTGAGAGAATGATGAGCAATCTGCTCTCATACAATTTATTGCCTCTAAAAATATGCCGGAAAGTCAGCTATGAGTTGGTTCCAATTTGAAGGCACACAACAACAACAACAACAACAGTCTATTTGAGTTGGCATTACATTTCCCATCCAATCAAATCTCAGAGTGACAGTATAGTTTTTGCGTGTTTTTTATTGTTGTTGTGCACCATCGAGTCAGATCCAACCCATAGCTGACACTCCAGCAGGTTTTCAGAAGCAGCTAATTATATCGGAGGAGACAGCCCATCCTTTTCCCATGGAGCAACTAGGGAACTAATAAACAGCAATCTCCTTGTTTCCAAATCTGTACAATCTGAATTATGAGAAAATAATTTGTCAAGTGAATGGGAAATGATTTATAGCATTTTAAGTAATCTGCATTGGGGGGAAGACCCCTACATTAAATGTTTACATGCTCAAGGGCCAAGCATAATAGAGATCCTAGTTGTTTTTTCCTAACGTTCAAATCCACCAGGTGTTTGACATGCTTACTTTTTTAAAATTAATTTTAATGAAAGTTGACAGAGACTTAGGGTTTCCAGTCATTCATTGTTGCACCTTTCTCCCTACCCACCTTCCCCCCCCCCAATTCACTCTTCTCCTTGAAAAGAAAGAAAAACTCTTTCATTGTTATGCAATCCCTCCCCCCCAAGTCCACTTCACTATGCAGCCTTCACTCTGGACTTCTGTAATGACAAGGATACCCATTCTTATATCCCTTTTAAACAGCTCTCTCCCTCATCTGTTTCAAGGCAATATACATCATTCCTCCCCTCCTTTTCTGTCTTCTCTCAACCCTAATGTCAGTCCCATTTTACAACAGTGGTCCTATGAAATATTTGTCCTTTTGTAACAGAGATATTTCACTCAGCATAATGTCCTCCAGGATCATCCATTTTGCATAATATTTCATGAGTTCCTTGTTTTTCAATGCTGCGTAGTATTGCATTGTTTGAATATACCAGAGCTTCTCTATCCATTCATTTGTTGATGGTCACTTGAGTTGTTTCCAGCTCTTTGCTATGGTGAACAAAGGCACAGTAACATGGGTGTGCATGTATCTGCTTGGGTGGCAGTTATGGGTTTTTTTAGGGTAAATTCCCAGTAGTGGAATTGCTGGGTCAAATAGTATCTCTATTTGCAACTTCTTGAGAAAGTACCATACTGCCTTCCATAGTGGTTTCACCATTTTCCACTCCCAAAAACAGTGAATAAGGGTTTCAGTTTCTCTGCAACCTTGCCAGCATTTGATGTTTGATGTTCTACTAAATTTTGCTATTCTTCCTGGGGTGAGATGATATCTCATAGTTGGAAGTCGGTATCTATTATAAACCCAGAAATCTTTAGTCAACTCATGGCTTACTCTTTTTATTTTTTTTAAAAAATTTTATTATTTTGTGTGTGTGTACTGCCAAACTGGATCTGACAGGAACAGGAGGAGATTACCCCTCCTTCTCCCGCAGAGCGTCTAGTGGATTTGGATCACATGCCTCTGGAATTGCAGTGCAACTTCTTGCCACTAGGCCACCAGAGCTTCCTCATAGCTTACTCTTCACTGGATTTCCAAGCCTGTAAATCACTTAGGAAGAGAGTTCCCATCTTTTTAACAAGGATTGGCTCGTGAATTTGAATCACCAAAGAAGCATAGGCTTGTGTTCACAACACAAACCTCTATAAACGACACCTCAATAAGAGCCCCTTACAACTAAGTATGTTTTTGTTGCTATTGCGTATCTTGACATCTGATCCAACCCATAGCTGATGCTACTGCAGGTTTTCAGAGGCACATAATTACAGGAGACAAAATTGCCCATCTTTCTTGCACTGAGCAACTGAGGGATTCAAACAGCATGCCTTTGCATTTTAAGTGCAATCCCTTTCCACTAAGCCACTAGAGTTCCCTAAAATAAGTCTATTTAAAGTATACACATTTATTTTATATGTATACTTAAAGTATATTTAAAAATATACTTCTAAAAATATAAGTGCAGGTAATAAAACTAGCACACATCTATTTAATATTTTAATATGCACAAATATGAATGATTTCTATTCTTTTCACTTGTCTCTTTATGTGATTCTTAGCAACAGTATCTATAAAAGTGCTTCAGACATGTCCTAACCAGGTAACATTTCTGCTTTAGTGTAAGTACTTTAGTCATTGAATTACTGTTCCTGACAACTGGTTTAGAGTTGCTTCTTACACTGCACCACTTTCTGGCTCCTTAGGCAAAAAGAGCCTTTTAAATCTCAACCAATTAACATCTTTCATTATTTTCTGTGGATACTTCCTAATTTTCTTTACTTTCTGTGTAATAACAGAATGTAAGATTGACAAGACTTATTCTCCACCATTTTTATGAAGACGTTTGCTTCAGAGTGCTTTGATTGGTGTGTCCTATACCTCTTTCCCATACTTGTCTAGCTTCAACAAAATCTGTCTAAGCTTTTCAGTATAAATGATATTTCTTCTGTGAATCTCTCTCCAGGTTTGTAGCAAAAAGGGATTATGAAAATGGATAACTTTATTCTCTTCACTGTCTTACAACATTCTTAATAATTCTCCTTTGGAATTTATGATATTATGCATTGTGTTATGGTGACTATGATTCATTTCTGCCTCCTCAGCTATTTTATAAGACCACAGAGGCAAAGCTTTTATAAATTTATTTTATATCCCATGATTATCTAGCAGAACTCTGTGCCCATAACAATCAGGCAGTAGTAGCTAACTGAAAGAATCTTACAGGCTGACATATTTTCAGTCTAGCTAACATACTAACTACAAAGTATGTTAATATAAAGTCTATGTTTACTACTTGAATACAACTTGTATTTGCTATCTAATAATTGTTGTTGTTGTGGTTGTTATGTGTTGTCGAGTCGCTTGTAACTCATAGCGACCCTATGCACAACAGCCCTAAAGTCTGCTCTGTCTTGTGCCAATCGCACTGTCTCCGACACTCCCAGCCCAATAACCCCAGTCACCGAATCAATCTACCTCATAGAGGGCCTCCCCCTCCTGCACTGTCCCTCCACCCTCCCCAGCATGATGTCCTTCTCCAAAGACCAGTCTCTTCTTACAACATGTACAAAGTATATTAGACAGAGCCTCAGAATCCTTGCCTCCAAAGGGCCACCCTGTTTAACCCTTTCCAGGATGAATCTGTTTCTTTTCCTAGCAGTCCATGGTACTCTCAATACTCTTCTCCAGCACCACAGCTCAAAGGCATCAATTCTCCTTCTGCCCTGCTTGGTCATTGTCCAACTCTCTGATGCATAACAAGTGATAGCAAAGACCATGTCCTGTATCACATGCACCTTAGTCTCCAGAGAGACACCATTGCTCTTCAGTACGTTGGAGAAGTCCCTAAAAGCAGACTTTCCCATGGCAATGCACCTTTTAATTTCCTGGCCACTGGTGCCAAGACTGTTGACTGTGGAGCCAAGCAAACTAAAGCAATGAACAATCTCAATCTCTTCACCATCCATCCTGATGCTTCCAATTGGTCCAGTGGTGAGAATCTTTGTCTTCCTGACATTGAGCCTCAGTCCATATTGTAGGCTGCAGTCCTTGACCCTCTGCAGCAAGTGCTTCAGGTCCTCCTCAGTTTCAGCAAGCAGGGTTGTGTCATCTGCGTAACGCAGATTGTTGATAGATCTTCCACCAATCCTGATGCCACAATTCTCCGCATAGAGCCCAGCTTCTCGGATAATCTGTTCTGCATACAGGTGAAAAGGTATGGAGATAGGATGCATCACTGGCGTATGCCCTTCCCAATTTTGAACCATGCAGTGTTCCCGTACTCTGTTCTGATGACTGCCTCCTGGCCCAAGTATAGGTTTCGCATTAGAATGATCAAGTGTTCTGGGATTCCTATTCTTCTCAGTTAGCCGTAATTTGTTATGATCTACACAGTCAAATGCCTTTGCATAGTCAATGAAACACAGATAGACATTCCTCTGGTATTCCCTGCTTTCAGCTAAGATCCATCTAACATCAACTACAATATCCCTAGTACCACTACCCCTTCTAAACCCAGCCAGGACTTCTGACAGTTCTCTGCTGATGTGCTGTTCCAGTCATTTTTTTTTTTTAAATCTTCAGTAAAATCTTGCTTGCATGTGAAATCAGTGAGATTTTTCTATAGTTTCCACACTCTGTTGGGTCTCCTTTCTTTGGAATGGGAACAAATATAGATCTTTTCCAGTCAGTTGGTCAAGTGGTTGTTCTCCAGATTTCTTGGCACAACTTGGTGAGCACGTCCAGGGCAACATCTGTTAGCTGAAATATTTCTACTGGTATACCATCTATTCCTGGGGCCTTATTTTTTGCTATTTCCTTCAAAGCAGCCTGAACTTCTTCTTTCATCGCCATAGGCTCTTGCTCGTATGTTGTTTCTTGAAATTCTTCTGTGTCTGCCAATTCCTTTTGATACAGTGACTCAGTATATTTTTTCCATCTTCTTTTAATGCTTCCTGGATCATTTAATATTCTGCTTAAAGCATCCTTGATTATAGCAACTCGAGGTTTGAATTTGTTCTTCAGTTCCTTGAGCTTAAGATATGCTGAGCGAGTTCTGCCCTTCTTATTTTCTGACTCCAACTTCTTGCACATTTCATTGTAATATTTTACTTTTTCATCGTGTGCTGCCTTTTGAAATCTTCTATTAAATTCTTTAGTATCTTCAATTCTTCTTTGTGCTTTGGCATCTAAAAATAGAAGCTAAATAAATTTGTAAATATACAAAGTAGTTGTCTCTATCAAATAAGTTATTCTAGTTTTGTTGATGACATGAAAATTTCAACCCTTTATATGAAATATGCAATATCAAGTCTATGTGATAAAGAACTGTTGTGTTGTCATTGGGTACTGCTGACCCTCCAGCAGGTTTTCAGATGCAGTTAATAGCACAGGAAGAGACTGCCCAACCTTTTCCCACAGAGCAGCTGGTGGCCTTGAACTGGGTACCTTTGGATTTCAGCGCAGCTGCTCACCATTAGGCCAATATTTTCAATAAAGAACTACACTTATTTAAAAACCACATTGCTAGTAGACTAGCTAATTCATCAATGAAATCAACAAACACAAGTATTTCCAAAACACATTTTAAATATATATGATTTATAGAGAAAATATTTTTGCAAGATTTTATAAATTTTGAAGGTACAAGTATAGTCATTGTTGTCTTTCATTTTCATAAACAGAAATTATAAAAGCCCTACCTTAGCTCATTCGAAACCCAATTTGGGATTTGTGAACTTTCACTCAAATAAAAAATTAAATAACTCTAATTTGTGATTTAGCAATTGTTGTCGTGATGTGCTGTTGAGTTTACTTTAACCCAGAGTGACCCTATGAACAATAGCGCTGAACTTTGTCCTATTCTGAGCCAACCTTATGATCTCCAACATAGCTGACCTTATTGACACAGTTACGTGTCCATTCATCTCACAAAGAGTCTTCCTTTTCTGTGCTAACACTCTAGCCTTCTAAGTATAATGTCCTTCTCCAAGGACTTGTCCTCCCCAGCAACATATCCAAAGTATGTGAGACACAGCTTCAAAATCCTTCTCTCCAAGGAACAAACTTGTTTCATCCTCTCCAGGACAGTTTTTGTTTGTTTGCTTTTTGGTTTGGTTTTTTTTTTTTTTTGGCAGTCCATGGTATGTTCAAAACTTTTCTCCAGCATTACCACTCACAAGACATTGATCCTTATCTCATCCTTGTACGTTATCAAGCTATCAGATGCTTAGCAAGCAATTGAGAACACCATGTCCTGGATCAGGCACACCTTAGTCTCTAAACTGACATCATTGCTCTTTAGCAATCTTTAGAGATCCTTGACAGATTTTCTCAGTCCAACTCATCTTTTGATCTCCTGAATGCTGTTACTAACAGTGTAAATTCTGGAGCCAACCAAGGTGAAATCATCAACAGCTTCAGTCCTTTCACTATCCATCATGATATTGCCTATTGACCTGGGAGTGAGGATTTAGCAACAAGTCATACTCATATTTAGCAAGCCCATAAGATCAACATCAAGAAGACAAAGATTCTGATCACTGGGCCAACTGGCAGCACCATGATGGATGGAGAAGAGATTGAGGTTGTTAACAGTTACTGCTTGCTTGGCTCCACAATCATAGTCTTTTCTTTCCAATCTCTCCACATCCTTGACAAGATTTATTGTCTGCTGTCCGTTTGGACTGGACTTTGCCATTGTTGCTTGGATGAGATGAGATGAGATCCTACTGAAGACTTATTTGATTTGTATCTAATAACTAGAGACTTTTGAATATTTCTTCATGTGTTTCTTGCCCATCTGAATGTCTTCCTTCATATCTTGTGCTTATTTTGTCCTGTGCCTTCTTGATGTTTGAATCCACTGCTGTTGTTGTTAGGTGCTTTCAAATTGAGTTCATTCAGATTTGGTTATTGTTGTTGTTAGGTGTCATCAAGTTGGCTATGACTGCAGCCACCCTAGGAACAACAGGTCTGAACCTTGCCCTATCCTGTGCCATCCTCACTGTCTCTGATATACTTGAACCCATACTTACAGTCACTGTATCAGTCCATATTCTTGAGGGTATTCCTTTCTTTCTCTGACCCTCCACACTTCCATCATGGTGGGGTACCCCCCTACCAAGGACTACCCGCCCCAGCTGGCAACATACCCAAAGGATGTGAGCCGAAGTTTTACTATCCTTGCTTCTAAGGTACAGGCTGGTTGCATTGTATCCAAGCAGACTTATTTGTTCTTTTGGTAGTTCATGGGATATCTAGTACTGATCCACACCATCACAATTCAAAGGCATACATCCTTCCTTCATTCTTAGTAATTGCCCAACTTTCACATGCAAAGGGTGCAATTGAAAAGTCCATGCCTTGAATCAGGCACATCTTTAACTGAAGCCTTGACAGGGCAGGGTTCAGAGCTGCTGTACATAGGGTCGCTATACATCACTGGCGATTCACTGGCACATAACAACAATAATATACTATGACAGGCTTGGAATCAGGAGTGGCATCCACATCCTATCATGCCTCTGGAAACTTTATGAACTTTGATAAATGTCTATGGTTGTAGAGGGGCTTCAGGCCTTTTGTTCACAGGTTTGCTATGAGTCATGCTCAACTCGAAGGCAGTCACCAACAATAACTTGCTCTTTAGCACCTTGGAGAGATCCTTAACAGTAAATTTTCTCAATGCAACACCTCATTTGTGTTCTTATCTACTTTTACCAAGTGTGTTAATTGTGGATCTGAATAAGGAAAAAAGTCATTAACAACTTCAAATGTTTCTTCATCTGTCATGATGTTGCCTATTGGCCTGGAAGTGAGGACTTCTATTTTCTTGATGTTGAGATGCAAAGACTTTTTATGCTAATGTATAATCTGTAATGAAGTCACAGAAAAATGAGTACATCTAGACTTAACTCTGTTGGGTGAAGCATTTCAATTATTCTTTTAATTCCTGGAAAATTGTTTTCATAAATATAGCTTGATATTCATCCTTCAGTTCTTGATTATATGTTACCTCTTGAAATGGTTGAATACCAACCAATTGTAGTTATACTATATTTTACTTTGTGTTTTAATGATGATCTAATTATTCTCTTCTTAAAAAAATTAGTATTTCTAATATGAAAAAGTGTTACCTTGCTCTTAGTTCATTCATACTTTCAGCAGTTATATAATATTTTTTCTGAACATTGAACATAGAGTAGTGAATAAAGTAGAAAATAACAAAAAATAAGTTTGTATTTTTCTGAATAAATAAACATGTATTACATGTATATTTGAGTATTTGCAATGTACTAGATATGATTAGGATGAGTCTGTACCATTACTACTTCTATCGTTGTTGTTGCTTTTGTGTTGTACTGAGTCAGAATTAACTCATAATTACTCAAGAATAGATTGCCCTACTTTCTCCCTTGAAGTAGCTGGTAGAGTTAAACTATGTTCCTGTGGGTTGGCAGCACAACTCCTTACCACTAAGATAGAAAGGATTGACTTTGTCAATGATTTTATCTTGCTTGGGACAACAATAAACATCCTTGACACAAGCAGTCAGGAGATCAGGAGACTTTTTATATTTGGCAAGTCTGCTGTCAGGGATCTCTCCAAAATGCTGAAAATCAGTGATGTCAGTCTGAAGACTGAAGTGCGATTCAGCCCATTATCTTTTCAGTCACATGCTACCATATAAGAGCTTGACAATGAATAAGGATGGTAGAAAAAGAATTGATTCATTTAAGTTGTGGCCTTATAGACAAGTACTGAATGTCCCATGGACTGCCAAAAGAACAAACAGATATGTCTGGAAAATATGAACCAGAATGCTCTACTGATGCAAAACTCGTGAAGCTTTGTCTCTTACTTTTTGGGTATATTTGTAGAAGAGGCTCTTCCTTAGAAAGAGACATCTTGCTTAGAAATACATAGGGTCAGTGAAGGAAAGGAAGATTCCCAACAAGAAGAATTGACACAGTGACTGCAACAATTGTCTCAAGTGTGTCAGAGTGATGAGGATGGCACAGAAAAGGACAGTATTTTGGTCTATTTTTCATAGGCTATCTAGGAGCTCTAGGGCCTAATGGCAATAAGGGATGCTGCAATTCTTAAGTCATGAGGTTTGATGCCAACAGCTGCTCCACAGGAGAAATATGGGCAGTCTCCTCCTATGTGATTAACCTCTGAAAACCTACCAGAGGGTCGGTCAGCTGTGGTACGATTACGACTCTGTGGTATACAATAACAACAACAACAGCAACAACTAGGAGTTGAATTCACCCCATGACATCTAACAACAATAAATGCTGTTATGCTATTTTTAATCAATTAATTAATTTAATTCTAATGGTCAATTTTTATTTCTCAACTTTCTTGCCTTGTCTATAGATATTAATAAACCTAATTTCTCTCTTGGCCTTGATACACTTCCTTCATGCGTTTTCCAGTATCCCATCTCTCTTGAATTCCCTCCAATTTCATTTCTTTTGTCTCATTGTTTCATTGTCTCAGTCTCCTATGCTGGATTTCTCTCTTCTTCCCTATGACTCAGTGTTAATTTTTCTTCCTTTTTGTGTCTACAATGTCTTGGTAATTTTAGTACAATCACATTGTTTTAAATACCATCTGCCGGTGGGTGGCATCAAATTTGAAGTTCTAACCTTGACCTCTGAAATGAACCCTAATATGTGTACTTCTGTGCCTACTCAAAATCTTCATTTAGATGTTGAGCAGCTTTGTCAACATATCCAAAAGTACACTTCCTAATTTTAACCCAGACCATTTTAATCTTGTTGAATGACTACCTCATCTTTCTAGATACTGAGCCCTAAATCCTTTGGCTCATTGTGAACTTTTCTTTCTTTGCCAAGTACTGTATCCATCCATTCGAATTGTTGAAAAGATATCCACAATCTGTTCATTTTATATCACCTTCACTACTACCACCTAGACTGAAACTCCATCAAATTTCACTTTAATTACTTTCCTTGGTCACCTAACAAATATCCATTTATATCCTCATGTAGTTAGAGTCTATTTTCAACAAAGCTCAGGTTGTTATGTTGTGTTACTAGGTGATATTGAGTCTACTCCAACCCAGAGTGACCCTAAGAACAACGATTGACCTTGACAAAAACTTTGAACAACAAACCTGACCTTCTGTGACATGCTTATAATTTCCATCATACTCAAACCCATTGTCAATCCATCATTGTTGAGGGTCAGCTTCTCATTTTCTAGACTATTTTCCCAGCATGATCTTCCCACCCCAATGGCTCTTGTCTTCAGACAACATACCTAGAAGTATGTGAGACAAACTTTGAACTTCCTTGCCACTGAGGCAAATGGGGACTTCCTCCAAGACAGATTTGTGTGCTCTTTTGGCGATCCATGCTATCTATATTCAGTATTCTTTCCCAACACCACAGTTCTTTTTACATTTTCTTAATGCATTTTCCAACTTTTACATATGTATAAAGCAATTGAAAATGCCATAGTTTGGGTCTGGAGTGCTTGATTCTTTAAAGGGACATCCTTGCTCTTTAGGACTTTAAAGATGAATATCTTTTTTTAAAGAAATGAAATTTTATATACATATACACACACACACATATGAATGTATAAAGTACTTGAAATGAAATTTAAGTAAAACATACAAAGAATGTGTATAAGACCATTTTCTGTCAAGTTAATTCTAGTTTCTGGTGATCCTCTGTGTGCCAGGGCACAACTCTGTTTCGTTGGTTGTTTGCTATTTTTACTGATGTAAAAATGTGGGTAAGATAGATTGTATTATACATATCAATAAAACTAATTTCATCAAACATGTTATACAGAAATCACCAGCTTTCACTGCCTTATTTTTCATCTCTAAAACACAGAAACTCAGTGCTTACTGACTCAAGATTTCCCTCCTTTTCAGGTGTTTCTTCTAAGAATCCTGATTAAGCTCAAACTGCCAATATTTTCCCTGTCATTTGTACCATCTAGGGCATCATAGAATTCACACAGAGTTCTCTATATATAATGCATATTTAGTTGACTTAAAGAGCTCCGATGGCCTATTGGGTAAGGAGTTGCACTGCTAACCTGAAGGCAGGTAGTTTGAATCCGTCAGCTACTCCCAAGTAGAAAGATTTGTTGTTAGGCATTTTCAAGCTGAGCATGAGTCGTAGCGACCCTGTGAACCACAGTTCTGAACCCTGTCCTATCCTGTCCCATGCTCATCCTCTCAGACAGTGACTGTGTCAGTCCATCTCATTAAGGGTTTCCCTCTCCTCTGACTCTCCATTTTCCCAAGCATGACTTCCCTTTCCAAGGAATAGCCTTTTAACAACATGTCCAAAAGGTGTGAGATGAGGCTTTGTCATGTTTAACTCCATGAAGCACTCTGCTGTACTTTCACCAAGGCATATCTTTTGTTTTGTTTTGTTTTGGTGGTTCATAGGATATTCAGTACTCTTCTCCAAAACCAAAATTTAAAGGCATTACATTTATCATAATTAAAGTAATTGTTTGTTGTTGTTGTTGTTGTATACCTTAGGGTAGGAACCAATCCCTCTGGTGGGTTTTCAGAGGCAGTTAATTGCTTGAGAGGAGATTTCCCACCCTTCTCCCATGGAAAAGCTGGTGGCCTTCAGGACTGCAGCACAGCTTTTTGCCACTAGGCCACCTGAGCTCCTAGCAACATATAATTTAATTCCCAAGATAACAAACTGTCAGATAGGCATTATACCTCTAACAGCAAACCATAAAGACAATCAGGCATACAAATATCATGGCATAGGACATGTTTTTCTGACCCTAGTAGAGGCTCATGGCAGTGTGGCAGGATAGGGTCATAAATGGGAGTATTTGGCACAAACAGTGGCTCAGTTGGATCTTTGGTGTTGGGGCTTGGCATGAACCACGCCCGCAGAGACACAGCCCAATGATGGGACTATCTCATCCCTTGGCATGCATCTGAGAGCTGGACAATGTATAAGGATCACACAAGAGGAATTGTGCCTTTGAGTTAAAGTATTGGAGAAGAACACTGAGAATCCCCTGGAATGACAAAAGAACAAATAGATGTGTTTTGGTAAAAATACAGCTAGAGGACTTCTTGGAGACAAAGGTAGAGAAGCTTCATCTCTCGTTCCTTGGGCATGTTACTAAGAGAGGCTATTCCTCAGAAACGCACAACATTCTTAAAAGATAGAGGGTCCAAAACCAAAACAAAACAAAGAAAAAAGAGAGAGAGGGAGACTCCAGTGAGATGGACTGACACAGTGACAGCAGAAATGGGCTCAGAGAAAATGAGGATAGCACTAAATATAATACTCAGGTCTATAGATGATATGGTTGATATGAGGTGTACTTGATAGCATATTATAACAACAAAAACTGATTATGAGGAACTGTACTAAGGTGCACCTGATACAGGCTATATAGACTTCACAATTGTATGAAATGCATCAGAGAGTTGGACAGTGACTAGGCATGAAAGAAAGAGAATTGATGCCTTTGAGCTGTGGTGCTGGAGACGAGTGTTGAATATACCATGGACTGCTAGACCACACAGGTTTGTCTTGGATAAGGTTAAGCCGGGATGCTCCTTGGAGTCAATGATTCGGAGGCTTCGTCTGACATACTTTGGGCATGTTACAAGGTGGGACCAGTCCTTGGAGGGGACATCATGTTCGGGAGAGTGGAAAGATAGTACATGAGAGGAAAACCCTCGATGAGATGGATTAATTCAGTGACTGGGGTAGTTAGAGTAGGTGTGTCAGAGACCGTAAGGTTGGCACAGGTTAGAACAGAGTTTAGGGCTCTTGTACCCAGGGTCACTATGAGTTGTGAGCGACTCAACAGCACATAACAACAACATACTAATGATCCCATATTACTACTACTCATCATATAAGACTATAAGAAAATATTAGGAAAACATTGAATGTCCCTTATAAGTATAAAGATTTTTTCAGTATTTTGAATTGTCTTATTCTTTTCTAGATAGCTTTCATTTTCCATTTATACGTCATGCTAAATGTTCAGAGAGCTAAGTGTCTGAAACACTATTTATTTTATATGCTGATTAAATAATGTTCAAAAATTATAGCCTAAAAATTGCACCATGCAACCATAACCACAGTCTCAGATTATTCTCATAAATGTGTTTTCATCTCATTTAATTAATATAATTTCACTTAAATTTATTATTAAAATTTAAGTAACAGCAGTCTGCTAAAATTTAACATGAAGTTGTATATGCTTAGCTTTGAAATCTCCTTACTTTCTATAATAAGAATATAGGTGATAGAAATTTAATAGCATCAAGATTATTGTGAAAAATACTTTTTAATATCCAATCTAACTCCTAATATTGTTGTTGTTGCTAGGTGCTGTAGAATTACATATGATTTACTTCAACCCTATGAACAGCAGATCTCTTCTTCTATCCTGTGCCATCCTATTATCCCAGACACTCTTGAGCCATTGCTTCAGTCACTGTATCAATCTATCATGTTGAAGAGCTTCTGTTTTTCAACTGACCTTTCACCTTTGCAAGTGGTCCCTTCCCAAGGAATATCTCCAAACAATATTCCCTAAGTATGTGAGACAATAATTTACCATCCTAGCCTCTAAGGAGCACTCTGGATGTATTGTTTGTTGTTTTGACAGTCACGTGATATCCAATACTCTTCTCCAACACCACAACTCAATGGTATTGATTATTCCTCTGAGATACTTTTTTATTCCCCTGCTCTCAGATGCATGGCAGGTGATTGGAAAAAACTACGGTTTAAATCAGGGACACCTTGGTCATTAAACTGACATTATGACTCTTTGGGAATTTTGATAGAATATGAGGAGACATTACATTGGGAAAGTCTGCTGTCTAATTGTTCATTACAATAACAATTAAAATTTTAGGGAAAAAACAACCCTATCATGAACCCAAGCATCAGCATCTTCTTGGGATAGAACAACAAGATTGATCACTTCACATTATATTCAGCATCTTTAGTTCTACTCTTTTCTCCGGAAAATTATCTCAAAGTGAATCAAAATAAAAATCCTTTTGTTTTGTTAAGCAAAAGTATTTTCTATGGCAGTAGTCATTTAAAAGCAAAGTATCTCATTGGATATTATTACCTAGGTACAATATTTGCACAAAATCACATTTTAAAAAGAATATAAGCAGTCATGCATTTGATAAGGACAGAATTTTGAGAATATTTTTCCTTTTATTTTCTTCAAGAGACATTTTTAACCTGACTAATAAACTAAACTGTAGAGGAATTGGTAAAACTTTGTATTTCTTCTTGGATAGCGTTAGTGAGAATATAATAAGACAGCCAACAATCTTATCAAGTTATTAACTTTAAATCTCTTATTTACTTTAGAATTTCAAGAGATGTGGAAGACAAAAAAACCCAGGGAGATGAATCAGGGAAAGACTTGAACTATTTCATTTCCTACAGCATTTAAAAGTCTTAACTCCTACGATGTAACTATATCATGTGACCAAAATTGTAATGAAGCCTGTGAATTAACTTAAATCAAGCATTTGTTTGCCTTTCCCGGTGATATTGAGCTGGTTATCAAACAGAAATCATTTAGTATATAAAAGCTATGGAAATCTGCTCTTATTAAATAGAAAAACCAAAATAAGGAAACAAATAAACCTTACTGCCTTCAAGTAGATTCTAGCTCATAATTACCCTCTATTGAGCTCCCAACCCTGTACATCTTTATAGAAGGAGACTGCCAAGCTTTATGTAAAGGAGCAGCTGGTAGATTTAAACTGACAACATTTTTGTTAGCAAAATAAATGAAATTGTATCCCATTCCCCCCAAAAAAGTTGTTCCAACAGAAAATAGAATGTAGACCTTACCGAACAATATCATCAATAGCACATGCAAACAAAGTTTTTCTGTAGATTTTCTTAAAACTACTCGAACAGTACATCGGTAGAGAACTGCTAGAAATACAACCTGTATTTAAAAGGGGTCATGGCACTAGAGAAATCATTATTGATGTCAAAAGATTCTTGGCTAAAAGATACCATGACTGAAAGTACCTTCTGGTACTTTTGGCAAAGAATTCCAGAGGATATCTCTTTGAAGTTTACAGACTGTGTCGATCACAGCAAATTGTGACTAATTTTGGGAAGAATGGGAATCCCAGAACACCTGATGGTATTCATGCAAAACCTATACCTAGACCAAGATGCCATTGTCTGAACAGAGCAAGAGAACAATGCATGGTTCAGTTTGGCATTTCCTCAAAAATCTGAACATAGATACTCCATATGACCCAACTATTCCACTGCTAGGAATATACCCCAAGAAAATTATAACTGAGACTCAAATGGAGATTGGTACACCAGTGTTCATAATAACATTATCCCCAGTTGAAAAAAACATAGAAATAGCCCAAATTCCCAACAACATTCAAATGGATTGAGAAATTGTAGTATATTCACATGATGAGATACTATGCAGCACCCAGGAGTAATGATAATGAGACATACTACATAACTTCGAAGAAACTAAAGAGCTTGTCCAACAACATTCAGATGGATTGAGAAATTGTAGTATATTCACATGATGAAATACTATGCAGCACCCAGGAGTAAAGATAATGAAACATACTACATAACTTCGGAGAAAATAAGAATATTACACCAAGTGAATTAAATCAGTCTCACAAGGATAAGACCTTTATTATAAAAATAGAATGGTAACTAGGAAACATGGGTGGCGGTCGAAGAAAGGAACAGTTGGGAAAAGAGGGATGAGGATGGGCAAGGGGGAAATCACGGGGTCACATAATTTGGTGGTTGGAAGGAGGGAGTAAAGGAACTGAAAAGATGGGGTAATAATGAGCACAGTCCAAAGGTGATTAATTTTATAAAACACAATGTATGGGGATGATATGGGATGGGAATGAAACGCAAAGTGAATGAAGGAAAGTTTGAAACACAATGTATACAAATTCTGTATGCAAAGCAATATAAAATTTTCTAAAAAGAAAAAACAGAGTGAATCCTTTCTCCATAGTTTTTAAATCTGTATTCAGAATAGATCATTCAAGAGAATAGACTTTATGGAGGAGAATGTGGCATCAGTGTTGGAGAACAACAGTATATCAGCAACCTGTATTATGCAGATGACACAACCTTGCTCACTGAAACTCAGGAGGACTTCATGCATTTTCGTCAGAAGAACAAGGACCTCAGCCTTCAATATAGATTGCATCTCAATATCAGGGAAAAATATCCTCACTAATAAACCAATAGGCAATATGATAGAAGGAGAAAACTTTGAAGTTGTTAACGATTTAATCTTGCTCAGCTCCACAGTCAACATCTTTGACACTAGTTGTCAGGATATCAAAAGACAAGTTGCACTGGGAATATCTGCTGTCAAGGACCTCGCCAGAGGGCTAAAGAGCAATGATGTCAGTCTAAAGATTAAGGGGCACCTTATCCAGACCATGGTCTTCTCTATTTCTGGTTATACATCTGAGAGCTGGATAGTGAATAAGAAGTACAGAAGAATTAGTTGATGACTTTGAGTTGTGGTGCTAGGGAAGAGTACTGAATATACCATGAACTGTCAAGAAAACAAACAGATCTGTTCAAGAGAGGGAGAAAGCAGGTTGGTCCTTAGATGCAAGAATTTTGAAACGCCATCGCAGGTATATTTGGAATGTTGCCAGAAAGGACAAGTCCTTGGAGAAGGACATCATGCTTGGAAGGGTGAAAGGTCAAGGAAGGAGAGGAAGACCCTGGATGAGAGGGATTGATACAGTGACTATAGCAGTAGGGTGAAGTGTGTCGAAAATGGAGAAGGTGACTCCAGATAAAGCAAGGTTCAGAGCCCTTGTTTCTAGGGTCTCTATGAGTTGTAGTCAACTCGATGGCATGCAGCAAAAACAATAACATACCATCAGTGCTACTATTAAACGTTGTTGTTATGTGCCATAGATCTGAAACATGCTCTATCCTGAGCCAATCTCATCATCTCCAACAGAACTAAGCCCTAAGCCCAATTCTCCAGTCTTATCTATCTTATCCTGGGTCTTCCTCTCCTAACCTGTCCCTCCCCATTCCGAGTGTGATGTCCCTCTACAAGAATTTTTCCCTCCTGGCCATATGTCCAAAGTATGTGAGATTGAGCCTCAAAATCCATGCCTCCAGGGAGCAGCCGGGTTTCATCCTGTCCAGGACAGACCTGTTTGTTCTCCTGGCAGTCCACAATATGTTCAACATTCTTCTCTAGCACCACAACACAAATACATTGATCCTTCTATCAGCCTTAGTTATTGTCCAGATTTTTGATGCATAGCAAGTAATTGTGAAGACAGTGGCCCGAGTCAAGCTCACCTTAATCTCAAAACTGACATCGTTGCTCTTCAGTATTCTAGAGAGATCACTTTCAGCAGACTCTCCCAATGTAATTTATCTTTTGATTTCCTGACTGCTAGTGCCAAGAGTGTTTTCTTGATGTTGAGTTTTAAACTATATTAAAGTCCACAGTCCTTGAACTTCCGCAGCAAATGCCTCATGTCCTCTTCAGTTTCAGCAACCAAGTTTGTGTCATCTCCATCACACAGGTTGTTGATGAGTCTTTATCCAATCCTGATGTCACATTCCTCCTCATAAAGTCCATCCTCCCAAAAGATCTTTTCTGCATATAGATTGAAAAGGTGTGAAGATAGGATGAATGCCCGACTCACTCTTTTTCTGCTCTTAAGCTGTGAAGTATTTTCCTGCTCTGTTCTGACTACAACTTCCTGGTCCAAGTATAGGTTTCCCATGAGCACAATTAAGTGTTCTGGGCCCCCATTCTGAAGATCAACCACAATTTGTTGTGATCCACACAATCAAATTCCTTTGCATAATCAGTGTCAGACCTTCTTCTGGTACTCTGTTTTCAGCAGATCCATCTCACATGAGCTATGATGTCCCTGGTGCCGCTGCCTTTTCTAAACCTACCCTGCATATTTGGCAGTTTTCTGCTGATGGACTCTTCTGGTAGTTTCTGGATAATCTTCACCAGGATATTGCATGTGTATAATATTAGTTATATAGTTCAGTAATTTACACACTCAGTTGGGTCACTTTTTTTAGAAATGGAAATAAATATAGATCTCTTCCTGTCAGTTGGCCAAGTAGTTGTCCTCCAGATTTCTTGACATGATCTGGAGCATGTTCAGGACAACATTTATTGGCTGAAATATGTCAGTTGGTATTCCATCAATTCCTGGGGCCTTGGTTTTTGCCAATTCCTTCATAGCAGCTTAAACTTCCTCTATCACCATAGACTCTGTATCATATGTTGCTTCATGAAATTCTTCTGTGTCAGCCAATTCTTTTTTTCTAATAGTGCCTCTGTGTACTCTTCCATCTTCTTTTGATGCTTCCTGGATCTTTCAACAGCCTGCCTTCAGCATTCTTAAGTATTGCAACTCGAGGCTTGCATTTGTCCTGTTCCATCTGCTTAAGAAATGCTGAATTCATCCCTTTTTTCTGACTCCAGATCCTTGCCTATTCCATTATAATATTTTTCCTTGTCTTCCTGTGCTGCCTTCTGAAACCTTCTGAAACCTTTGTTGTGAATTGTTCTTAGGTGCTGTCAAGTTGAGCACAACTTATTGTGACCCTATGAACAAAATATTTGAACCTTATTCTTTCCTGCACTATCCTCATACTTCTTGACACACAAGAGTCCATTGTAGCAGTCACCATATCAATCCACGTGGTTGAGGGTCTTCCTCTCCCTCGCCAATCCTCCACCATTCCCAGCATCATGTCTCTCTCCAAGGAATAGCATCTCTTAACAAAAAGTATGAGGTAAAGCTTCATCATTCTTGCATCCAAAGAACACTCCAGCTGCACCATCTCAAAGACATATCTGTTTGTTCTCTTGACCATCTATGCAATGTTCAGTTTTCTTCTCCAATACCACAGCTCAAAAGCATCAACTCTTTTTCTGTCATCCTTACTCATGATCTAGATCTTGGATGCATAGCTAGTAAATGGAAAGATTATGGCCTGAATCCGACCCACCTTAGTCATTAAACTGACCATCAGTACTCCTCAGTAATTTGGAAAAGTCCCTAACCACAGATTTTCCCAGTGCAATGCATCTCCTTATTTCCTGACTGCTTGTACCAAGGGTGTTAATTGTGGAACCAAGCAAGATGAAGCTGTTGACAGTTTCAATCCCCTCCATCATGACACTGCCTATTGATCTAGGTGTAAGAATCTTTATTTTCTTGATATTGAGGTACAATCCATACTAAAGGCTGCATTCCTTGATTTTTTTGCAACAAGTGTTTCAAGTCCTCCTTACTTTCAGAAAGGTTATGTCATCTACATAATGCAGGTTATTTATAAGTCTCCCTCCAATCCTGATGGCACATTCCTCTTCACAGAGTCAAGCTGCTCAGATAATTTGCTCAGCATATAGATTGAACAGGTATGGAGAGAGAATATAACCCTTCCCGGTTCCAAACTATGCAGTGCTCCCTGATCCGTTGGCAGAACAGCCTCCTGATCCAGGTATAGGTTCCACACAAGCACAATCAAGTGCTCTGGGATTCCCATTCTTCTAAATATTATTCACAACTTGTCATGACCCACACAGTCAAACGCCTTCGCATAGTCAATAAATCACAAATAGACATTCTTCTGGTATTCACTACTTTCAGCCAGGATCCATTTGACATCAGCAATGATGTCCCTGATGCCACAGTCTCTTCTAAATCTTGCTTGAAATTTCTAGCAGTTGTTTATGTATATACTGTTCCAACCGTTTTTTAATGATCTTCAGCAATATTTTGCTTGCATGTGATGTGATATCAATCATATTGTTCAATAGTTTCCACATTCAGTTAGATCTCCTTTCTTGGAAATGGGAATAAATATGGATCTCTTCCAATCCATTGGCCAGACAACTGTCCTCCCAATTTCCTTATATAGACTGGTGAGTGCATCCAAGGCTGCATCTGTTAATTGAAACAAGTCAATTGATATCCCATCGATTCCTGGGGCCTGATTTTTTGCCAATTCCTTCATTTTAGCTTCACCTTCCTCCTTCATTACCATTGGCTCTTGTTCATAGTACTTCCTGAAATTTTTTAGTGCCAATCAGTTCTTTCTGGTACAGTGACTCTCTGTATTCCCTCCATTTTCTTTTGATGCTTTCTGGATCATTCAATACATTGCCTTAACCTCTTTTAGTATTTTAACGTGAGGCTTAAATTTGTTTTTCAATTCTTTCAGCTTGAGAAATGCAGAGCAAGTACTTCCCTTTGTATTCTCCAATTCCAGCTCTCTGTCCTTCCGACCTGCCCTTTAAAATGATGTGTTCAGCTCTTTTACTTCAACATGTTTTCCATGATGCTCCAGTGAAATCTTTAGTCTCTTATGACATCCATTTGATTTATTTTCTTTCACCTCTGTTTTTGTAATGACCTTTTGCTTTCTTCATTAATTATATCCTTGATATCTCCCACAACTCCTCTGGTCTTCTATTATTGGTGTTTAATGTATCAAACCTATTCTTAAGATGATCATGAAATTCAGATGGAATTGATTCAAACTCATTCCTTGGGTCCTGTGAACTTATTTAGTTTTCTTCAGCCTCAATTTGATCTTGTGTATGAGTAATTGATGATCTGGCCACATGATTATGTGATTCAAAATGTCGCATGCCAACACATTTCATTTTGTCAATGCCTATTATGTCAATTTGGAAGCCGGAGTCGTATTCACTTTCTAAACAACATGCCTCTGGAAACTCTGTGAACATCGATAAATGTCAATAGTTATAGTAAGGCTTCAGGCTTTTTGTTCATAGGTTCACTATGAGTAGTACTTGAATCGAAGGCAATCAACAACAAATCAAAAACAGCAGTATGTCAATATATATTAGTTTCATTTCTTCCTTAACAATCTCCAACTTCTCTACATTCATACTTCTCACATTCCAAAGTTTTTGTCATTGTCACTGAGCCAGAATCAACTAATATCTGATCCACAATTGGTTTTCTAAGGCTGTAAACTGGGCAGAAAGAGATTCATCTTTCTTCCACTGAGAATCTGGTCATCCGGGATGACAATTGGGTTTCTGAGGCTGTAAACTTTGCATAAAGAGATTTCCCATCCTTCTTCCACTGAGCATCTGTTCACCAGGATGTGTGTCCTTTTGTTTCACAGTGCAACTCCCTTTGGACTACTCCACCAGAGTTCCCTTTAAATAGCAAAAGTCACATGTTATTTAATTGAAAGATTGTTGAAACTATAGAATAATAAAAACATGTGAAGAAAATATTTGCTATGGTTTGTCTTAGTGGTGAAGAGTTGTGCTGCCAACTCAAAAGAACATAGTTCAAATCCACTATTTGCTTTGTGAGAGATAGTTAGGCAATCTCTTCCAGTGTAATTAACTGCCTCTGGAGACTAAGGTGCATCTGATACAGGCCAAGGCCTTTGCAATCACTCGTTATGAATCAGAGAGTTGGACAATGACTAGGGAGGATAGAAGGAGAGTTGATGCCTTTGAGCTGTGGTGCTGGAGAAGAGTATTGAATGTACCATGGACTGCCAAGAATAAAACAGATCCATCCAGGCGGCTCCTTGGAGACAAGGATCCTGGGGCTTCGTCTGACATACTTTGGACATGTTGTAAGGAGGGACCAGTCCTTCGAGGGGGACATCATGGTTGGGAGGGTGGAGGGACAGCATAGGAGGGGAAGACCCTCTATGAGGTGGATTGATTCAGTGACTGGAGTAATCTGGATGGATGTGTCAGAGGCAGTGCGAGTAGCACAGGACAGAGCAGGGGTTAGGGCTGTTGTACATAGGGTCGCTATGAGTCACAAATGACTCTACAGCACATAACAACAACAAAAACAACATGCTAGATGGTTGGCTATAGATCTCTTATGATTGATGATGTGCACCTAAACAGGATAACAAGAAAGTAGTATTTCATTGATACCATTTAAAAAGGGGGTGAAACATCATCAGTGAAATACCACTTTTGTGTGGCCTATTGCGTACACCATCTTCTATATGGCATAATTACCAGACGTTGCTTGTTGAATCTTAACTGTCCACATCCCAACATTCTGAATTCATACATGCAACAATCTCACTCTGTATGGATGCTTTCATTGAGACCTATTTGTAAATCAAAAATCGTGTCTTATGTTATGTAGGTGGGTTGCTGATTTACCAGAATGCCCTTCTTTTTCAGGCTGTTATGAATTGTTTGTAAGTACCCTGCTAGACAATGAAAGCTTTATATTCATGTCACAATTAGCCAAAATAATTCTCGTTAAACTCTGGTAAAGATCTCCAGTATGCCATGAATGTGAAATATTCGTGCTTGATTTTATTTCCTTCTTGTTTCATCCTAGCTTATTTATGTAAAAATAATTCTCTAAGAGCTGCTTTCTACTGCTTTTCTTGTTGCAGATTGAAAATGTGGATGTATGCCTTAGCTTTCTAGCAGCCAGGGGAGTAAATGTCCAAGGCCTATCTGCTGAAGGTAAGGACACATCTAATTGTCATGAATGGTGTCTATATTTACAAAGATCTCTCCTGATTTATGAAGTGTAAATATGAATTATGTAGTTTCTTAACACAGTAAATGAGTGAAATATGAAAAGCATTAAATGTAATGTTTGCTAGTATATATGTTAATTATTTATCTTTTTCATATATTTTACCAGAAGTGCTCTTATATGACTGAGTTGTTCTTTGCATGATAAAGTAGGGCATTAGCAAAATATCATTCTACTATTTAAAAACAATTTGTTATTATTAGAACCTTAAATAAATAGGTAAATGGACGGTTACAATGATGGATGAATGTTTATTAATAGATGAGGATACACACAAGTAAAGAGAGTATAATATTCAGCTTTCATATTATGCATAATATTTCTGCAATATATACTAGTTATTATAATGTTAGTAAATATATCAGGAAAATGTAACAAAGTTCCCTTGAGATGATAAAAAATGTAGCTATTAATATCAATGGCATATGTTAAAGAGTTTAAATCCATTAAGGTCTGAAAGTTCATCATTAAAACTAAAATATAGCAATATGGGGGGAAAAATCTGCTAACTCTTTTGTCCTGGATCTCTCTTCAACATGTGAATGTTACAAAAGTTTGAAAAATTTGCTATTTGACTTAACCTCACTTAGGAAGACTGATTGAATTTTTTCCTTTTTCCTTAATTCTACTCTCTTCCATTCTGTTCACCATCAGTACTTATTTCCAACTCTCTATTTAAAATCCTAAAGTGGTTCAAGGACCTTAATATTAATTTAGATTACTAAGGATACAACCACTGCTAATAAATAAGAATCTTGCATTTTAATATATTTCTGAATATTTCTAAAATTTTAGATACTAATTACAAAAACCAATTGACAAAAGTTTTGCAATACCAGATGCAATACTAGAAAAACCCACTTATCTATGGCAGTAAATTTAGAATAGAGCTAATGTCTGGCTCCCTAACTGGAAGAGATCCATACTTAAATCTATTCCAAAGAAAGATGACCCTATAGAATGAGGACTTTATTAACTAGTATCATTAATATTACATGAAAGGAAAATTTTGCTGAAAATAATTAATTGTTTAAGCAAACTTTTAATTAACAACCCAACAGATAACACACTAAACCACCCTCGGTCTGTATGTTTGTGTTGTATACTTTCAAATAAGAAAGAGCTGACCCAAATTGAAGAAAGTGACCTTGCTGATAATGAAGACAGACATGAAGATAGATTACTGATGAAGATAACTTGAAACAAAAGAGATCAAGAGGACCTGAAATTGTACTGGTTAAGTTCAAAGACTGCAGCCTTCAGTCTGAATTACACCTCAACAAAGAGAAAATAAAATTCCTCATTACTAGACCATTAAGCAACCTGATTTTCTTGGATCCATAATCAACACCTATGGAAGCAGTAGTCAAGAAATCCCATGACCTTGCACTGGGCAAATCTGCTGTTAAACACTTCTTTAAAATGTTAAATAGCAAAGGTGTTACTCTAAAGACTAAGGCATACCTGATTCAGCCCATGGTATTTTAAAATGTGAAAACCAGACAATAAACTGGAAAAGCCAGAATTGATGCCTTGGACGAATATTTATAAGGTATGTGAAGAAGATACACCTAGTACTGCCAAAGCAAATATAGCCAGAGGTTTCTTCGAAGCAAAAGTGATGAGACTTTGTAGATATACTTTGGAATGTAACCAAGACAAGTTTTGAAGAAAGGCATCATGCTTCATAAGGTAGAGGGTCAGCAAAAGAGAGATGATCTGGACACAGTGATTTCTATCGTGGCTGAAATATGATTACACTGGTGAGGATGCCATGGGACGTGCAATGATTTGATGTGTTGTACTCAAGGGCACTATGAGTTGGAACCAACCCAATTGCACATAGCAACAACAAATTAAAAAATCAAGTTTCCTGGGACTTGCATTTTTAAAAAAACCTTTTAATAAGAATATTAAGTTTTTATTTAAGAACCTGTTGGATAATATTATACTTTCAATAATTTGGATTGACCAATCTTTCATAATAATTCATTTACTTAAGACTTCTTCCTACATGTATTAGAAATATTAGACAAGTTTAAGTTTTTAGACAATTATTAAGTTATGAGATTCTCTTAAATTTTTAGCAATTATAAATATTGAAACTATGTAGCTTTAAAATATTAATATTTTGCATAATTAACATTGTCCATTTTTCTTTTATACTTACATTTTCAAGAACTAAAAATTGTGCTTGTATTTTTATTCTGTGATATAGTAGTAATCACATCTCAGTGGCATATACAATGACAATATAATTAAATAGCACATTTCAGTTCCCAAATAGTTATAAGCACAAATGTGATTCTAAAGTGTCTAATTAATACTGCAAAGGCTATCATTTGTTTGTTTTACACCTTTTTCTCACTTGATATCTCTTACTAATATAAACCAATTTATCTTTATTTATTCCTTAGAAAACACAGGCTCAAAGCTCACTTTCTATTATTTGCACACAAACATAATAAATCAACCTCGTAGGGTGAAAAGGAATAGGAAGGGAGGGTAAATATATTAAAAATAATAATAATACTACTAATAATAATAATAGATAAGTTGCATGACAGGTAAGCCAATGTACAATGAGTTTGATTACACATTGCAATTAATTAAATTCAGTAGCTATAATTGATGTTCTAAATAAAAATATATGAGAATTATTGTTCTAGAAAATATAATTTTTCTCACTTTGTTTTCAGATTAAAGCAATTCACTGTTTTTTGGAAATATAAGGAAAAGTCTAGGGAAAAGAAAATTAACAATTCAGAGACTCATTTTATGTGAGTGATTCCACCACATAGTTTAGGTGATATGATAAACCATCAGAGAGCCAGAAACCCTAGAAGTTTAGTAATGTTCTTAAACTCCAAATAAGGACATAAAATTTTGACCTCCTGGCAGCATGTGTTTTATTGCAACAGAAAGTAGGGGGTTTTTGGTTTTGGGTTTTTTTTTTTAAATGTTATCATAAGTTCATAGTCTTATTTCAAGCTTTACATTTTTTCATTTTTCCTAATAAATTTGACAATTATGATTACAGAAGCAAAAACTAGGCTCAGGTTGTAGATAGCTTTCAGCATTTAAGTTTTTATTCACTACTAGATAAAAAAAAACATGAGAAGACACATATATTCTATCAAGATTTCTGTTTAAATTTATTCAATTATATTGTCTAAAGTAATATTCATTGATTTTTATTACTTGTAATGTGTAGTATGGATTAAAAAGACATTATCTCATGCATCAAAAAATAAGACATATGTAATATGACTTAGGGAAGATTCTATACGTATATGTAGTCAGATTATTTTAGAGGTTTGTTGATGGCTCTTTATCAAGTGGATAATTATGAGTTCCACCCACACGATCAGTATTTATAAATACAGGCCAACCAACATTTAAGTGGCTTTCTCTCCCTAGTTCATACCCATGGCTATGTTGGCAACAGCTGTATATATTTGTGATGAAAGCAGAGTTCTAAATCAAGTGATTAGCAAAAGCCAGAAAGCCCAACCACTTCTGAGAAGCTTACTCTAGAGCACTTCTGAGTTCAGGGAGAGCAAAGAGTACTTCTTTTAAGTAAGTTTTGTTCTGACCACCTTTTATACCTTCATTTTCTCCTTAGTATTCTAAGCTATGTGCAGATTTTATCAAGTTTAGGAATTCAGGTTTCTTGAATCTGTGACTGGGACTCCAGCATTTCTGACTTCGTAGGTTCAGTCGGAGATATGCTATCAAGAACTATATTTAAACAAAAATAAAAGGCATTTTATTTTTATTGTGCTGATTTGTTTTTTATTGTCCTTTTTGTGCAGAAATAAGAAATGGAAACTTAAAAGCCATTCTAGGGCTGTTTTTCAGTCTGTCTCGCTACAAACAGCAACAGCACCATCAGCAGCAGTATTACCAGTCCTTGGTGGAACTTCAACGAGTCAGCCACACTTCCCCTCAGCCAGAAGCCAGTCAGGCCAAAACTCAGCAAGATATGCAGTCCAGGTAAGGAAGAAAATCAGCACACTCTCTTTAGGATGAGTTTAACTATGACTAACTTCTCTCTCTTTTTTTTTTTTTTTTAACAAATTCTTGTTTGCAGGCTGGGGAAAAAATGCATTTCTATAGTGTGTCTTTGTAATGGGATTATTCAAGGATGCTATAGAATTTTAAAATCAATATCCTCTTTTATTGGGTGAACAACATTGTAGTAATTCTTTTCAGGTGAAATGTTCATGTTTACTTTTTGCTTTGAGATCATTGTTCTGTACACCACGTGTGAAATGTCAATACAAACGCTTGGGTGTGGCTACTTCGTCTGAAAAGTATTGTCTTAAGTCTTAGTCTTTTGTGGTATAGTCGGTTAATGAAATCACTGAAGTGTGTCAAAAAAACTAGTCTATTAAACAACAGCTGGTGTGTTTGAATATACAGAGTTCTTGACATGAGATTGTGTGTGTGTATTTACTTACATACGATATGTCTGGCTTGATTCAATGCATGTAAACACATTTGGCTGGAGTACCCTCATAGCAAGGCCCCTTCCTTCCATTACTGCTTTGCCCAGGCCTCATTTGGATTTATATTAGTCAGGGTTCAACCAGAAAACCAGAACCAATAGGAGGCCTGTAATAAGACATTTACACAAAGAAGTGGTTTGCATGATTGTAGGGTCTGACTGGGAAAAATAAGGGCCGACTAGCCCTATTGAGCCCAAGCGGAAACTACTATTTTGTTGATCCCAACACAAAGCTATCCCTTTGTGTAGAAAAGACGTGTATTCCAGAGGCTTTTCAACGCTGTGACTTTTTTCACAGCCAATTTAAAAGTCTATCTTCCAAGTTTCCTCTCCATGGTCAGTAGTCAAGAGCTTTTATGTCATGCAAGAATTCAGAATTTGCTATATATGGAGGGAACTACTTCTGTCAAGGTAGCCTCTTGATTTTAAAGCCTATCAACTGAATTCAGCCCATTCAGATAATCTAGGATATGATTTTCTTTACATAAAGTTAACTGATTTTGAACTTTAAATACACTTACGAAATATTTTACCAGCAACATCTTAATAATGGGTGTTAAATAAACAACTTACAAAACTATCAAGTTACTCTACTTATTTTTTTTTTTAATGATGAGGGAAATAACCTGATAGGCCTTTTACTTAAATAGCTACAATTGTTTTACTCGAAGTGAAGAACTTCTAAGACAAACATACTCCTTATCATCTTTAAAGCTACATATGCATCAAATATATGTATATATTTAACTGTTTCCATCTTAGAAGTCAGGCTGAAACCAAAATACTTAGTTTACTCTGAATCTGTTTTTGGCAGTGACTGTTGACTCAAATGCTAAAATAAAAATCCCAGAATACATTCACAAACAGTCTCCTGCCCTCTTGTTAGATGTTAAGCTTCTTAAAAATCTCCTCTGTCAACCTTCCCTCATGCCAGTCTTTTCCTCTCTTCATGTTGTGTAAATATTTCTTTCTCTGTATAAACATATAAATTTTATTTCTTTTGTCTAATTTATAACCATTAGTTAACAATTAAGCCCTTAAATAAAATAATTTAAAAATTTCTATAAACTATTTTATAGTCCACATATATAAAGACAGAATGTGGTATTGAAAGAAGTGGGTTATATTTTTCCTCCCTCAATAATGCTGATATATTTTACATATTTAATCTTACCTTTTTTGTTGAATTGAGTGAAATTGAACAGAAATCAAAGGAAAAACAGAAACTCTTTATAGTGTAAATTTTCTGAATTTAGTAAATAGTGAAAAAAGGAGGAAAATAGATATATTATTAGTATGTGATTAGTAAAATAAGTCTAGATTTTGGAAATTGACAGAAATAATGACTCCTAGAGTTTGGTTTAAGCCATTTAGATGGACAAGAAACATGAAAAAATACAAAAAAGGAAATGGTTTTATTCAGTTTGTTGATTCTGGAAGTGATATGAAATATGTTTCTTTGCTTAACCTCATTCTATTCCAGTGTCTATCATTTGGAATTTCATTTCCAGAATTTCTCTGAGTTGATGATCCTACAGGGGAATGTTATTTATTGCCCTAGTCTCCCTGCTGGGTACACATAATTGCTATGAGTCTGTTGAATCCATTTAAATATAAGACCAAATATTGCCATGATAAATCTATATGATTTTTGAAAGTGTCTTTTTTTCAGTAATAAAAATTCTTTTCAATATTATCCTTTATGACTAAAGTAGATGCATAGGTAGTTGTCATTACTTTTTAGAGTGAACACTAAATTTACGGAACATAACTATACTAGGGACACAAGCCTTGATATAAAGGAGATGGCAGTTTATGAGCTCTAAATAAATATGTCAGAATTTTGTCAGATATAATTATAAATTTTATGATCATTATTATTTAATTATAATAGAAATGGTTACATGTTTAAAAACATTAATATTGTGAACCAATATTTATTCACATTTATATGTGTTGGATATAATTAAGTCTTTGAAATAGAATTTATATGACCTTCTGTGTAACATTTGATGTATTTAAGCATTCTTTAAAGACTTTTGTCTTTAGTGGTAATATACATGTTGTTGTTGTTGTTTAATGCCGTCGAGTCGTAGACGACTCATAGCGACCCTATGAACGAACAGCCTGAGCACTGTTCGTACATAGAGTTAACAGAGGCAAGCTTCCAGGCTTGATTTAGTTGGGAAGCTCCAGCCAACACTGTCCACCATGGGTGCCCATTACCACGATTGGCACATCACTGTCACAGGCTTCAGCATCACAGCAACCACGAGTTACCTCTGTACAGGAATGCACAGACCAGTGCTATACCACCTAGAAGAATGTTTGACAGGAAGACAATTTGAACCTGGCTGAGGGCCGCAGGCCCGAGGGCCCTTTGGGCTTAAGGCCGCCTCCTGGTTCAAACCCTAGGCCCAGGCTGGCTAGCCTCACTCCAGGGACAGAGCAAACCTGCACATCAAACACATTCCTGGAAAAGCAGTCCACTCCAAAGCTTGCCACGATTCCTGCACTCCCCACCACCATGCTCCTGCCTTCTGGCAAGGAGAGCTTCCCATGAGCCTGTGAAGGTGCCAGCCAAACCAGGAACAACATGGCTGCTTCCTTCCCAGCTTCCTTCAGCTTAAGGCGGCCTCCTGGTTCAAACCTTAGGCCCAGGCTGGCAGAAAAAAAATCTCAGTGACACATATTTCATCATTTGCTCAAAACATGCATCATATATTGTGACTTATGAAGTCTTCCAATTGATTCCAATGTTATTTTCAGCTGATAGCTTAATTAACTTCTATGTTATTGTATATATTTAGCAAAAATGTACTGTATTATTTTTCCTTTCTAGGTTAATATATAATTTGGGGGGTATAATTTTTTCAATATAATATGAGTGTTTTTAATTTGTTTCTGTCTATTTATTGGCATAACTACATGAGTAAATAACTTTTATAGATTAAGAATAATAAAATTTGGTTTTCCATCTTAAAAATAGTACTAGGTATCTTCCATCAATTTGAATCATTTTATTAAAAAGAAATAAAATATGATCTATATAGTGGTCTAAATACACAAATAAGGGAGAGAAAACCAAATATGAACAAAATAAATATGTAGATAGCAAACTCACTCTTCTAATTTCTCAGTTCCTTCTCCAACTTTTTGTGTGTTAGTATTTTGTGTGTGTGTATCTGTGAGTTCTTTGTGTGTGTGCACAAATGTCCACATATGTGAAACACATATGTCCAGTTAAAGTGGCACTTGTTATTATGTGCCATTAAGTCACCAGCGACTCATAGTGACCCTATGTACATTAGCTCTGCACCCTGCTCTATACTGAGCCAATCTCATCATACCCAACATATCTAAGCCCATTTCTCCAGTCACTGAGTCAATCTATTTCATCCTAGGTCTTTCTCTCCTGCACTGTCTCTCCACACTTCCAAACATAATGTCCTTCTGCAAGGATTGATCCCTCATGACCATGTACCCAAAGTATGTGAGATGGGGCCTCAAAATAGTTACCTCCAGGGAGCAGCCTGATTTCACCCTGTTCAAGATAGACCTGTTTGTTCTCCTGGCAGTTCAAAAATCTTCTCCAGCACAACTTAAAGGCATCAATCCTTCTTCAATCATCCTCACTTTTTGTCCATCTTGAGCATTCCTCTGCTTTCAGACTACCTGAATTTAGATCCCCATTCTAGCATACTCTATGATGATGGGAAGATTATTTCCTTCTCTGTCTAACATTTGGGAGAATGGAAATCCCAAAACACTTGTGCTCATGTGAAACAAATACCTAGACCAAGATATTATCATATGAACAGAGCAAAGGAATGCTACAGGGTGTAAAATCAATAAAGATATTCATAGGGGCTGTATCATTTATCCTACATATTTAATCTGTATGCTGAACAAACCATTCAAAAAACTGGACTCTCTGATGAAGGAGTGTTGCATCAGGGTTAGATGAAGACTAATCAACCTGCATCGTGCAGATGACTTAACCTTACTTGCTGAAAGTGAGGAAGACAAAGACTACAGCCTTCAATGTAAATTTCACCTGAATATAAAGAAGACAAAAATCTTCACCACTGGGCCGATAGGCAACATCATGATAGATGGAGAAAAGATTGAAATTGTCAACAATTTCATCTTATCTGGATCCACTCAAAACTTTCAGTACCAGCATTTTAGAGATTAGAAGACATATTGCATTAGTAAAGTCTACTTTCAGCAACCTTTCTAAGTTCTTGAAGAGACGTGATGTCAGTTTAAAGACTATGGGCTCACTGATTAAAGCCATGGTCTTTCTGATCACTTGCTATGCATCGAGAAGCTGTACAGTGAATAAGGATGACTGGAGAAGAACCAATGCCTTTGGACTGTAGGGTTAGAGAAAATACTGAATACATCATGGACTGCCAAAAGTACCAAACAGATATGCCTTGGAAAAAGCTTGGCCAGTGTGTTCCTTAGAGGCAAGGATGGTGAAGATTTGTCTCACATACTTTAGTTTGTTAGGACAGCCTTTTCATCTTGATTATGAGGTACCTCATGCTTGGAAAGGTCAGCAAAATAAAGGAAAATCTTCAACCAGAAAGCTGTCACAGTGACTGAAACTATGAGCTATGGGTACGACAATGGGTATGTCAGAGATTATGAGAATGGTGCAAAGTATGACAGGGTTCAGATCTGTGATTCAGAATCGCTCTGAGTGGTCCTCAGCATAAAGAGGCTTGATCAATAACTGCAAAAACATTGTTAAAATAGAGCAAAAACCAGTGTCAACCTTATATGGTTGGTTGGGATGTTAAATAATCTAGTACATATAAGGCACTGTGAATATATCTTACAGCTGGTTCTTCTCTGCTCAGAACACTACAGTGGTCTCAAATAGCTTAGCTACACTACTCTTCCTGATGTGTGAATCTTCAGACTGACACTTAGCTTTAAGTCAACTACTCAACTTCCACCTTCTCAATGATTCTTACCTTCCCTATCTTCTAATACTCAGCTCTCCAACTTCAGTCTCCATTGCAGCTCTTGTTCTTGTTAGGTGCTCTCAGTGTCTTGTGACTCACAGTGAGCCTACGTAAATGAGAATGAAAACTATCCAGGGTTGTACCATTTTCGTAATATGAATGAGTTCATTGTCAGCTACTGAGTAAATCTAGCTCGTTTGGAATCTTCCTCCTTTTTTACTAGCCTTCTATTTTACAAAACGTGATGTCCCTCTCCAGGCGCTGATCTCTCAGATTGGAAAGTTATAAGATGAATTCACCATTTTCACTTCTAGAGAATATTCTGGATATGTTTCTTGAAAGATAGATTTGTTTATTCTTAAAGCAATTACTTAATTATTCAGGATTCTTTACCAATATGATAATTCAAAGAGATCATTTGTTCTTTGGTCTTTTTAATTTGGTCTAACTTTGGCATATATGAGACTCCTGAATACATAATGGCTTGGTCCAGGTTCCTCAAAATTATATCCCTGGGTTTTTAAAAATTGTATTTTGGTATTGACATTTTCAAGAAGTCTTTTGCAATATGTCATTTTATTTCTTACTGTTCCTTCCATGTGTGTTGATTGTGCAACCAAGTAAAATCTTTAATTTTTTTTTTTTCTTTTCTTACTTGATCATGAGGTTACCTGTTGGTCTACTTGAAGATTTTTGTTTAGGTGCAATCCTTGCTGAAGTCTGTTATCTTTGACCTTTATCAGAACATGCTTCAAATTCTGTTTACTTTAAGCAAGCAAGATTTTGTCATGTGCATATTGCAGGTTATTAATGTGTGTTTTTTTCTAATCTTGATGCCAGATTCATATACTCAGCTTTATGAGATACTTCCTTTTTTGCATATTGAATTGTCGTTGTTGTTGTTGTTATGTGCCATCGAGTTGCCTGTGACTCATGGCGACCCTATGTACAACAGCCCTAAACTCTGCTCTGTCCTGTGCCAGTCGCACTGTCTCTGACACTCCCATCCAAATTACACTAGTCACTGAATCAATCCACCTCATAGAGGGGCTTCTCCTCCTGCGCTGTCCTTCCACCCTCCCTAACATGATGTCCTTCTCCAAGGACCGGTCTCTCCTCACAACATGTCCAAATATGTTAGACAGAGGCTCAGAATCCTTGCCTTCAAGGAGCCACCTAGTTTAACCCTTTCCAGAACAAATCTGTTTGTTTTCTTAGCAGTCCATGATACTCTCAATACTTTTCTCCAGTACCACAGCTCAAAGGCATCAATTCTCCTTCTATCCTCCCTGGTCATTGTCCAACTGTCGATGCATAACAAGTGATAGCAAAGACCATGACCTGTATCAGATGCACCTAAGTCTCCAGAGAGACACCATTGCTCTTCAGTACTTTGGAGAGGTCCCTAAGAGCAGACTTTCCCTTGGCAATGTTGTGGTTGTTGTTATGTGCCATCGAGTCGCCTGAGCGACCCTATGTACAACAGCCCTAAACTCCGCTCTGTCCTGTGCCAATCACACTGTCTCTGACACTCCCATCCCAATTATCCCAGTCACTGAATCAATCCTCCTCATACAGGGCCTTTTAATTTCCTGGCTACCGGTGCCAGAAGTGTTGTCTGTAGAGCCAAGCAAAGTAAAGCTGTGAACAATCTCAGTCTTTCCATCATCCATCCTGATGCTGCCAATTGGCCCAAGGTGAGAATCTTTGTCTTCTTGACATTGAGCCTCAATCCATATTGGAGGCTGCAGTCCTTGACCCCTGCAGCGAGCGCTTCAGGTCCTCCTCAGTTTCAGCAATCAGGGTTGTATCATCTGCATATTGCAGATTGTTGATAGATCTTCCACCAATCTTGACCCCACGTTTCTCCTCATAGAGCCCAGCCTCCTGGATAATCTGTTCTGCATACAGATTGAAAAGGTATGGAGATAGGATGCATCCCTGGTGTACACCCTTCCCAATTTTGAACCATGCAGTGTTCCTTTGCTCTGTTCTGATGACTGCCTCCTGGTCCAAGTATTGAATAGTTATGGTAAAATTATATAATATTGATACACACCTTTTCTGATTGTAAACCCTTTGTTCTGTTGAAGCTTTCACCCCTAGGATTACGTACAGATTGTGATACACATAATCAAAGGCTCTAGACTTCTCATACTTCCTATTATTTCCACATTCTTACTGCCAACCCAGAAGTATGTAGTTTTAGTCCACCAACTGATCCATGGGAGAAAGATAAGCAATTTCCTTTGATTCTTAAAGCCCACAAGAAGGTCAGCTATGGGTCGAATCTCACTGAAGAGTGCACAACAACAACATACTATCTAATATCTTTCTGTAGTCCTTCTGTAGTTATGCTCTCACTCTTTCTCTTGCTCTCACTGTTTGTATTCCTTATCATCTTCTGGAATTCCCTGGATAATGCCAACTGTTTACACTCAACCTTTACCATAAAGGTTGCTGGTTCAAATTAGTCCAGTGGTACCATGGAAGAAAGACCTAGCAAACAGCTTTTGTTAATGTTACACCAAAGAATAGCCTATAGACTCTGTAGCAACTGAGGTTGTCATTAGTTGAGATCAGATTCAACAACATCAATAAGAAATATAATCTTTAATATACAATATATTTACATATACAATATATCTTTAATATACAATACGATATGACTATAATAATTTTTCATTATTATTACCTCCCTCACTCTAATACACAGCTCTGTGGGCATAATGATATGCTTAACAATTAGTTATTAAATTGTTAAATGTACAAATTAGTAGTTATGTGTTGTTGCTCCTTATAATTTTAATTTGGAATACTTTATAAAATGTACAATTATAATCTTTTACAGTTAGCATTTTAAAAAAATCAGTATAATGAACAGTTGGAAGCAGGAGTGGCATCCACTCCCTAAAAAATGTGCCTATGGAAACTCTCCTAACTTTGATAAATGATAGTTATAGAAAGGCTTCGTTTTGTTCATAGGGTCACTATCAGTTGTTGCCTGCTTGACTCGATGACAATCAACAACAACAACAACAACAAAATGAAGAGAATTAAATATGGCCTGGGTGGAGCTTTCTTGGTTTGAAACTACAAATAGGTTTCATATGACACATAATGGAATACTCAGATAGACTTAGATGCAAGGAACCATTTGTTACTATCCAAATTAATCTCAGATTAAAGCATCTTGAATACTTTAATCCCTTTATTGTAAATATTATGCCCCATCCTCTTGCTTTCAATCTGTCTTTCATTTTACTCTTGAATGTAGCTGCCTTTATATAGCGCAACTTGTTTTCTGTTCTTTGTAATAAAAGAATAGGGTGCTAAATTTGTTAGCATTTTGATAAGGAAATAGGTGGTATTAATGAAGTACTTGACCTGTGTAATACCATTTATGTCTTAAGGTATTTGACTCCTCTTTTTCTCTGACATAAATTACTTAAATGAGCTAAATGAAGTTGTTTATCAAATATTCAGAAATAATGTATTGAATGTTAAGTTAATAGAACATCATTTTTCCAAAGCTTTAATTAGCAGACTGGTAAAAATATTGATATCATAATTAATTTTGCACAAAAGCATCGTATTTAAGAGTTTTAATTTATTTTACTAGCAGATAGAAGATTCTGGGTGACACAGCCAAGTAGGTGCTTGATCGGTAACTAAAAGACTAAAAGGTGAACAGTTCAAATCCATTCAGAGGCACCTCAGAAAAACTGTTTTCAAAAAGTGTGGATCACTTCTTTTCTGCACATATGAGGACTCTCTAAATTGATTCCCACCCAACAGCAATTAACACCACCAACAAAAAGAATTATAACCATCCTGGAGACATGTCTTAATGTTTTCAAGGCAAAAATATCTTTTTAAAGCTATACTTGGAACAACACATCAACAGAGAGCTACCAGAAGTCCAGGCTGGGTTTAGAAGGGGTCGTAGTACTAGAGATATTGTATCTGATGTTAGATGGATCTTGGCTGAAAGCAGGGAATACCAGAGGAATGTCTATCTGTGTTTCATTGACTATGCAAAGGCATTTGACTGTGTAGATCATAACAAACTATGGTTGACTTTGAGAAGAATGGGAATCCTAGAACACTTGATCGTTCTAATGCAAAACTTATACTTGGACCAGGAGGCAGTCGTGAGAACAGAGCAAGGGAACACTGCATGGTTCAAAATTGGGAAGGGCGTACGCCAGGGATGCATCCTATCTCCATACCTTTTCAACCTTTATGCAGAACAGATTATCCGGGAGGCTGGGCTCTATGAGGAGAAATGTGGGGTCAAGATTGGTGGACGATTTATCAACAATCTGCGTTATGCGGATACACAACTCTGCTTGCTGAAACTGAAGACGACCTGAAGCACCTGCTGTAGAGTGTCAAGGACTGCAGCCTACAATATGGATTGAGGCTCAATGTCAAGAAGACAAAGATTCTCACAACTGGACCTATTGGCAGCATCAGGATGGACGGTGAAGAGATTGAGATTGTACACAGCTTTGGTTTGCTTGGCTCCATAGTCAACAGTCTTAGCACCAGCAGCCAGGAAATTAAAAGGCTCATTGCCATGGGAAAGTCTGCTGTTAGGGACCTCTCCAAAGTACTGAAGAGCAATGGTGTCTCTCTGGAGACTAAGGTGTGTCTGATACAGGCCATGCTCTTCGCAATCACTTGTTATGCATCAGATAGTTGGACAATGACCAAGGAGGATAGAAGGAGAATTGATGCCTTTGAGCTGTGGTGTTGGAGAAGAGTATTGAGAATACCATGGACTGCTAGGAAAACAAACAGATTTGTCCTGGAAAGGGTTAAACCGGGCAGCTCCTTGGAGGCAAGGATTCTGAGGCTCCATCTAACATACTTTGGACATGTTGTGAGGAGAGACCGGTCCTTAGAGAGGGACATCATGCTTGGGAGGGTGGAGGGACGGCGCAGGAGAGGAAGGCCCTCTATGACGTGGATTGATTCAGTGACTGGGATAATTGGGATGGGAGTGTCGGAGACAGTGCGATTGGCACAGGACAGAGCGGAGTTTAGGGCTATTCTACATAGGGTCGCTATGAGTCGCAGGCGACTCGACAGCACATAACAACAACATACTTCTGAGTTAACCTCAGAGTGACCTTATTTATAAGATTTCAATTAATGTTAGAAGACTTGATAATGCAATGATTAAAGTGCTTGGCTGATAGCCAAAGGTTGGTTTGAACCCACTAGCCATTCTGTGGTAGTGTGCTTCCATAAAGATTCGGAGTACAGTCTTGGAAACCCTATTGTGCAATTTTAATTTCACTCAGAGTTGCCATAGACTGGAATTGACTTGACTATAGTAGATTTTTATTTTTCTAATAATGTAATGTGAGGAAACCTGTTTCCTTAGTTATGAATCAACTTTATCATTTGCCTTCAGTTATCTGTTGTAGCATCTATGTTAAATTTTTTATCATTGTTTTTGTACCGTTGGTAAAAATCAACCCATAGCTGGTGAATTCAAGTTACATAGCTTCTTAAATCTAGGGTTTATATTATAAATTTCTTAAATCCTTCACAAGGAAAGGAAAGGATAGGTTACGTTGGGAGTTGGAGAGTCATACATTTTCAAGAAATTTGAATATTTTAAAAACATTATAGTCTCTTATGACTGATTTTTAGAGTTTATATGGGTAAAGTTCAAACATCTTGCTATATTCAATTCAACTCATTGTTGTTGGGTCAGAGATGACCCATAGCTGGTTCTCTGTTGGGTTTTCTGAGGTTGTAAATCATGTAGGAGGATATTTCCCATCAGTTTGTGGCAGAACCTCTGATGGATTCAAAACTATTTATCGTTTTGGTTATCAGCATGACCCCTATGGACTTTGTCATTTACGATTATTTAAAAGTAGTTTTTTTCTATTTGACTTTTATTATTTTGAAAATACTAGATAAATATCCTCTCTCCAATGACGTGAAGAAATAAGATAAATATTTTTATATAGAAATGTTAAATCTATTAACTAAAAGGTGTAATCATAGGCATTTTCTGTAGAGATTAATTAGGAATTTGAGAAAATATTATTCTAAAAAAACAAAGTAAAAATAAATCATATTCTTTCTAGACTCTGAAATTGTTTTCCACAACAACTGTGTCTGAGGCATTTGTTATGTTTCATCATTCTCTATGTCCTGAGTTTTGAAAATTATAGTTTATCTGAAAGGTAACAGAGTTCATTGCCACTTAGACCACATAAAATACTTTCCTGTGAGTTCTTGTTTTTGGTACATGCTAACAAGTCAACTCTGACTCATGTAACAAGCCTCTTTGTAATAGTATGAAACACTTCCCAAGCCTGTGACACCCTCGCAGGCTTTGTTGAGCCTATAGTTGCAAACACTGTTCCAATATCTAATTTTTCACTGTCTGTTTTCCTAGTGTAATATCTTGCTCTAAAACAAATAAATGCATGCATTATTTTCCTGAAAATATCTAATAAATCATTAAAATCAAAGAAATTGTGAAATGGAGATATATGTAAATTTTTTAATGCTTAATCCCGTGAAGTGCTGTTATTGTTGTTGTGTATTGTTAAATCGGAACTGACCCATAGCTACCCTCCAGCAGGTTTTCACGGGCAGTTAATCATGCTGGAGGAGACTGCGCATCCTTCTCCTATAAGGTAGTTGTTGGATTCCAACCATATGTCATGAGGATTGCAATGCAGTCTCTTACCTCTGGGCCACCAGAGCTTCAGTAATGTTCTATAATGTGCCATTTATTGCTTATAGATGCTATTTAACTAACTCTAAAGCATTTGAGTCGTGGTGCTGGAGAAGAGTCATAAATATACTGTAGACTGCCCAGAAAACAAATAGATATGACCTGGAAGAGGTGAAACCAAGTCTTTCCTGGAGGCTAGGATTTTGAAGCTCCATCTCATATACTTTGGGAACTTGGCCAGGAGATATCAGTCTTTGGAAGGACAGCATGCTTGGAAGGGTGGAGGGACAGATCAGGAGAGGAAGACCCTGGATGATATGGATGATACGTGTCTCGGGCAGTGGGGGTTGGTGTGTCACAATTAATGAGACTGAATCAGAACAGGGCAGTGTTCAGAGCTGCCGTACATAGGTCGCTATACATTGCAGGCGACTCAATAGCACATAACAAAACATACTATATTGGTTTGCTTTGTTGTTTTTTTGTTTTACTTAAACCTCTTGTTTAGAGTCAACAAGACCTTGGCTTTTGTATTTTAAAGTTGATTGGTGCCATATTTTGGAAGAGCATTCTTTTAAGTGGTACAGGACTCTTCTGTCAATATGCTGCACTGAGGTAACCTGGAGTTGCTGTGATGTCAAACCTTGTGTCATTGGGGTTCTGGACAGTGTTTGCTGGAGCTCTCAGTTTAAGAGAGATTTGATAGCAGTAGTGGCATCCACTTCCTAAACGACATGCCTCTGGAAATTCTATGAACTTTGGTAAATGATGATAGTTATAGAAAGGTTTCAGGCCTTCTATTTATTCAGTCACTATGAGTCGTGCTCGACTCGGCAGCAATCAACAACAACAAGGCATTAACAGTATGGATTCATTCAATATGGATTGCATCTCAGTATCAAGAAAAGAAAAATTCTAACCACTGGATCAGTCGTCAGTATCACAAAAGAGATAAAAGATTGATACTGACAACAACTAGTACCAGTACATTTGGTACTAGCAGTCAGGAGATCAGGAGATGTATTGCATGGGGAAAGTTTGTACTCAGGAACCTCTCCAAATTACTGAGGAGCAGTGATGTCAGTTTAAGGACAATGGTGTGCTTGATTCAGGCCCGGGTCTTTTCATTGGCAATGCATCTGAGTGTTGGACAATGACTAAGGATGACAGAAGAATTAATGTCTTTGAATTGTGGCTTTGGAGAAGAGAGCTGAATATCCCATAGTCTACCAAAATACCCAACAAATGTCTAGGAGAAAGTGCAGCCTGAGTGTTCCTTGAAGACAAAAATGATGAAGCTCTGTTTCATATACATTGGACATGTTTTTAGGAAAGAGATACCATGCTTGGAAATATAGAAGCAGAGAATACCAGAAGAATGTCTGTCTATACATTCACACAATGAAAGACTATGCAGCATGCAGGAGCAATGATTTTATAAATTACTATCTAACTTGGGAGGGACTGGAGCTCATTATTCTGAGTGAACTAACTCAGTCCCATAGGGACAAATACTGTACAAAACCATTATTTTAGAATGAGTATGAGGATCCAAAGGGGGAGCCAGTCTCACTAATTCTGGCACACCAGCCCCAGTCACTCCAGTTATTGTATCAATCCATCTCATTCAGGGTCTCCCTCTCCTGCGTTGTCCCTCCACCCTTTAAAGAGAATGATATCCTTCTCCAAGGACTGATCTCTTCTGGCCTCATGCCCAAAATAAGTGAGGTGGGGATTCAAAATCCACGCCTCCAAGGAAAGACTTGGCTTCACGCTCTCCAAGATAGGAATTCTTATACACTGATGATGAGATTATAAAGTGGTACAACCACTCTGGAAGACCGTTTAGTGCTTCCACAAAAAGCTGGACTTAGAAATCCCGTATGACCCAGCTATTCCACTGCTTGGAATATACCCCAAGAGAATGAGAACTGAGGCACAAATGGAGACTTGTATACGAATGTTCATAGCATTATTTACCATTGCAAGAACATGGAAACTACCACAATTTAATGGATTGGGAAGTTATGTTACATTCACACAATGGAATACTATGCAGCAAAAAGGAGCAATGGTTTTGTAAACTACTACCTAACTTGGGAGGGACTTGACAGTATTATACTAAGTGAACTAACTCAATCCCATAAGAACAAATACTGTATAAGACCATTACTATAGAATGAGTAAGAAGATCTAAGGGGGGGAAGGGGGAACAGAAAGCTGAAGATGAGGGTCTCATATTAATCATAGGGTCTCACAATTTGATGGGGGCGGGTGGTGAAGGAAATGGGAAAGATCCAGTGTGAAAACCAACATATATGAACTTTGTAAATATACCAAAATAAAATATTTTTATAAAGAATGTCTGTATTTTGTTGCTATGCAAAAGCATTTCACTGTGTGTATCATTATAAAATATAATACACAATATAAAACACTGAGAAGAATAAAAATTCCAGAACATTTAACTATATGAAATCTGTATCTCAGTGAATAAGGGTGACAGAAGAAGAACTGATGCCTTTGAACTGTGGTATTAGGGAAGACTGCTGAATATCCTATGGACTTGGCAGAAGAACAAACAGATAGATCTTAAAGAAGGTACAACCAGAGTGCTCTTGAAGGTAAAGCTTAGCCCTAATACCTTTGGTCATGTTGCTAGATGAGGCTATTCCTTGGAGAGGGACATTGTGCTTAAGAAGGCAGATGAATGGCAAAAGAGAGGAAGACTTTCAACCAGGTGGATAAATAGAGTAATTACAGTAATTGACTTACATGTGTCAGAGTTTGTAAGCATGGCACAGGATAGGATAGGGTTAAATCTGTTGTTCATAGAGTCGCTATGAGTCATACTAGAGTTGATGGCATCTAACAATTGCATACCTTGACTAAGAAGTTGTTGTCAGAACAAAGTGAGGGTACACTTCATGGTTTAAGAGAAAGAAAGGTGTGTATAAGGGCTATATCCTTTCTCTTTACCTATTCAGCATACCACTTCCTGAAAAGAGAATAAGTAAGTTTGTCCTGGAGAGGATGAAACCAATTTGATTCTTGGAGGCAAGGTTTTGAAGTTCCTTCTCACATACTTTTGGCATGTTTCCAGGAGGGACCTGTCTGTCATGCTTGGAAAAGTAGACATTCAGCCCAGAAAAGGAATACCCTGGATGAGATGAACTGACTCAGTGACTGTTGCCATGGGGTCAGATGTGTCTTGTGTCTGAGACCATGAGTTTGGCTCAGTATAGGACAACATTCAGAGCTGTTGTTCATAGGGTCATTATGAATCATAATTGACTCAATGGCACATAACAATAACAATAGCAATTCATTCTGTAGGCTGATCAAATCGAGAAACTGGATCTTATGAAATAAAATATGGCATCAATATTGGTGGAAGACTGAACAACAACTTGCATTATGCAGTTGACATAACCTTGCTGGCTATAAACAAGGACTTGAGGCACTTGCTCCAGAAGATCAAGGACCACAATCTCCACTATGGATTAAATCTCAACATCAAGGGAACAAAAGTCCTCACTACTTGGCCAGTTGACAATGTTATGATAGATGGAGAAAAGGTAATTGTCAATTATTTCATCTTGCTTGGATCCATATATTTTGGTGCCAGCCAACAAGAGATCAGAAGACGTAAGGTATTGGGTAAGTCTGTCAGACCTCTCCAAAGTCCTAAAGAACACTGATGTCGATGTAAAGCTTAGGGTGCACCTGATTTATGCCATAGTTTTTCCAATCACCTGCCATGAATCTGAGAGCTGAACAGTCAATAAGGGTGAAAGAAGAAACAGTATCTTTGAGATGTTGTTTTGAATAAGAGTACTGAATATCCCATGAATAGAACAAACAGATGTTTCTTGCTGAAAGTGCAACAAGTGTACTCTTTGGACGGAAGATTAGCGAACAGCAAAGCTTTGTCTCACATACTTTGGACCAATTTTTAGAAGAGGTTGTTGCCAGGAAAGGGACATCATGTTTGCAAAAGTAGAAGAAGATCTGCTGATACAGTGACTGTGACAATAGGATCAAGTGTGTCAGGGATTATAAGGATGGCACAGGATAGGACAGGTTTCAACTCTCTGGCTCAGAGCGTCACTATGAGTTGTACTTGACTCAAATGCACCTAACAACAACTCAAAGTGATTTTAGGTATACCAGCATGAGACATTTCTTTATCCTGCTCATTCCCACAGTCACAAGTGTGGTGTTTTAACTACTTTGCTGATCTCTTTCACAAGGGTCTCCTTGTCTTTGTTGATTCTATGCTTCACCAATCATGAGGTCTTCATCCAGCAATTGACCCTTCCTGATGATGGAAGCAAATGGGTCAGACAATGCTACGCAGTGATCTATAAGGTTTTCACTGGCTAATTTTGAGACATAAATCAACAGGCCATTCTCCCAACTCTGCCTTAATCCTATGTCATAAACCTGTGAGACCTTTCTACTTGGGATGACCCTACTGATGATACTTAAAATACCTGTGACATAGCTTCTAACAACATGGCAAGGTACAAACCACCAGAGTAAAATAAAATGACAGATTAATAGTGGGTTAAGATGAGACTATCTAAAACAAATGCTTTTCTTTACTAAAAAACTTTTTTTAAAATGAAATTGTTTACCTTAGCAAAAAGACTTTTTAGTTTATTTCAGGCCTGTTTTGTTAGGTGCTTCTTTATAAGTTTGAACCATAACATTTCTACTAGTCATTGATCCTTTAGCTGTACTACACGGGTCTTAAATCTTTCTAAATTAAAAGTATATAAATGTGTTTTATAAATTTGAGAGATTATAATATTAAAAGAAGGATAGTAGAAGTATAGGAAAAGAATAGGTTGACAATTTCTGTACTGGAATAAGTGAAGGAAACTTCAATCTGAAATGAATAGACAGTCAGCTATTTTGTGTCTTGCAAGTAACAATCTGGAGATATACCCTATGGATTAAATGGGACTAGGGGAATGAGAAAGAAAGGAGGAGAAAAAATGACCAGAGAAGGTGGATGAAGATAAAAAATAGGGGTTTGCTTAAACATTGTCCAAAGGTAATTGCAACACTCAATGGTCATATAGTCAATAGCTATGAATGATAATCTGAACAAAGATTTAATGTGACTTGTAAACTTATAATAATTTTTTAAAAAAAATGAATCTGAAGGGAAGGTAAAAAAGTCTACTTGAAGTGAAAATGAATTTGCTTCTACTACAGGGATCAGAAATCAAATTGCAAAATCCCTGGATAAGCTTTTATTGGAGAACTTTTGTGTTCACTTTGCAGTCCCTGCCACACGCAGACCTCTTCCCATTTAGCGTATTTGCCTTCCAGGATCTCTCTTTCAGGAAACATCATTTCCTTCTGGGAGATTCACTGTGAAGCTGGTATGGTTTACAGCTTTTCATCCTGAGGCTATATATCTTGTAAAGTATGTAAGGAAGTTTAATTTAAGATGACAAGAAGGATTGGTAATTTAAACCCTTGTGAGTCTGGCTTCAATTAGTTCTTTGACTCCATTCTGTGTTGTGGCCTGTCATGTACTCTTTGAAAAACCAGTGAATATATTGAACTTTAAACAGAAAACTTTTTTTTTTTAAAGAAAGAAAGATGCTTCGGAATCTTTTTTTAAAAGCATGATTGTTTTTAAAATCCTAAAGCGGAAAGATTAAAGAAAAAGAATTAAGTTTTAATTTACTGCATTAGTTGTAATATTGACTATAGTATGTGAATGTATTTTTTTTTTTTTTGAGATAGAGCAGAGAGCATAAAACGGGGTCAGCAGTTGTCGACTGAAGACCTCAAGCCATGCTTCTCTGAGTATTTATATAGAATCACAAGGAAGTACAAAACAAAGGATAATGGTGAAATCTTTTACAGATAAGGCCAAGTTCCTCTTTATGTTAATCTCAAGAGGGAGGGATTCATTTGATACAAACTAAGAACAATGTTGACTCCTAAGGAATGCCCCAGTGTCACAAGGTGACCTTCAGCTTGGATTAAGCCTCCCTCATTTCCTGATACAACATTTGGTCTATTATTAAATTTGATATTCGGCTTCCCTCATTTCCCCCTCTTTCGTTTAAATCATAATTTTGTGATCATCAAGATGAGTATAATTTTTCTACTTCAGGATTCATTCTTGCTTGTCTCTTAATCCTTTATATATAATCAAACAAATATAAGAAAACAAATATGAGAAAACAAAGTAAGTTCACAAAAACACTTCCAATAAAGCAGCATTCCTTGAGGATCAGCTTCCATTGTCATGTTGCCATAGTCCCCATCAAAACCAGTTCTGATTAATCTCCTTTGTCCATGCATCCTTTGCCATTCCCTGTCACTCCTCCTTGAGAGAGATTTCACCCTGATTCATAAGGAAAATGGGGCGGCGGACTCTCTTAGCTACTTCCTGCTGAAAAGGGACGCTGTAGGTTTCAGGGTGAAGATCTTCTCTCACTACTCTGAAGGGCCCTTTGGCAATAGGAAACACATACTTTTGAGGAGATTGATTTGGAATTTAAATGCACTGTTATCAGTTGTGCTTAGGGATACACGTTCATATCTTTGAAGATGCATCATGGAACTGCTGCAGTCTAGAAGACACAAATTTAACTAACAAGCTAAAAGTACATGAGTCAACAATGAAAAGCAATAATACTCCAAATAGAGATTCTAACAATGTATGTGAATGTATTTGTGATGGGTATGTATTTGTATATTCATGTGAACATGTTTATGTACATGCAAACACTCACACGTGGTTTAATTATTTTTGTGCCTTTATTCCACTATTTTAAAAGCATAACAGCAGTTGCTATTTCTTTTATTGTAGAGAGAATCATCTGTAATATATATGATATATTTTAAAAACATAACAGCTGTTCCTATTTCTTTTGTTGTAGAGAATCATCTAAATATATGCTGAGTGAGAACTGACGCATAGCTGACCCTTCAGTGGATTTCCATAGGCACTTAATAACACAGGAGAAGATTGCCCATGTTTCTCCTGTGGAGCAGCTGGTATATTTGAACCACTTAAAATTGTACTGGCAGCACAATTCCTTACCACTATTGTTGTTGTTGTTGTTAGTTGTCAGTTGTCATCGAGTTGGATTTAACTCAGAGCAACCTATGAACAAAAAAGCTGAACCCTGTGCTTTCCTGGCCCGTCCTCCCAATTTCTGACACACATGAGCCCTTTGCCGCAGTCACTGTGCCAATCCACATGGTAGAGGGTCTTCATCTCCTTTGCCATCCCTCCACCTTTCTAAGCATGATGTCCCTCTGTAAACAATAGCCTCTCCTAGCAGCATGTCCAAAATATGTGAGACGAAGCTTTATCATTTATGCCTCCAAGGGGAACTCTGGCTGCAACTTCTCTATGATATATCCATTTGGTCTTTTGGCAGTCCATGGAATATTCAGTACTCTTCTCCAACACTACTATTCAAAGGCATCAATTCTTCGGTCATCCTTATTCATAGTACCTTTCTCATATGCAAAACAAGTGACTGAAAAGATTACAATCAGGCAGGAGTGGGTTCAAATTTGCCTACCAGTTCCCACTGATGTATGATGTATATTGGGCAATT
>NW_006399771.1:17516205-17535848 GCF_000299155.1 Elephantulus edwardii | reverse complement strand
GAGATTTTTAATATAGTTTGCTTGGCTCCACAATCAACACTCTTGGTACCAGCAGCCAGGAAATTAAAAGACAAATTGCATTGCGAAAGTATGCTATCAGAGACCTCTCCAAAGTACTGAAGAGCAACAGAGTACTGAAGAGTCTCCTTACTGGAGACTAAGGTGTGCCTGATCCAGGCCATAGTCTTTGCAATTATGCTATGTGTCAGAAATCTGGACAATGCCTAGGGATGATAGAAATAGAATTGATGCTTTGAGCTGTGGTGCTGGAGACGAGTATTGAATATGGACTGCTCCTAGAACAAACCGGTTCATCCTCAAGAGGATGAGATCAGGCTGCTCCTTGGAGGCAAGGATTCTGAGTCTTTGTCTGATGTACTTTGAACATGTTGCAAGCAGGGACCAGTCCTTGGAGAAGGACATCATGCATGGAAAGGTGGAGGGATGATGCAGGAGAAGAAGACCCTCAATGAGATGGGTTGGTTCAGTGACTGGGGTAATGGGGATAGGTGTATCAGAGACAATAAGATTGACACAGGATAGGGAAGGGTTTAGGGCTGTTTAACATAGGGCCACTATAAGTCACAGGCTATCTAGCCAATGGCACATAACAACAACAACAACATATATATAATAAAGAGCATGCACATATTCTTCAGTTTCCCTATATAGCATTTAGGAGCATTGTTTTTATGTACTATTGAGTAGAAACAGACTCATAGTTGACCCTCCAGAAGGTTTTCAGAGGCAGTAAATCTCACAAGAGAATATTTCCCAACTTGCTTTTGTGGAGAAGCTGATAGATTCAAACTGTGTATCTGGTTTTACAGCACAACTCTTTACCACTAGGCCATCAGAACCCTTTTGAGGGAGCATTAGTCTCTGTTTCTTGAGTTATTTAACAATTCTCATCCTCTTTTTTACTTGTTTTTCCCTCATTAACGTCAACTCACTGCTCCCTAAGGCTCTCATTTACTCAATTACTCTTATCAATTTGATACCATATATAGATGGCAATTAAGATTATTTTAAGGCAATGGTTTTATTTATTCATCCATTTTCATTGACTCCAGAAAGGATAGTGACCAGGTGAATTTTAAATTCTGTTTGACATGTCGATATTTGAAGTCAAGATTCTTTGGTGGAATCTTGCTCAGAATTTTTAGTAATAAAACTGAGTACCATCCATTTCTTCTGGTCTCATGACAAAGGATACACTTTCATGGAGGCAAATTAGTCAATTATTTCATGTTGTCCTCCATTACTGAGTCTCTTTCTTTTGTTTTTCCAGGTGAAGAGAAGCCAAAAGTTGTGGCTTAAGTGACAGCTAACAAGTTATTAAGACTCCAGGCACAACATAGTCAACTATATAATTCAGAAAAGAAAGACCAAACATGTCATTAATCATATTAGCCAAGATTTTCTGTGAAACTATAACGTTAAACCTCCAAAAACCATGGTTGTTTATTTGTATATAAGCAGCTGCAGCAACTCTTCTTTCATTGTCATAAATACATCGGTCAATTTGTCACCACTTTTTGCAGATGCGTAACCTACTATGTAGAACCTATTCATCTAAGAGTCACCCATCATTACTGACCCCAACTTTCTCTCCATCCTTCCTATCTTGGGTATAACAACTACTAATTCTTGATCTCTGTAAAGTTACCTTTTCTTGTCTTTTCATCCCTTATTTTTCTAAGAGTGAATTCATATCATAGTTTCTATTGTGATTAACTAGTTTATCTTAATATAATGTGCTAGCTACATTCATATTATAGTATGTATCAAGATTTCTTTTTTTCTACTAACTGAGTAGAATTGTATTGCACGTATATACCCCACATTTTCTTTATCTATCTGACAATGGGTATTGAGGTTGTTTCCACATTTTGGCTTTTGTGAATAGTATTGCAGTATATATTGATGTGTATATCTTTTAGTCTCTCTTTTCAAATTATCAAACAGTGTCATTAATATGGCTGGAATCCAGTTTGGAAGTGTCTGCAGCAGTGAGAGGCTTATTTGCTGGTTCTGGTGAGAATTAGGGTGGAATGCTGGCTCCCTAATGGGTGTGAGATGATGTAATTTGGCCTCCTATTTTATGGAATTTCTGTGTTCAGCTTTTCTGAAGAAGCACCAATATGCCTTCCAGAGTGTTTGTACCATTTTATAATCCCACCAACAGTGTGTTAGAGTTCCTATCTCACCATACCTTCTCTAACATTTATTACTTATTGCCCTTTTAAACATTGCTACTACTACTGGAGTGAAATGGTATATCATTGTGGTTTTAATTTGCATCTCTCTCTTATTGCCAGTGATTTGGATACTCTACTCACAATCAAATGGGTTAAAAAATTATGGTACATTCACACAGTGGAATAGTACGCAGCATGCAGGAGCAATGATTTTGTAAACTGCCACCTAACTTGGGAGAGGCTGGAGAGCATTATGCTAAGTTACTTAACTCAGTGCCATAAGGACAAATAGTGTAGAAGACCTTAACTGTATAAGATGTATGAAGATCCAAAGGAGGAGGGGGTAGGAGCAGACAGTTGAGGATAGGTGGGTGTTAGTCATAGGGTTGCACAATTTAATGGGTGGAGGGGGTGTGTGAAGGAAATGGGAAGATCCCCTATGAAAAAAATGTATTTGAACTTTTTAAATAAACCAAAATAAAATTGTTGTTGTTGCTATGTGCCATTGAGTCGCCTGCCACCCACAGCGACCCAATGTATAACAGCTCTGAACCTTGCCCTATCCTGAGCCAATCTCATTAATTCCTACACACCAACTTTCATTGTCTCAGTTACTGTATCAATCCATCTCATCAAGGGTCTTTTTCTTCTGTGCTGTCCCTCCCACCTTTACAAGCATGATATCCTTCTCCAAGGACCGGTCTCTCCTCGACACATGTCCACATTATATGAGACAGAACTTCAAAATCCTAGTCCCCAGGGAGAAACTTGGTTTCACCCTCTCCAAGACAGACCTATTTGTTTTATTGAAAGTCCATGGTATGTTCAAGACTTTTCCCCAGCACCACATTTCAAAGACATTTATTGTTCTTCTGTCATCCTTAGCCATTGTCCAGCTCTCTGATGCATAGCAAGTAATTGCAAAGACCATGGCCTGGATTAGGCTCACCTTGGTCTCTTAGACTGACATTGTTGCTTTTCTGAGATCCATGACAGTAGATTTTTCCCAATGGAATTTATCTTTTGATTTCCTGACTCCTAGTGCTAATAGTGTTGATTATGGTGTTGAGCAAGCTGTAATTGCTAACAACCTCAATCTCTTCTCCATTTATCATGTTGCTGCCAGTTGGCCCAGTGGTGAGAAAACATAACACATGGACATTAAATTTACTTCCTTATATTAGAAAACCTAAGGCATCCTCGTTCTCTTCTTTGACTCTTTAATCAATATCTGGTCATTCTACATAAAAATTGTATAGAATTGTTCTAAGTAAAATTTTTAAGTAATAATATGTCTGTGGTTACAAATGACAGTCTAATGATGAGCCCTACCCATGCCATATCTTTCTACAGAGCTTATTCCCTTAATTAATTAATTTCTCTCTAGAATACTTACTAACACCACCCAGCTTAATTCAATAATGCAGTTACAATGCTTTGATTTATTCACTGTATTTTTTCCAATCCAGTCTCATTAGTTTATACAACAACTTCATATGCATCTGAAAGTCGCACAATGAGTATGGATTACCAAAAACTAATAAATGTGTTTGAATTGTGATGTTGGTAAAGAATATTGAATATTCATGGACTGCTAAAAAAAAACCCAACAACCAAAAAAATAAAAATCTGTCTTGGAGGAAGTGCAAGTAGAATTCTCCTTTGGATAAAGACATGATGAGAGAGAAAGTGAAGGGTCAGTGAAAGAGAAGATGACTCATAATAAGATAGATTTACATAGAGACTATAATAATGGACTAAAACAGATCTGTTTTTAAAAGGTTTACTTTGAGTTTTTGTCAATTTGATGGCACCTAACAATGACCACGTTATATACAGTCTTTTATGCATTGGAGGTGAGCTCTGGTGACCTACTGAAAAGAAGTTGTGCTGCAATCCTGAAAGCACACGGTTCAAGACCACCAGCTGCTCCACAGGAGAAGTCTGGGCATTCTCCTCTAGTGCAATTAACTGACTCTGAAAATTCACCAGAGAGTCAGGTATGGGTCAGTTCCATCTCTACAGTACACAAAACAACATAATATATTTGTTTTAAAGTGCCTTCTCCTGAGGGTAACCAAACATGAAAATTAAATAACATTACTTAGAACAATTCAATAAAAGGTGATGTTGTGTTGTTATTAAGTACTGTTGAGTGACAAACAACTCATAGCAACCCGATAAATGAAACACGTGAGCACTGTTCATAGAGTTTCTGGAGGTAAGCCATTTTGGAAATAGATGCCACTCCTACTTCTATGCTTGTTTTAATCGGGAAAATCCACCACTGTCCACCATAGATAACCATTATCACATTTGGCACATGAGTATCATGGTGTTTAGCATCACAGCAATGAGTTACCTTTGTACAGCAATGCACAGACCAGTGCTTTATCACTAAGAAGAATGTTTGAAAAAATAACCAACAAAAAACAAACAAAGCCAACAAACCACAATTTAAACCAGGGCCACGGGCCACAGATTAAAATCACCCACCTTGGGCTTGGTAGCATAACTTTCTGTCCACTAGGCCAAGGTAGCTTTCTCAGTGTTTTTGTTGTTATTGTTGTTAACTGCCATCGAGTTGTAGATGACTCATAGCAACCCTATGAACAAAGACCTGAGCACTGTTCATAGAGTTTCCAGAGATAGGTAATGGAAAAGAAAAATGAGCTGTGTGACTGATGTATATTTAAATTTAGTTAGTAAACTGTTATAAATGAACTTTCAGATGGGGACATTGAACAGAGAGGGTGAAGAACTATTAATATGGACATCTTGGGGTAAGTAACTTCAGGCTAATAGAAGAACAAGTGCTAAAACCTAGAGATGAATCTGTCTAGTGTATTGCAAGAAAAGAAAGGCTTTTCAGAACCAAGGGAAAGGAGGTAGCAGAATACTCTGATACAGTTCAGAGCAAGAGCAGGGAGACATTATGGTTTTGTGATCATTGTAAGAATTTTTACATCTCTGCTCAGACAGTTGGGCGACAGCTATATACAATGAGGAGAGAGATGAGCAGGAGCGAATTCTAGCTGTTCTGTTGGCTGTATAGTCTAGTGTGGATGTGGTGAAATCAATAAGACAACCAGAATTTCAGTAGAAGAGGAAGTTAAATTCCAAATGTATTCCTAATGTACTAGAAGCAGGAGTGACATCCACTTCCTAAACCACATGCCTTTGGAAACTCTTATGAACTTTGATAAAGTGTCCATAGTTGTAGAGGACCTTCAGGCCTTTTGTTCTCTATGAGTCATGCTCGACTTGATGGTAATCAAGAACCATGACATTCTTAATGAAATGTCAGTAGAAATATTCCCTGTATTTGAAGTTATTTTGACAAGCAATGGGACACTCTAACCATTAGGAGTCAGCTATGGCAGGACAGAATGGACGAGGATAGGAAAGGATTGAATTCCATAGGGAATAAGTCACATATTGAATTACCAACATGTTCATTTTGAAATGATTCCTAAATATATCCAAGTGGAAACATTGACACAGTTGGAATTGGAAGCCTAGAACTAAAAGGAGGGGTGTAGGCTATTAAAATCTATGTCCCTAGACATTATGAAATCACCAAAAGTCTTATGTATAAAAAAGCACAGAAGATGATAAAGATTGCTTCAGGAGCTTCCTTATATTTAAAAATTGGGGAGATAACAAGGATTGGCAAGGAAGATTGAAAATAGGAAATCTACTAAGGAAGAAAACTAGGAGAATGTAGGTGTTCTGAGATACAATAATCATTTTTATAGAGTTCCTAAAATATCCTATGGTATAGTGGGTAAGAAACTAAGCTGCCAAACCAAAGACATACAGTTCAAATTCGCCAGTAGCTTCATGGGAAAAGATTGGCAATCTCTTCCTTTGCATTTACTGCCTCTGAAAGCGCACTTGAGGTTCAGCTCTAAGTTGCTTCTGACTCAACAGTGTTTGAAAACAATATGTTCCAGCCCCCATTGTGGTGTTTTTTTAAGTGCTGTCCAGTTATAGGCTACTCATAGTGACCCTATGAACAAAAGTCCTTGACCCTGGCGTGACTTTCATCCTTTCTCCAGGTTCATAGGGTTTCCAGAGGCAAGCTATTTATGGAAGTAAATGCCACTCCTGCTTCCAAGCTTGTTTTGACTGGGTAGCCCCACCAAACACTGTCCACCATGGGTAACCCAGCCCCATTATAAGTTCTTTTTATAATTAAAACAAACAAACAAACAAACAAACAAACCACCAATCCAAATTCATTCCCTTCGTGTTGATTATCATCTAGTGATGTTATATAGGACAGAGTCGAACTACCCTATTGGGTTTTCAAAGCTTTGATATTTATATTCTATTCTTTGGAATATGGACACTGCATGGTTTAAATCAGGTTAGGTGTATGTCAGATTTGTATCCTTTCTCCATGCCTATTTGGGCTGTATGCTAAGCAAATAGTTTGAGAAACTGAATTACATGGGTGGGAAAATGTGGCATCAGAATTGGAGGAAGATTTAGAAAAACTTGTTCCAAAGCAAATGAAAGAACAACATTGTTTTCTGAAGGTGAAGAGCACTTGAAACATTTGCTGCAGGAGATCAAATACTACTTACTACAGCCTTCAATATTGGTTCAGTCTCGACATCAAGAAAACAAAAACCCTCTCCACTGGACCAGTAGACAATGTCATGATAGAAGAAGAAATAACTGAAGATGTCAATGTCCTAATTTTACTGGATTCCACAGTTAACACCAGGGAAAACAGCTGTCAAGAAGTAAAAAGGCATGTTGGATTGAGAAACTCTACTGTCAAGGACTTCTCCAAAGTGCTAAAGATTAAGACTGTCACCTTGGCGAGCTTTGGTGTCCTAGTGGCAGGAAACTGCACTGCAATCCCAGAGGTGCATGGTTCAAATCCACCAGACGCTCTGCTGAAGAAGGAGGAACAATCGCCTCCTATACCAGACAGATCCAATTTGATGGTACACACATAAAACAAATAGAAGAATAAATAAATAAAAATTAAAAAAGAAAAGAAAAATATTTTTTAAAAAAAAGACTGTCACCTCAAATCCAAGGTATACCTGATCTCAGCCATGTTTTTTGTAGCTGTTCCCTATGCGTCCAAAAGTTGGATAGTGGATTAGGAAGACAGAAGCAGAATCAATGCCTTTCATTTGTGGTATTGGAGAAGAGTACTGAATAAACCATGGACTGCCAAAAGAACAAATCTGTTCTGGATGAAGTGTCACAGGGGTGCCACTACGAGGCAAAGATGATGCAATTTCATCTTACATTTTTGGGACATGTTGTGAGGAGGAGAAAAGACATGCTGGTAAATATGGAGGATTAGAGAAGACCCTCAACAAAACGGTTTGACTCAGGGCCTGTAACAGTGGGCGTGAGTGTATCACAGATCACAAGGATGGTGCTGGATAGGGCAAGACTCGGATGAGTTGTTCAGAAGGTTGCTAGGATTCAAAGTTGACTTGATAGCACCTAACAATAATAGCAATCTTTGCATAAGAAGACATCTTTCTTCTGTGGAGCAGCTGTTAAATTTTCACTGCTGATCTTATAGTGGTCCAGCACTTAACCACTGTGCCACCAAGATTCCTTCGCTTTATGTAGAGTCACTCATTAAATCCTCACCACAGTCTTATTACAAAGGTACTGTTATTAAGTACTCTTATTAACTTTGCTTTATAGGTTACGAAATGTAAAATAGAAAGGACAGATAGGAAATTTTAATATGTGCACCTAATCTAAATAATTTGTCTTCAGAGTCTGTGCTTCTGTTTCCAACAAAATCTTAATTGCTTAAACTGTTTCAATTACTCAAGTAAAATTAACACTGAAAGATAATCCATGGATATGAACTAAAGCACCTGATGAGAGTTATTTCAGTGAAATAAAGCCATCATAATTTGGTCATGAGAGATTGGGACTTGGGAGGAAGAAATGTAGGTATTAAATATATTTTAAACTTCTAGATCCCTAAAGTGCTATTATTATCTGCTATCAAATCAGAACTGAGTGACAGCTGATCCTCTAGTGGATTGTCAGAGACTTTAAATCACAAGGGAGGAAATCATCCAACTTTTCTCCTTGGAGAAACTGGTAGATTTGAACCACAAGCTTTTGGGTTGACAGTGCACCTCTTTATTACTAGGTCACCAGTTTTGGGTTTATGCCATCGAGTTGGAACAGACACATAGCTGACCCTCTAGTAGTTTTTCAGAAGCTGTAATTACTTGGGCAGAGATTGTCCATCCTTCTCCCACAGAGCAGCTGGTGGATTTGAACGTTGCCATCAGAATTGCAGCCCAGAGTGTTAAAACTAGGCCACCAGAGATTCCGAATTTAGAGACATTAAAGAAATACTTGTGCTTTTTGACATGATATGTTTAGTAGTGAGCCAGTATTCTGTAATTTAATCATATACCTACCAAATCTTAAAAAAGAAAATGTGAAATGTGGATCTGTGACGAACTAAAATTCAGAAAAATGTGTGATTAATTTCTTTAAAAGTCTTCTGTATCTTAGTATCTCATTTACACATTGTATGAATGTGGCCCCCTACATGAAAGGAGTTTTTGTTTTCAAATGTAGCTGTTTGATTTTAATAGTTGCAGAATGTTTTCTTTTCAAATACAGCACTAATCGTATAGATTTTATCATTATATTTGCGTTGTTGTATTCAGTGGAACTGTTATAAATTAAGCTATTTTCCATTGAAAACTGTACCTCAAATTTTAGCATCAAGGATTTATTTACAATGGAATATGCAACAGTATGAGAATTTTAATAAATATACTTGTGTGACTCCTGAATTACTTTCCTGTCATTAGAACTACATGGAAAATAAACTTTTAATTATGGGATGATTGGGTAAGATAGAGTTTTATCTAGGCTTGAGTAGTTTTTTACAAGATAGTCTTGTGAATATTGTTGTTGTTGTGTACTGTCAAGTCAGAACTGACCCATAGCTGACCATCTGGTGAGTTTTCAAAGGTGGTTAATCTCACCAGGGGAGGATGCCCATCCTTCTCCTACAGAGTTCCAGGTGGATTTGAACACCTTGCCTTTGGGATTATAGTACAGCGTCTTACCACTATCTTAACTATTGTTCAAGTTTCTGTTCTTTAGAGACCACACTGTTCACATGTGTATCTGTCATATTCCCTTTTCTACATCCTCACTTCTTTTTTTTAAATTTAGTTTGTTTATTTTTCATTTCAATGAACATCTACAGAGATTTTGGAATTCCATTCATTCATTGTTGCACCCTTCTCCCCACACCAGCCCCTCCCCCTCCCCCCCTTTGCTCCTCTCCTTGAAAAGCAAAAGAAAAACTCCCTCATTGGTACATAATCCACCCCCCGCACCTCCCCAAACCCCACCCCCTACCCCCAAATATAATCCACTCTGCAACCCTTATTGGGTACTCCTATGATAAAAATAATGCCCTAAAATATAATACTTTTAGACTATTCTCTCCCCCATAGACTTCAATGCCGTAAATATATTTCATCCAGTTTTTCTCAGTATTACCCCACCCCAATGCCAGCCTCGAAATGGGTGACCCTGGAGGACATTATGCTGAGTGAGGTATCTCAGTCACAAAGGGATAAATGCTATGTGGTGCCACTGTTGTACATCCTCACTTCTAACCAAGCCCCACTTCATTTCTGATTGGATTTCCAGTCTCATAAATTGTACATGTGAAATCAGATTTCTTTCCCTGAAAGGCTGTAAGGCAGACTCAGGACCAGATTTCCCAGAAATCAAAGACTGTTTGAGTCTCCAGACACACATAGCATCATAAGACTGTTTGTATTAATAATTACATTTACTTTGTAGTAAATTGATAATATTCCAATTATACAAATTCCATAAAATTTCTCATGGATCTCCAGATACTTTCTAGACATTCATTTATATAATTATTTAATTATTATCATTAGTAAAGGCCATTTTCATGAACGTGTGTACTAAATTTCAGCTGCAATTAAATTTGCCTATGTACTAATTATCAATTCTTTCCTAAAAATCTACAATTTGGACAGTGAATAAGTACTGTTAGACAATGTTGTTGTTTTTGTTGTTGTTCTTGCGACTCATAGCGACACTATGTACAGGAGCCCTAAATAGCATTCTATCCTGTGCCAACCTCGCTGTCTCAAACACATTCATTCCCACCACTCCACGCACAGAATCGATCCATCTCATCGAGGGTCTTCCTCTCCTGCGCCATCCCTCCACTCTCCCAAATATGATGTCCCTCTCCAAGGACCAGTCCCTCCTTGCAACATGCCCAAAATATGTCAGACAAAGCTTCAGAATCCTTGACTCCAGGGAACATTCCGGTTCACTCTCTCCAGGAAAACCTGTTCTCCTAGCAGTCCATGGTATATTCAACACTCTTCTCCAGCACCACAACTCAAAGGCATCGATTCTCTTTTTATCATCCCTATTCACTGTCCAACTCTCTGATGCATAGCATGTAATTGCAAAGACTAGCCTGGATCAGGTGCACCTTGGTCTCCAGCCTGACGTCATTGCACTTCAGTACCCTTGAGAGGTCCCTCACAGCTGACTTTCCCAATGCACTTCATCTTCTGATTTCTGGCTGCTGTTACCAAGAGTGTTGACTGTGGAACCAACTAAACAAAAACTGTTAACTATCTCAATCTCTTCACCATCCATTCTGATGCTGCCAGTTGACCCAGTGGTGGGAATCTTTGTTTTCTTGATGTTGAGCTTCAATCCATATTGAAGACTGCAGTCCTTGACCTTCTGCAGCAAGCTCTTCAAGTCCTCCTCAGTTTTAACAGGCAGGGTTGTGTCATCTGCATAACACCAATCTGATACCACATTCCTCATACAGCCAAGTGTCTCGGATGATCTGCATACAGATTGAAAAGGTATGGAGACAAAATACATCCCTGACAGACCCCTTTCTTGAATTTGAACCATCCAGTGTCTCCCTGCTCTGTTCTGATGACTGTCTCTTGGTCCTTGTATAGGTTTCGCATTAGCACAATCAAATGTTCTGGGATTCCATTCTTATCAGAGGCAGCCACAGCTTGTTGTGATCCACACAGTCAAAAGCCTTTGTATAGTCAATGAAGAACAGATAGACAGTCCTCTGGTACTCTCTGCTTTCTGCTAAGATCCATCTTACATCAGTTATAATATCCCTAGTACCATGACCTCTTCTAAATCCAGCCTGCACATCTGGCAGTTCTCTGTTGATATATTGTTCCAAACGTTTTTGGATAATTTTCAACAGAATATTGCCTGCATGTGATATCAATGATATTGTTTAATAATTTCCACACTCTCTTGGGTCACCTTTCTTTGGAATGGTTAAACAATGAGTAAAGAATATCAAATAATTTATTCCTTTAATTTACAGTGTTAGTGATGGCTGCCGGAATAACAAAACAAATCTGTCTTGAATGAAGTGCATCAAAAATGCTACTTAAAGACACAACAAATATTGTATAAGACCAATATTGTAGATAAAAATATGAGGATCAAAGGTGCAGTGGGAGGTAGGGGACAGAGGGGTTAGGATGTGCAGGGGGTGTAAATCATGAGGTCGCACGTTTGATGGATGAAGGGAGGAATGGGTGAAGGAAATGGGAAAGTTCTGGGGTCAAAAACTATGTATATGAAATGTAAATAAACCAGTATATAAAAAAAATAACAAAACAAGCACTATAGTCTGCATCAATCATCCAAATGAACTAATAAAATGTGACTCACCAATTTATCTCAACTTTTTAGAAATACACTGTAAATTCCTAATACGGTAAAATTTTTTATACCAAAATCAGACCTTTCAAGTTCTAATTTAAAATATTTTCTTTTTCAAGGTTTTAATTCAATCTTGACTGTTGAAAATCATGCCTATAATATATAACTTTGCTTCTTGCTTTGGTAAATAAAAATTAGCATGCCTAAGTAGATAAAATGCTGAGGGCTGAGCCATATATTGGAAATACAAATGAAGAGAAACAGTCACAAACTGTGGCTAATAATTGGAACATGGAATGTAAGAAGAAGAATGTAGGAAAGCTAGACCTTGTTAAGAAAGGAATGGGGCACATGAATAGGAATAGGGACATAGTAGGCACTGGCAAGCTGAGATGGATTGGCCTGAGCCATTTTGCATTCAGACAAAGCTCCATCTCCTGTATGTTGGGCATGTTGCCAGGAGGGACAAGTCTTTAGAGAAGGATATCATGCTTGGAAGGATGTAAGGTCAGTGCAGGAGATGAAGACCCTTGATGAGATGGATTGACACAGTGACTATGGCAATGGGGGCAGGTGTATCAGAGACAGTGAAATTGGTCAAAATAGGGCAGGGTTCAGGTCTGTTGTTGATAAGATTGCTATGAGTTGTAGTCAACTCGGCTCATAACAACAACAGCAACAACATTCTTACATATGCTTACCTGATAATTCTGTGTGCTATTTAATCCAGGATCACTGTTGTACATGGTCAATCTCCTAGTGCGGGATTTAGGGCATAGAAGGTACTAGAAATGCGAAATAATTTTTAATAATGACATTAAATGCTCATAAATCAACTTTTGGGGGAAAAGGCAAGAACTCTGAAATTTCATCTCATGTATTTTAGGCATGTAGTCAGGAAGGGTCAGTCCTTGGAGAGAGATAGCATACTGTTAAAGGTCAAGGCTCAGGGCAGGAGAAGAAGCCTCCAATAGAGATGGATTGGCATAGAGACTGCAACATTGATTTTGAGCATGGCAGAGATCACGATGATGGTGCAGGTAACAGCAAAATTCCAATCTGTTCTTCATAAGGTCACTATGAGTGATAGTTGACTCAAAGTCATCTACAACTACATGTTCTATAAAAGTTTTTTAACATATTTTCTTACTGTAACACTTTGAGTCTTAAAAAAGTACTAGATGATCTAAATTTTCCAATAATCATCATAGTTTTTCAAAAGTTGTCTGAATTCTTTATGTTAATAAAAATATGTTCCCATATTCAGGATTAAAACTTTTAAAGTGATTATATAAAAATTAGCAAAAAAACAGAATGCAATTCAAAATAATTATACTCCAAACAAAAAACTGTAAATGGGAAAAGATCTATAGAGCAGCCTAGTATTTCAAGTCATGTGGAGGTAAAAGCACTGTGTAAAATCTAATTTATTGTAATATTATCAGGGAAATAGAGCCTAGTCAAAAGTCCTTTATCTTGACAGTCTACATACCTGAAAGAACATAAGATTTTGATGCTCTAATATCTTAGACAGGCATCTCCTACTTTGGTTTCTGTTTTGAGATGTCACAAAACCAGACCATATGCAGGTGGCATTTTTAGCTGTCTGTAGAAATTGATGATAAGATGGAGATCATAATGTATTTTTAAACTACACTTCACTAATAGGGTAAGTTTTCAGGGTAATATGTCTCAAATATAATTGGGATGATATTTCAGCCACCTAGCTACTAAAAAGAAACACATGTGGATGAAAGCTAAGATTCTGACTTACTTATGGATTAGGCAATAACTGTTCTCAGGGAATTCTCAGCAGTGTTGAAGGAGAAAGACAAAGTATTCTTATCGCATGCTCTGATGTGAGTATACTTGTTTCAATAAGTCGTAAATATTTCTTTGATTAATGTTTAAGATATCAAAGGACAAAATACAGACTTACTGAGATGGCCAGGAATATCCCTTCCTTTAAAGCTGATATCTCAGCAGTTATTTGTTTTATAGAATTTCACAAGATTCAGATAAAGAGGAAATCTTTATACTCAAAGGAGAGTTTAGTTTATGGAGCTCTCATAAAGCTTAATTCTGAAAATATGGTTTTATTTCTGCCCTGAGTACTCACAGAATTCCCCATCTCATAAACCTCTATATTTCAATCTATCTAAATCTTTAAAAGTTTTAGTGATTGTACCTTAGTCTCTTCAATATTTATTTTTTTTATTGAAAATTTCTTTCTGTCCATATATTTGTAATTCTCAATTTCCTCCCAAACCATTTTCAGTGAATTTAAAAGGGAGTGCTTTTTATGTACTACACATAATAACTCTTTTATGAAACAGAAGTAAAATGGTAGATACAAATGTCTCAATAAACCTAAATTCAGAAAATATTTAGCTTCCTCGATGGCACTTAACAACAACATGTTAAGACTTGTCTCATGAACTTCTTGAAAATAGTACTATTAACAAGACAAAAAATGTGCTAAGTTTCTCTTTTTGTGGGCATCTGAAGTACTAAATATTTGATTGATTTTTATAATAATTTCTTTTTTATGATAGGTTTGTGAGGATACAATTTTTTGGTTTTGGTTGTTATGTGCCGTCGAGTCGTTTGCGACTCATAGCGACCCTATGCACAACAGCCCTAAACCCTGCTCTATCCTGTGCCAATAGCACTGCCTCAGACACACCCATCCCGATTACCCCAGTCACTGAATCAATCCATTTCCTAGAGGGTCTTCCCCTCCTGCGCCGTCCCTCCACCTTCCCAAGCATGATGTCCCTCTCCAAGGACCCATCCCTCCTGGCAACATGTCCAAATTATGTCAGACAAAGCCCCAGAATCCTTGCCTCCAAGAAGTAGCTTGGTTTAATCCTCTCTAAGATGAATCTGTTTGTTTACCTGGCAGAGCATGGTACATTCAGTACTCTTCTCCAGCACCACAGCTCAAAGGCATCAACTCTCCTGTCCTCCCTAGTCATTGTCCAACTCTCTGAAGCATAACAAGCGATTGCAAAGACCATGGCCTGAATCAGGCACACCTTAGTCTCCAGAGAGACACCGTTGCTCTTGAGTACTTTAGAGAGGTCCCTAACAGCAGACTTTCCCATTGCAATACACTTTTTGATTTCATGACTGCTGGTGCCAAGAGTGTTGACTGTGGAGCCGAGCAAACTGAAGCTGTGAACAATCTCAATCTCTTCGCCATCCATCCTGATGGTGCCAATTGGTCCGGTGGTGAGAATCTTTGTCTTCTTGACATTGAGCCTCAGTCCATACTGAAGGCTGCAGTCCTTGACCCTCTGCAGCAAGTACATGAGGTCCTCCTCAGTTTCAGCAAGCAGGGTTGTGTCATCTGCATAACGCAGATTGTTAACAGGTCTTCCACCAATCCTGATGCCACAATTCTCCTCATAGAGCCCAGCCTCCCGGATAATCTGCTCGGCATACATGTTGAAAAGGTATGGAGACAGGAGGCATCCCTGGCATGCACCGTTCCCAATTTTGAACCATGTAGTGTTACCCTACTCTGTTCTGACTACTGCCTCTTGGTCCAAGTATAGGTTTCACATTAGCAGAATTAAATGTTCTGGGAATCCCATTCTTCTCAGAGTCAGCCACAGTTTGTCATGATCCACACAGTCAAATGCCTTTGCATAATCAATGAAACACAGATAGACATTCTTCTGGTAGTAGTTATAAAATCATTATATAATTTCCCAGTTTATTGTTGTGGTTGTTACGTGCTGTCAAGTCAACTGTAACTCATAGAAACCTTATACATAATAGGTCTGAACCAGGCCTGCTCTATCCTTACTCAATCTCACTGTCTCTGACCCAACTATCCTTATCACCCCCTTACTGTGTCAATCTGTCTTATCCGTGTCTTCCTCTCCTGTGCTGTCCCTCCGCCTTTCCAATCATGATGTCCTTCTTCAAAACTAGTCTCTCCTGACAACATGCCCAAAGTATGTAATACAGAACCTCAAAATCCTTGTCTCCAGTGAGAAATTTGGTTTCACCCTTTCCAATACAAACCTGTTTGTTTTCTTAATAGCCCATGATAAGTCAGTACTCTTTTTCAGCACCACAGCTCAAAAGCATCAATTCTTCTCTCATCTTTGGTCATTGTCCAGTTCTCTGATGTATTACAAGCAAGTGCAAAAACCATGGCCCAGATCAGGTGCATCTTAGTCTCTAAACTGATATTGTTGATCTTCCGCACTCTGGAGAGGACCCTGAGAGCAGATTTGCTTAATGCAATTCATCTTTTGATTTCCTGACTGCTGGTGCCAAGAATGTTGAGTGTGGACCTGAACAAGCTGGCATTGTTAACAATCTCAATCTCTTCTTTATCATGGTACTGCCAGTTGGCCCATTTTTGTCTTCTTGATGTTGAATTTCAATTCTTATCTAAGACTACAGTCCTTGACCTTCTGCAGCAAATGTTTCAGGCCTTCCTCAGTTTCATCAAGCAAGCTTGTGTCATCTGCTTAACGCTGGTTGTTGATTAATCTTACCACAATCCTGTGTAATGCAGGTTGTTGATGAGTCTTCCTCCAATCTTGATGTCACGTTCCTCTTTACAAAATCCAACACCTGAATGATCTGTTTCGCATATAGGTTGAAAAAGTGTTGAGACAGGATGCATCCCTGATACACTATTTTCCTGACTTTGAACCACGTATTGTTTTCTTCCTCTATTCTAAAGACTACTTCTTGATTCGAGTACAGGTGTCACATGAACACAATCAGTTGTTCTGGAATTCTCATTCTTCTTAAGGTTAACCACGATTTGTTGTGATCCACACAGTCAAATGCCTTTTCACAGTCAATGAAACACTGTGAAACACAGATAAACATTCCTCTTGTACTATCTGCTTTCATCCAAGATCCATCTGACATTGGCAACAGTATCCCTAGTGCCATAGCCTCTTCTAAACCCAGCTTGTATTTCTGTTAGTTCTCTGTTGATGTACTGTTCTAGTCATTTTTTAATGATCTTCAGCAAGATTTTATTTGTGTGTAATATTGTTCAATAATGTTTTTGGGAATGGGAAAAAAATACTAATCTTTTTCCAGTTAGTTGGCCAGGTGGTTATCCTCAAGATTTCTTGGCACAACCTAGTGAGCATTCCCAGGGCTGTATGTGTTTACTGAAATATGTCAGATGATATTCCATCAATTCCTTCAGAGTAACTTGAACTTCCTCCTTCATCACCATTGCCTCTTGAACATAAGATTCGTGAAATCTTCTGTGTCAGCCAATCCTATTTGGCACTGTAACTCTGTATATTCCTTCCATCTTTTTGTGATGCTTCCTGAATCATTCAGTAATCTGTCCATAGGATTTTAAGTATAGCCACATGACTCCAACCCATGACAAGGCCATGTGTGTCAGAGTACAGCTGTGTTTGATAAGGCTTTCAGTGTTATTTCAGTAGTAGTTTGCCATCCTTTTGTAAATGTGTCTTGAGTAGACTCAAACCTCTGACACTCTGGTTAACAGCTAAGCAGGCTAATCATTTGAGTTATAAGAACAAACAATGTGAAAAAAAAACACCAAAAACCCCAACAAAACCAACAAACCCTGAACAATCGGAAGCCTACATAATTTGAAAAGCTACAATATACATTGATCCAATAAAGATAATTTTTCAAGTGTTTTCCCTTAAGTACTTTAATTTATCCCTGATGGTTATGCTTTGATGAACAAATTGCTATCCAATTTCACATAGACAATGAGTACCATATAGAGTAATGAAAAATTATATCCATACTAGAGTCCTTTAGATATTACATTCCAGACCAGAGTTCTTTTTCATTGGTTATTTGAAAGATAAAATATGATTTTTTTAGTAAATTAAGATTCAACTGCCAATAGTTGTAAGATATGCTATCTGAGATGTGCTGGATTTATATAACATATGTTAACAACATGTAGCATTGACATACTAGGCATTAGAGAGATGAGATGGACCAACTTTTGCCACTTTGAATCAGAACATCACATGGTATACCATGGTAAAAATGAAAAACAGAAGAACAAGGTTATTGTTGTTGTCATAGCAAAAAAGTCAACTCCATGTTCTATCCTGAAGTACAATGTTGTGAGTGATAACACATTATCCATACACATACAAGGAAGACCAATTAATACAATTTATATGGCCCTACAGCTAAAACCAAAGAGATACTGAAATTTTAAAAATTAATTTTAATGAAAGTATACAGAGACTTTGGATTTCCATTCCTTCACTGTTGCACTTTTCTCTCTGCCCACTCCTCCACCCCTAATTTCCTCTTCTCTTTAAAAAGTAAAAGGAAAAAAAATCTTTCATTGTTATACAATCCCTCCCCCCAAGTCCACTCCACTATGCAGCCTTCATTCTGGAGTCATGCCATGACAATATTACCTATCATTCTTCTTAAACAGTCCTTTCCCTGATCTGTTTCAATATATTTTTTATCCCTTCATTCTCAGTCTACCCTCAACCCCAATATTTTGCAACAGTTGCACCATGCAATATTTGTCCTCTTGTGACTGAGATATTTCACTTAGCATAATGTCCTCCAGCGTCACCCATTTTGTATACTATTTCAAGAGTTCCTTGCATTTGAGTGCAACATGGTATTCCATTGTGTGAATATACCAGAGCTGCTCTATCCATTCATTTGTTGATGGACACTTGGGTTGTTTCCAACTCTTTAATACTGTGAACAAAGCCACAATAAACATGGGTGTGCATGGGTGTTTGGGTGGCGGTTATGGTTTCTTTAGGGTAAATTCCCAGTAGTGGAATTGCTGGGTCAGATGGTATTTATATTATCAAATTTTTGAGAAAGCACCGTACAGCCTTCCATAGTCGTTGCACCATTTTACACTCCCACCAGCAGTGAATAAGGGTTCCAGTTTCTCTGCAAACTTGACAGAATTTGATGTTTGTTGTTCTGTTAAATTTTGTTATTCATATTGGGGTGAGATGATATCTCATTGTTTTTATTTGCACCTTTCTTAGAGCTAGGTATTTTTGGCAATTTCTTCATGTGCTTGTTGGCCATCTGAATGTCTTCTTTGGTGAAGTGTTCATATTTTTCAATTGGGTTATTTACATTTATCTTGTTGTGATAATCAAGTATTTTATAAATTCTGGATGTAAGTCCCTTTTCTGACATGTCATTACCAAATATTTTTCTCTAGTCTATGGCTTCCCTTTCTACCCTGTCGGAGAAGTTTTTGGATGCACATGGGGATTTGATTCTTAGAAGGTCCCATTAATCTATTTTATCCTCTCCTGGTTATAGATTTTCAGGATTCTTAGAAGACTGTTTATGTTGTGGATTAGTTCTTCCAAGCTTTTCTTTAATGAAGTTTATAGACTTTGGTTTTAGTCCTAGGTCTGTGAAAAGGCCTTTGATTAAATCCAACACCCTTTCCTGATTAAAACACTCAACAAAATGGGATTAGAGGGGAATTTCTTCAGCATAGTAGAAAGTACATGTGCAAACTCAAGAGCCAACATTGTTCTCAATGGAGAGAGATTAAAGACATTCTCTTTGATAGCAGGAGCTAGGCAAGGATGCCCACTATTACCTCTCTTATTCAATATGGTATTGGAAGTCTTAGCGATAGCAGTAAGGCAAAAGAAGAAAATAAGAGTTATCCAAATTGTCAAAGAAAAGGTAAAATTATCTCTATAT
>NW_006399771.1:17492699-17513324 GCF_000299155.1 Elephantulus edwardii | reverse complement strand
GACTCAAAATGCCCCATGCCAGTCCATCTCATCTCTCCAATGCCTAATATGTCAATATTTATGCATTCCATTTCTTTCTTAACAATTTCTACTTTTCCTTCATTCATGGCTCTCACATTCCATGGATATGATAGTATACTTAGAAAATCCTAAAGATTCAGCAAGAAAACTACTGGACATAGTTGACCAATTCAGCAAAGTGACAGGATACAAGATCAACATACAAAACTCAGTTGGATTTCTCTACAGTTACAACGGGAATACAGAACTGAATCCAAGAAAAACAATACCCTTCACAATAGCTAATCAACAAGACTAAATGCTTGGTAGTAAATCTAAGTCGAAGCACAAAGGGTCTATTACAAGAAAATTACAAAACATTACTACAAGAAACAAAAAGAGACCTGGAATAGTGGAAGAATATTCCTTGCTCATGCATAGGAAGATTCAATATTGTGGAAATGACAATACTACCAAAGGCAATTTGCACATTCAATGCAATCCCAATACAAATACCAATTCCGTTCTTCAACAAGATGGAAAAGGCAATCTCTAATTTCATTTGAAATGGAAGGAGGCTGTGAGTAAGCAAAGCACTCCTTAAAAAGAGAACCAAGGTAAGAATCATCTCACTCCTTGATTTCAAATCCTACTACACTGCCATGGTGGTCAAGACATCAGGGTGCTGGTACTGTGACAGACACATAAATCAAAGGAATAGAGTAGAGAACCCAGAAATCAGGCCATCTACCTATAGTTAGCTGATTTTTGACAAGGAGATTAAATCAGTTAAGTGGGGAAATGACAGCCTTTTAAACAAATGGTGTTTGCAAAATTGGAAAACTATCTTTAGAAAACTCAAGCAAGATCCACACCTCACTCCATACACAAAAACCAACTCAAAGGAGATACTGAAAATTTTTGCCAAATCTTGTAGGCTTAAATTGATCAAGCATGCAATCAAGATGAGTTAATGATACTGGTAACTGGAATGCAAAAGTTGAACTCCATGAAGAAGGAATTGCAGTAGTAAATTATGGGCTTGGTGACATAAATGAGGCTAGAGATAAAATGATTGAATTTTGTCAATAATGTATTCATTGCAAATACCTTTTTCCAAAAAAACACAAATAGCTATTTTATACATGGATCTTGTCTAATGGACTGCATAGGAATCAGATTGACTACATCAGTGGAAGGACTCACTGGAGAAGCTCGATATCAGCAGTCAAAACTAGGCCAGGGACAAACTGTGGGTCAGACTATCAATTACTCTTGTGCAAGTTCAAATAGATGGGGAAAAAGAAAGAAAACAAGCCCACAAGAACTAAGATATAATCTTGAGTCTATTCTACCTGAATTTAAGAAGCATGTTAAGAATAGGTTTGAAACACTGAACACCAATGATTGAAGAGCAGATGAATTGTGGGCTTACACCAATGAAATCATTCATGAAAAGATCGAAAGGTCATTTTAAAGACAGAGAAGGAAGGAAAAACATAACCAAAATGGATTTCAGAAGAGACTCTGAAAATTACACTAGAGCATCAGGAAGCTAAAACAAAGGGAAAATAAGCTGAAGTTAAAGAGGTGAACAGAAGATTTCAAAAAGGTAGCTCAAGAAGACAAAGCAAAGTATTGTAATGGAATATTGGGAGAGCTTGAATTGAAGAATAAAAAGAGAACTCACTCTATTTCTCAAGTGGAGAGAACTGAAAAACAAATTTAAGCCTCAAGTTACAACTCCCACTATGCACCAAGAACTATACCAGATGTATGGGTGAGGTATAATAATGCTTCTATCTTTGAGTTTTCCTTTATCTAATTGACCCCAAAAAGACCAAAGTTACACAAGTGTTCAGGTCTTTTGTTCATAGAGTTGCTATGAGTTGTCTACAGCTTGATGGCAGTAAACAACAACTGACCCACTGTTGTCAGATTAGTTCCAACTCATAGTGATTCTAAACTGGGTTTCTGAAAGAGTAAATTTTTATGACAGAACCTAATTCAAGAACTAGATGTTAAAGAAATAATTCTGTAACTGTGAGGGCCTAGTGGTAAGGATCTGTGCTGCAATCCCAAAGGCACACCATATGAGGCACCAGCTGCTCCGAGAGGTCTGATTAACTGCCTTTGAAAACCCACTGGAGGGTCCGCTATGGGTCGGTTCTGACTGTACAGTACACAACAACAAGAAGATATATTAACTGATTTAACTAGAGGCGAGCTATTCAATGACCATAATTACAGAGGAAGGTGCTGAAGGAGGAGGAAATGCCGTTTCACATTCAGAAAATAGTAAATATTCTTTCGATGAGGAAGTTTAAATAGAAATATGTTCCAAGTACCATTGTTCTTTAAAAACTACCACTGAAACGAATGGTACAAAATGATAACCATTTTACTATACTTGTGGATTTTATGAACCAAAGGATCTGGTTCTCTGTGCTTTATTGTGTCTGAGATCTTCACTGTGAAGTATGGCATAGTTAGGGTGGTCAGATCATCTGGGGCTAGAGATTTACTTTTGGGATGACTTATTTGAACTTTCATGCATGACACTAGCCAAAGCCTAACTGAATGCTTACCCACTGTGATAAGAAGGGAGGGAAGGATAATCCAACAGCAGATTCAGAGGAGAGGAAGGAAGTAGAGAAGGAAATGTTTCACGTTGACCTTAATGAGTTTGAGATTCCAGTAGGCTGTGGTGCTGACCAAAAGATCAGTGGTCCAGATCCACCAGCTGGACCTTGACAGAAATACGGAGGATCCCTTCCCCTTATGCTTAGCTTCCAAAGCTGAATGAAGGGTTGCTATGAGTCAACATCCATTTAATGGCAAGGATTTTGTTTTGTCTCCTAATGTTATTACACTAAGCAAATAAAGTACATTCTTGTTAAAATGTAGAATCTGATTCTGAATGTCTGAGCTGGAATCAGAGGTCTTTCTATTTCTCCGAGTCTCAGTGCCAGAGTCCACCTTGGAGGCAAAGATGACAAAGCTTCACCTCACATACTTTGGATATATTGCTAGGAGAGGCTATTCCTTGAAAAGGTATGTCATGCTTGGAAAGATGAAGGATCAACAAAAGAAAATTAGACCCTCTACCAGCTGGATGATGCAGTGACTGCAGCAATGGGCTCAGGTATCTCAAGGGTGATGAGGACAGCAGAGCATAAGACAGGGTTTAGATCTGTTGTCCTTGGGGTCGCTGTGAGCTGTACTCAACTCTGCAGCACCTCACAGTGACAAGATTCCTAAGTGAACTATCAACTGCCCAAAGGCATCTGATTCAAATCAACCAGCTGTTCTGCAGGAAAAAGACTGCCTCTAACAATTCCACAGTACATAACAATAACAACATCATCTAAGCAAACGGCAGGCAACCCCTCTGTGCTTGCAGCTCTCATGCTTTCCTTATGGGATTGTGATGGGTGGGGATTTCAACAGCCTGAGTGAGCAGTGGCTGGTCAGCTGCGTGGTGAAGCAGAGTGTGTACAGCAGTGACACTGCTTCACCTGCCAGAATGGCTCATCCGGCCTGATGTATGAAGAACCACACACCTCCTGGACAGGGTGCTGCCAACGACTCTGACAAAACCTGCTTGCAAAAAAGAGAAATCGCTTTGTAAACATAGGAAAGTGTTTTGCATAACATAAAAGGAAGCCTGCTGGGAGAGGAACTGCTTTATGAAATTGAGGGCAAATGAGGAGGGTCTACTGCTGGAAGTCAAATCTCTGTGTCAACAGACACTATGACCAAGACTTAACATTAGGCCCATTAGACACGAAAAAAAAAAAAAAAAAAGTCCGTAACATTAAAAAATTATGAATATTGGCAAAGAAGCTTATGAAAATACCATGAAGAGTGTGTGGTGTACAAAAATGTGTGGTACATATGTGTAAAAATAAGATATTGACTGTATTTAGTTACTTTATTCTTCTATGCTGGGGGGTCAAGAATGTAGCATTCTCTTGATGCTTCATTACACAGAGAGTTGAACAAGTACTTCCTTTGCTAGAACTCACATTGATTCTCAAAACACGTATGTCTGCTGTGCTTTTGTTTCCCACTTTTTTGGCCTACTCACTGCTATAAACAGTGTCATTTGACAGTGTTTCAGAAAAACAATATAATCTTCCATCCAGATGTCTAAAACTCCTTTGTTCATTGGTGTTTTGCCTCTTTTTTGTTGCCGTACCGCCCCTGCTCTCTTGGAATTGAGTCCACCAGTCATTTGTGTCTGTTTCACTAAAAGACTCTAAGCTGTATGTAGTCACCATTTTCTGTTCTAGAATGTCTTTAAAGATGAAACTTGGGAAGTGACTTTAGCAAGTATTATCAAAAAAAACCCAAACAAAACAAAAAACCAAACAACCAGGCAAAATGAAATAAAACATGTCCCTGTAGCCCAGGAAGTCAGGAGGGAGCTCTGGTGGTATATCTATAGGGAGTTATGTTGCTAACCCAAAGACTTGACTTCTCTGCTGGTTCAGATCCACCGGTAGCTTTGCAAGGCAAAGGTGAGCAATCACATGTGATGTGATTTCCAGCCTTGGAGCTCACTGGAGGATCACTGTGAATCATACCCAGCTTGATGGCAATTAATTTAGTTGAGGGAGGCAGGAAGGAAAAAATAAAGGAGTTTTAGTAATAAAGGGGGAAATACTAATAAAGAGAGTTATGAGAGAGATAGGGAGACAATTGAAAAAATGTAAAAGTAGAAACAGAGACTAATAATAAGACTGTTATTATAATAAGACTTGTTGTTAAGTGCCGTCAAGCTGTAGGTGACTCATAGTGACCCTGTGAACAAAAGACTTGTACACTTGTATAACTTTCATCGTTTCTCCAAGTTCATAGGGTTTCCAGAGGCAAGCTATTTCAGAAGTGGATGTCACTTCTGCTTCCAAGCCTGTTTTAATCTTGGAGCTCCACCAAACACTGTCCATCATGGGTAACCATTCTCACATTTGACACATCAGTGTCACAGTGTTCAGCTTCACAGCAACCATGGGTTATCTCTGTACAGCAAGTGAACAGACCAGGGCTATACTACCTAGAAGAATGTTTAACCAAAAACAATTTAAAAAAGACTTGACTAATAGTGTGAAATTCTGTTCATGGCAGATAATAACTAGATTTCATTTTATTATGCTTTGTATTATTTTATCCTGGCAAATTGAAAATTTATGGGAATGCTGCAATGAGCAAGTGCAGATAATAACTAGATTTCATTTTATTATGCTTTGTATTATTTTATCCTGGCAAATTGAAGATTTATGGGAACCCTGCAATGAGCAAGTGTCAGTGCCATTTTTTTCCCCAATACCATGTGATTACTACATGTATCTGCAACATTTTGGTAATCTCACAGTATTTAAAACTTTTCAAAATGCTATTACACACTTAATAGAATATGGTATATAACACAAGGTAACTTTAATATGTATTGGGGAAGAGTATTGAACATACCATGATCTGCCAAGAGAACAAATGAGTCTGACGTGGACAGGGTAAAACCAAGTTACTCTCTGGAGACAAGGGTTTGAAAACTCTGTTTTCGGGTCAGCACTGGAGAGGAAGACCCAGGATGAGATGGACTGACATAGTGACTGGGTAACGGGAGCAGGTGTGTCAGAGATGATGAGTTTGGCTTGGAGTAGGGCAATGTTCAGGATTCACAGGGTCTCTGTAAGTCACAGTCTAATTGACGGCACATAAAAAGAAGTAACATAGACTGTAGGGAATAGACTAGGTCTCGCCTCTCTAGTTGTTCAAAACCACCAGCATCTTTGCAAGAGAAAGATAAAATGCCTTTCTAACTGAAAGATAGGAATGCCTCTCTGAAAGTCTGAAAAGTGACTGTGAAAGAGAAAGATGGGTAATCAGGTTTACAGCCTTAATAAACCATTGGAGGGTTAGCAAGCTTCGAAATGAGTGAGTTTGAGGAAAGAAAAAAAATTGTTATGATTTCACTGCAATATGTGTTATAACATGGTGACTTAGGAGTGAACTCACAATACCTCTAAGGTACATTGTTGTCATTATATGTCATTGAATCTGAACCAACTCATAATTGATGCTCCAGTGGGTGTACAGAGACGGAAAATTGCATGGAATAAACTGGTCAACTTTGTTCTGTGTAGCAGCTGGTAGATTTGAACCATATCCCTTCAGGTTGGTAGCATAGTTCTTTACCATGAGGCCACCAGACCTCCAATATTAAGTCAAAATAGTAATCAAAATAGGTTATGAGAGAGACAGGGAAAGATTTACATGTGTTTGTACTAGAGATTGTAAGACTGAAGTAATAGGTTGGTTTTCAGAGAACTCATTACAAATGTTCAGCATATCTTCCCCTTACTATCTTCCTGGCTTTTCAAAGAAGGAAACAGAAATAGAGGTAATGAATCTTTTTCACTTTAAAAATGACATGAAAGTAATCTGATAGTAAAAGTGTCAGTAACAGAAGTTGACAAATTTCTAATTCGATCACTCCCATACACAGAGTGCATATACCATGAAAGAGTTAAATATTATTCCAATATAATACCCTGTTCTTTGAACTTCAAATGAAAGTTATAGAATAAAAAAAAGAAAGAAATTGTTCTTCCAAGACTCTGAGCTGTCAACATCACTGAATCAAAGATTTATGTAGTAAGGAACTTATGTAGCTGTTTTGACAAACCATCTGTTGGAAATGAAGATTGGTACAAAATAGTGGAGGGAAAGCTCCAGTAGCTGGAGATTTTATATATTTTTATTTTTTTTAAAAGAAATGAATGAAAGTTAATTCTTTTCTTTATTATCTCTTCTGTTAAATAGGCTATTTTACAGACTAGAGACGCCAGTCCACCAATAAGCCTGTTATTTGATGTCCAATCAGTCCTCACTCGTAGAGACCTATATTCCATGGCTACAATTTTATTTTATTTTATTTCACTAATTTTAATGAACATTTACAGAGATTTTGGATTTCCATTCATTCATTCGTTGTTTCACTTTTTTCTCTACCCCCCTGCCCCCCAGTTCACTCCTCCCTTTGAAAAGCAAAAGATAAACTTCTTCGTTGGTATACAATCCCCCACCCCCGCCCCGAATTCACGCCACTCTGCAACCTTAATTCTGGATTCCTGTGATAATCAAAATAACCTATCATATATCACTTTTAAACTCTTCTGACCTCATTCATTTCAATATAGTATACATAATTTATCCAGTTTTTCTCAGTCTTACCCCAACCCTGATGTCAGTCACGTTCTACAACAGTGGCACTATGCTGTATGTGTCTTTTGTGACTGAGATATTTTACTCGCATAATGTCCTCTGAGGTCACCCATTTTGAATAATATTGCATGAGTTCCTTTTTTTTCAATGCAGCGTAGTATTCCATTGTGTGACTATACCACAGCTTCTCTATATATTCTTTTGTTGATGGTCACGATAAACATATGGGTGTTCATAAATCTGCTTGGATCGTGGTTATGGTCTCTTTAGCGTATATTCCCAGTAGTGGAAATGCTGGGTCAAATGGTATCTCTATTTGAAACTTTTTGAGAAAGCACCACACCACTTTCCACAGTGGTTGCACCATTTTACACTTCCACCAACAGTTTATAAGTGTTCCATGGCTACAGTTTTTATGGTGGCCTAGTGGCAAGAAGCTGCGCTGCAATCCCAAAGGCATGCAGTTTTTGGTCACCAGCTGCTCTGTGGAAGAAGGATGGGCAATCTCCTGGGCTAGTAACTGCATCTGAAAACCCAAAGGAGGGTCAGCTATGTGTGGGTTTGACTCCATGGTACTCAACAATCTTGATGAGTGCAGATCATCAGATCTTTCTCGCACAGAGGGACTTGATGTTGTTAGGTGCCATCAAGTCGACTCCTGTTCATAGCCACCCTGTTTACGACAGAACAAAACCACACCTGATCCTATACCATCCTCACAGTCTTTTCTCTGTGTGAGTCAATTGTTGCAATTACTGTGTCAAACTATCTCCTTGAGAGTCTTCCTTTCCTTTAGGGACTCTGTTTTCCAAGGCTTATCCCTATTGATAACATGCCCAAAATTGCCTGGGAGAAATCATAGTGTCTTTATGAGAGTAATTAGGTCCTAACACTTAGAGATAATAAGAGTTTATCCTTATGCTAGCTTTTTTTGGAAGGTAAAAATTAGATTTTTTAAAAAGACACATTCCAAAGGTGGGACATATCTTCCACCTTGAAAAGTAAATGTAGATGAAGTCTTATTCTCTTTTTTAATTACACTTAATTCCATACAAGGATTGGAGAAAACTTTTATTCATTTTATAAACAAAACCAAATTACTACAGAAGAAAATGAAACTTTATATAATTATAAAATGCAGGCACTTTAAGATTAGTTAGAGATCATATAATTGAAAAGCTTTCTTTTATAAATTGAGAGAGCATGTCATTTTAGAGGAACAAGGAAGTTTTCAAAGCCAGTTACATATAGTTTGTCATGAGCTTTTCTTTATTATGAATCCTTTATAATATATATAAAAATAGAGAAAGGAAAATAAACTTTCAAATCAACCAGCTGCTGACATTATCAACTCATGACCAATCTTGTCCCCATTTATTCTTTAGCTTTGAAACCTTTTCCCCTATGAATTATTCTAAATAAAGTATTCATTATTTCATTTCATTGATAAGTATGAAAATGCATAAAAATATATTCATAATGCCATTCTTACATTTTGAAAATTAGTGTTAATTTAGTAGTCACAATGATGAACTCAAACATAGCAAAGATCAGGAAGGTGATGGTGTAGGACAGGTCAACGTGTCCTTCTCATATATGTAGTGTTGTCATTGGTTGTAGTTATGCAACAGCAATGAAAATACCAACAGCACAATGATATTATGAATAATATTTTAATGGAAACATCATTTGAAATTTTTATATACGTATAAATGAGAAAGTGAAAAAAGTTTTATATACATATTTAATGAAAAAGTGAAATGGATGACTAAGTGAAATGGAGACTAAGGTACGTCTGATCAGGCCATAGTCTTTGCAATCACTTGTTATGCATCAGAGAGTTGGACAGTGACTAGGGAGGATAGAAGGAGAATTGATGCCTTTGAGCTGTGGTGCTGGAGAAGAGTATTGAAGGTACCATGGACTGCTAAGAAAACAAACAGATTCATCCTGGAGAGGGTTAAACGGGGCTGCTCTTTGGAGAGAAGGATTCTGAGGCATCATCTGACGAACTTTGGACATGTCGTGAGGAGGGACTGGTCCTTGGAGAGAGAGATCATGCTTGGGAGGGTGGAGGGCAGGTGCAGGAGGGGAAGGCCCTCTATGAGGTGGATTGATTCAGTGACTGGAGTAATCGGAATGGGTATGTTGGAGACAGTGAGATTGGCACAGGACAGAGCAGAGTTTAGGGCTGTTGTAAATAGGGTCGCCATGAGTTGCAAGCAACTTGAAGGCACATAACAACAACAACAATTGTGTTTTAAGATATTTGTATAAAACCATTATTGTAGAATGAGTTGGCAGATCTAAGGAGGAATGGGATGGAACAGAGGGGTGAGGATGGGCAAAAAGGGAGGAATGGGGAGGGGGCTTAATCATCGGGTCGCCCAATTTGATGGGTGGAAGGAGGGTTGGGTAAAGGAAAGGGGAAAGATATGGTGTGAAAAACAATGTATACAAACTTTGATGGTAAACCAGTGTTAAAACAAACAGACAAACAACAAAAACAAAAAAAACCCCAAACCATCAAACACCCCCCAACCAAGGGTTATGAAGAGCACACACACACAAAATAACAAAAAATAAATTATCATTGGTTGAAAAAAAGAATGTTATATAAATGGTAAATGGAGTCATGCAATATGTAAGATTTTGAAATTTCTTTCACCCAGCATGATTTTGTGAATATGCACTCAGCTGTTGTCTCTATCAATAAAAGGCTCAACAATAACCTGCATTATGCAGATTACACAACCTTGCTTGCTGAAAGTGAAGAAGACTTGATGCATTGGTTGTAGAAGATCAAGGAATGCAGCCTTCCATATGGGTTGAATCTCTATGTCAAGAAGACAAAGATTCTCACCACTGGACCAGTCAGTAGGAAGCATCATGATAGATGGAGAGGAGATTGAAACTGTCAGCAGCTTCATCTTGCTTAGATCCACAATTAGAAAACTTGGTACAAGCAGTCAGGAAACAAAGAGACACATTGCACTGGGAAAATCTACAGTTAAGGACCTTTTCAAATTATTGAGAGTAATAATGTCAGCTTGAAGACTAAAGTGCATCTGATTCAGGCCATAGTCTTTCCAATTAATTGGTGTGCATCTGAGAGCTGGACACTGAATAAGGATGACAGAAAAAGAATTGATGTCTTTGAGTATTGATGTTGGAGAAGAACAGTGAACAAACAGATATGTCTTAGACAGGATACAACCAGGGTGCTCTTCGGAGGCAAGAATGATGAGGCTTCACCTCACATACTTTGGGCATGTTGCTCGTAGGTGCTATTCCTTGGAAAAAGACACGATGCTTGGAAGGGTGGAGGGTTGGCAAAGGAGAGGAATTCAACCAGGTGAATTGACACAGTGACTACTACAGTGGGCTCTTGTTTGTCAGGAAGTGTGAGGATGGCACAGGAGAGGACTGGTTTCAAATCTTTTGTTCAGAGGGCCACTATAAGTCAGACTTGAATTGATGTCACCTGACAACCACCCCAATTGTTTCAGAGTCTGTGTCACGGTTTCTTTACCCGTTCATCCACTGAAGACAGTCTACATTTTTCCCCCCAGGTAGTTTTACTATGAAAAAGGAAATTATTTTAAAAATAGTGTTGTTTAATTTTACAGTAACAAGTTCTTAAAAATAGTTGTTTGACTAAAGGGATAGATATCTGATGGCCCAGAATACACAGGATGATGATGCTGCTAACCTTAAGGTACTGGCCATCTCTGGAGATCTACCAGTGGCTCTGGGGACAGAATTGGTCAATTTCCTCCTGTGAGATTTACAGCCCCTTGAAAACCTGCCAAAGGACCACCTATGAGTCAGTTCTGATTTGACAGCAATGAATGAATTTTGCGTAAAGGAGCCCTGTTATCATAATGTATCCACGTTCTAGCCAGAATGTTAGCAGTTCAAATTCACCAGCTTTTGGGAGAAAGAGGAACCATCTCATCCTGTAAGAATTTATAGCCTCAGAAACCCAATCAAGAGTCTCTTTGAGTCCAACTTGACTAATCAATATTGAGTTTGTTTTACTTGAAAACTGATCCTAATATGTTTCTAAACAAGAGATATTTGAGTTTTTGTAATTCTTTCCATGCTTTTAAAATTCAGTCATTTGTTGGAAAAGCCCCATCATTTGGTGTGTTGGGTACACCATCTGAATTTTTGCTATCACATTTCTAAAACATTCATACCCATTGGCATCCAGTTGATTCCAACTCATAGCTACCTTTAACAGATTGGAACTGCTTCATACTATTTCCAAGGCTGAAATCTTTACAAAAGCAAATAATCACATTTTTCTCCTGCAAACAAAGTGGTGTATATAAGAACACAGACCCTCTGTGCGCAGCTTAGCGTGTTCCCACTTTGTTGTTTTCTTGCTGTTGTTGTTTACTGTCTGGTGGGAACTGCCTCAAAGCTGCCATGGTTTTCAGAGGCTGTAAATCACACGGGAAGAGACTGCCCATCTGGGTTGACAGTACAGTTCCTTACCACTAGGCCACCAGAGTTCCCTCCCTTATCTACTATACTACCAAAAGTTGTCTACAAAAGTTGTCTATGTTCAATTAATGAATTTAATGTCTAAAATACAATCCTGAAGGCACTCAGAATCCACCAGCTATCCTGCAGGAGAAGGACAGGCACCTCTGAAAACCCACCAGAGGGTCAGCTATGATTTGATCTTGACTCAGTGGTACATAACAACAGCAGCATTTACTGGATATAGTACGCTATGGTTTTTAAGTTATTTGATTTCTCTTGTAATAAGAAATGTGTGCACAGTTTGAATATTTAAAATAGTATATTTTATTGAATCAAGGAAACTACCAAGAATTAAATTCTCTTAAAAAAAGCAGAGAAGATCTTGTGGCCTAGTAGGTAGAGAGTGGTCCTGCCAACCCAAAGACATGCAGTTTGAATCCACTGGATGCCTGGTGGGAGAAAAAAAAAATTTAGAATTGCAAAGAAAACATGCAGAATACAAATTTCAAGGAATTCAAGTGTGATGATTTGGTATGAAAATATAGGCAGCAAGTGTGGAATATCACTTCAGTAATAAGTTATTTAACACATATAGGCTTGTTGTTGTTTTGGATACCATCGCGTCAGGACTGACTCCTGGCTGACCTTTCAGAGGGTTTGCAGAGGCAGTAAATCTCACAGGAGGCGATGGCACATCTTTCTTCTGTGGAACAGCCAGTACTTGAACTGTACACCATGGGATGTATGTTATAAACTATGTTGTATAACTTAAAATAATGGAGGAAATAAAATGTATGAAATAGGTTCAATTCCCTGTAAGACTTTTATTGTTTTATTACTGTTTTTATGGTTAATAATTGTATTCAATTAAAGAAATCCATCACCTTCTTAAGAAATTTTTTCTCTTGACTAAAATTCCCATTGTTTGATATTAAATCAGCTACAAAAAGCAACACAAAATTCTTCCTTTAATCCTGTTCTACTAACCCCATGTTGCTTCCATTTCCTTGGAGGCTTGAGATGGCAGGTGTGAACAATGAGAGTCCTGGGAACTCATTTTCAATTCACCTGAAAACTGATTCTCCACTCACACATCAACTCATGTCCATCACAGAGTGTGGGAGCATGTTCTAGGCCTATATCCACAGGACCCTTAAGTAAATAAGAAATTAATTTTGCTCAAAGTATAAATGTACATTTGTTTATAAACTATTAATCTTCAATTTTTCTTTTGAATGTGGAGCAATATTTAGTGGTTTTTTTCTTTCTTTCTTTCCTTCTGATAACCAATTTAAACCACTGTTTAAAACTTTTATGGCTTCTGTAATTTGGTGTACATACTGCTTTCTTGGATGTCTTTGATCAAAGTTTTCATTTAAATAACTGTTCAGGAAAATAATACAAGTTAAGAAATTGGAATTAGGTTCTTTTTTAAGAAGAGAAAATCAACACAACTTTCACTTCATTTTTGGTGTAGATATGCCTTTAGACAAAACTATGAGTACTATTCAGCTCCTTAAATAATTCTACCTATGTTTGGAAATCAACAATTACTTATTAGATAAAAATTAATTTTTTAAACTCTTGGTTTTTAAAATTAGTATTTTGGGTTTTAAAGAAATATGATAGTTTGTTACATAAACTAATCTGATTTCATATTCTTTAATCCTTCTTTATGTTTTAAAAAGAAGCTTTTTCAATCAGTAAGACAAATATTGATTTTCCTGAGTTTTCAGTCATCGGTAAAGATGACTTTAATAAGGAAATGATGCTATTATAAATAGTAGCAGTGATATTATGTAGCTACAATTTTAAATTAAAAATTACACTTTGTTTCAGGTTTATACTACATTATTTCATAGCATATTCATAACTAGTGGTCACTATATTATATATGTTGCATTACCATAATTTTCTAGTTAATTTGTTCTTTATACATGTTCCAATTGCATTTCATTAACTCATAGTTTTTTGTAAGTTTGTGTTTTCTTTCCATGTTCAACAAGTCTCTTTAATTCAATTTCTCTGTTTCTCCTCATACAGTCTGGCAGCCAGATATGCAACTCAGTCTAATCACAGTGGAATTGCAACCAGTCAAAAAAAGCCTACTAGGTCAGTTAATATCTCTAATTTATTGCTTATTAGTACTATTCAATTAAGTGCCCAGTAGTATTTTGTTCTATCACTCTAAATTTCCAAAGCAAATGATATGATTCTTGATGAAAAGATTTCTTCTGTAGGGGCTTTCCGCAGAGTCTGAGAGGTGAGCATGTTTGTGCCAGTCTTTGATGGGTTTTAGCTTCTGTTAGTTTACTTCCATAAAGGGCTGTGAATAAGCTAAAATCTGTTTTAGTCTTACGGCCAATTTTTTAAAAGTTTTCCTCGAAGATCCCATTTTTTCCAGGACACAGAATTCAGAAGGTGTACAATAAAATTGTAATCAGGTTTTGAGGTGGGCATGCATTTAATCATTATTCATTTTAAAGCAGAATTGAGACACATTGGCAAATCTTAGCGGAGAAGTTAGCACCTGAGTAGACTAGAGTGTTCTTTTGCCTGTTTTACAAGCAGTTCCGAGTTATGATCATTCACTTACATCCAATTCATGCAATTCTTTAATAGTATATAAATTTGCCTTCACTTTGAAAGGACTGAACCAATCCCTTCCCTTAACAAATTCTTCTTCACCTTCACCTTCACCTTCTCTTGGCTGAAAGTGCAGTTCTAAATCAGTTAAGTGTCCAAGACTTTTCTTGCACTAAACTAGGGCTAAATAAGAATCACTTACACTTATTCCAACCCTGCAGATTCTACTGAGAAAGACACACTTTTCAGGACTGGATTTTGTTCATAACCCAGGGACTGCCTTTAGTTTAAATCTTTCTGCTTTATGTTGTGCATATTTGAAAGAAAGTCTGTTTTAACAAATAAAAGCACACTGTGCATTCTTTAGGACTCTGGTTGTGTGATGGGTTAAGCATTAAACTAACAGAATGATTTGAGTTTAGAACCTACCACCCGCTCTGAGAAAGAGAAGGGTGGTGTCTACCCCTCTAAAAGTTTATAACCCTACAAACACTATGAAACATTTCAGTACTTGTGCTACAGGGTCCCTGTGGGTTGGATGGTCTCAACTCTATGGCAGGTGTTTCGATGAACTCTTTGGAAACTCTTGGCATGTTGAAATGTCTTAATAGAATTTGGTTATTTTAATAGCATTAAGTTGCTGAGAACATGATAATGACATAGGAAGGCTAAATAAGGTCACAGTGTATGTGTTTTGTACCCCTGGTTGTTACACTAATATCTACACCATCATTACCATCTGGGAGGCCTCTCATGGTGGTTTACCAGTCATTGCTCCCCTCATTAATACATGGTGCTGTATAACGTTTAACTACAAGGACTGCTTCTGATGTCTTGGTGTGAGGTATGTGCCTTTCTTCTTACCTGCCTACCTTCTACCTAAGTAATATTAATTTTCCTAAGACTTAAAATTATACAGGACAGGAATAATTTTACAGCAATTTTATGAAAAACAATAAATCATACCGATTAGGTATACAAGGTTGCTTACCGTATATAGTGAGATTTTTTTTAAAAAATACAACTTCTGAGTCTTGTCGATGAAAAATACATTGTAAATAATTTCTGGCAATAGAATATTGACTTCTCTTTGCTTCATTTCATTTGTTCTTCTATTTTTATTGATGAACTGAAAGTTTGGGCTTCCTGTCAAATTAGGATTGTGAGAAGAGCAAAATTCTTTTAAAAAATGTTTTAATTTGTTCTTCTGAGGACTGAAGATAACTTGGCTTCATGGTTCAAATGATAAAGACAAAAATCCATTTGTTATCTGGAAACAGGCCAGGTTTCTTTGCAAACAAGGAAAACTTGGTGACAAAATCTCTTTGTACATGTGAGTTTCGAATGGATTTTCTAAGTCAGTGACTTTGTTTAACCAATTGATTTTTTTGTCCTGTCACTGGTACTGCAAATTCCTGGCATCTGTGGTAATCCTAATATACTTACAAACTCTTTTAGGTCCTGTTGGCCAGAATATTAAGTGGTGTAACCATCTACAAAACATACTAATCATGTATATGACCTAAGTAAGACCAATAAGCAAAATAACCAAAGGCAGTATTATATATTGCCCATATTTATGTAAGCTCCAAAACACAGTAAACATTTTGAAACAAGAAATCCACACATCTAATTTCAAGTGAACAGTTATCTTTTCCTAATATACCTTCTAGTTGGCAATACCCGTGACTATTACAAAAGTATTTGCATTAACTGAGAATTCAATTCCTAACAATGTGTGGATAAAGAAACTAGGATTATAAAAAGGAACTATAATTTTTAATATTGTGACAAGGTTGTGAAATTTTTATATGTGAGAACTAATATGATAGATAAAAAACCTTTTTCTTTAAAAAATTACAATGTTGACGTGTATAAAATCAACTGTTGCCTTGATAGACAATAGATATTTTCAGGGTAGTACACAGTAGTGTTCACATGGTGGCAGCAAATACCAGCAAAGATGTTGGCAACCTTCCCTTTCAAGGATCTAAATGGAAATTAGAACATCATATAAGTTCTTTATTTGTATTATTCTAGAGTGTGTATATTGGGGGGGGTTTATGTTAAGTAAATTTCTCTTGCCATATGTATATAAAATAAGTAAGTAATGTATACACAAAATGTAATAGTTGCACATTTTAGATACCAGTTATTAAATAATCTCTCCAGCACTTGACATTTCAACGTGAAAACTGTAACAAGTGAGTGACCCAACATGACATTTAGTTATAATAATAATAAAATTGGTGGCCTTTCTGGGTAATAATTTTTACTTGCCAACCTAAAGGCAAGTGGTTTGAATCCACTAGAGCTCCTTGGGAGGAAAAAGAAGCAATATTTTCCTGTACCAATTATTGCCCCTGAAAACCCTCTGCAAAGTCACCTTTGAGTCACTTCTAACTCAGCAACACATGACATAACAAGAATAAAATCACATATATAGATATAGATCACAGTGTCTTGTTACATTTTCCCATTTATAAAATGTTGTATATATTTCTTTTGCTCCCTCCTGCCCTTTATGCATAATGAGTAGCTAGAGCTACTATTGCTACAGGTATAATTGCCATGCTGTTAACAGTGATTTTCTTCTGAGACTTACATCTTTTCATTTTGCCTCTGGGTTCATTTGGTCACACTTGTGAGACTATCAGATAAATCTGGGTCTTACTTTTTAAAGAATATGAACATCTTTCAAAGGAGCCAGTTCAGCCAAGTAGGCATCAGCCTGTGACCTTGTTTGCCGTGCTGTGTTTTGATTAGTTAGACAACTAATTTAGATATGTAATAAGCATCTGTTTGCCATTTTTAAATATCTTTCTTCTTGTTATTGCTAATGTGTAAGAACACTTAAAGTGGAACTTCCTAAAGATAAGAATGAATGGCCTGTATATTGCAAATAAAATCTTAATAACTGCAGATGGCTGCTAATATATTGAACCCTAATGAAGATAAGTGTTCTTTCCCCTTAATTTTTCATGTAATCTTTATGACATTTTTAAGACAAAGTATTAATCACCAAATAAGGTAAGTCAAATCTTTTTAGTTAAATATTACTTTACTTCTAGTCTGTAGTGTCAGTGTACAGGGATGCTGATTGGAAACAGAAATAGTTTGTTTTTTTTTAAGATTCTGAAAACTTGTGTTTAGCTGTTTATTTTGTCATTTAAACTATCATTTTCTACTCAGTGAACTGAATGGCATCATATGCTGTAGCTGTCTTCCCCATTAAAGTCTTCCCTGCTCTGCATCTCCTCTCGCTATCTTTTCATAAGGTACCATAATGATGTAATGTTTCTTATACTATTTCAGGCTTCCAGGCCCCTCTAGGGTGCCAGCTGCAGGCAGCAGCAGCAAAGTCCAGGGAGCCTCTAATTTAAATAGGAGAAGTCAGAGCTTTAACAGCATTGACAAAAACAAGCCTCCAAATTATGCAAATGGAAATGAAAAAGGTAAGTTTTTACCTGTTACATCATTTCAACACAAGTATAAAGTACCAGTCTATTAAAATGCACTCTAAATGTAAGATTTTGTCACTGTTCTACATTTTTAGAATATAAATTATCAAGTGGAGTTTTCTTTTCTTTTCTAATTGCCCTTACTAAATTCTAGCTACCTTCAGTATTTTCTAATTGGAAGAACATGTTCATGAAATAAACTTGTTTATTTCAGTGTAATCAATTTCAGACTTAAGAATGAATTCAATTTCTCAAAATATAGGTCCTCTCAAGATGCATATAAATATGCCACACTGTATTCTGTCCAAGATTCTTTTTTAAAAGTTTCATGAACCATAGCCATTTAAGTCTATCTGAACCTCTAGTTTTAGCTAATAGCATATAAAGGCCATGAGTGTTTGGGGTGGTTAAAGTTAGCATGTTGAATAGCCGAAGAAATAATGGTAGGATATGTCTTTGAAAGCTGAAGATCACAAAAATGTTACAGTATTATTTTTCTTCAAAGAGAACATCTTTGTATTCACTTTATTTTCTTGAAATAATGCAGTGGGAACAGCTAATTACAATATGGGGGGAGGAGGACAGAAGGCATTTAATGGACATTTATGTTAAATGAATATGATGTGTTAAATACATACCATGAGGATTTTGTGAATGTGCAAAGTCTGCATTTAAAGAAGGATTGGTTTGGTACATATTGCATGTGGTGAGATGTGTGTAGTTCTCTCATGAAACTAAGAGAAGGTCTGGCATGGAGCTATATTAATTTTTACTATTGTAAACAGTGTGGTAGTATTTTCAAATAAATAGAACTTTAAACTTCTCTTCACAGTAATTAACTCTACATGGAACCAGAAATGAAATTTAAGTCACAAATACATGTTGTCGGTAGAAAAGTTGGTAAACTTGCCTTTAGTACTCCAACCAGAAGAAAGCTCTGGCAGCTTAGTGGTAAAGAGTTGTACTCCCAATACAAAGGCATGTGGTTCAAATCTACTAGCTATTCCATCAGGGGAAAAGATGAACAGCCTCGTGAGCAAATTTATTGTCTCTAAAAATCAGCTGGAAAGTCATCTATGAGTTGATTCTGATTCAACAGCACATAATAACAGCAACAACAGTAATTCAACCAAAGAAGATTTGGTTTTGTTCAAATCAGATAACACTTTTAGTTAGACAACTTTCTCTTACTCAAACTTGAAATATCTGAGTTGACATTTTTGCAAATTAAATTTTATGTTCTTCCCATTAAAGTAAAAGGAGTTCATTGCAAACTCTTTGAGAGCAGAGCTTTCTGTCTTGATCCCTGTAGTATCTCCAGCTCTTGAATTAAAAAAAACAAAACTCAAACTCAATGCCATCAGTTAGGTAGCAACACATAGCTGATTCTCCATTGAGTTTTCCAAGCCTGTAAAATGGGAAGAAAATACCCATGTTTCTCTCATGGGAGCTCTGGTGAAAATGAACTCTCAGAGAAGCTAGACTCTTGAGTTAGCAGGGCAACTCCTTAAGGATTAGGCCACCAGTGGGTGATGATGGGAGGAAATGAGATTTGGAAGTTAAGAGTCTGAAATTGAGAGAGAAAGCCTCTGAGCCCTAAAAGTAATAATTTTCATGGATAGAGGGGAGATGGGAATTCATCATTAGGAAATCACACTTTCTAGCTTTAAGGCTTTCCTAAAAAGGGTAAATACAGGTTCAGATTAATGGCTTATTTATACAATCAGTTCAATTAAAATTTAAATCATCATGTCTTTATTTTTAAAATTCTTAAGGAAAACTGTGCGTACTTCATAATATTGAGGTATTGGATAAACTACCAACATATCTAATTTGCTTGATGAGGCTATAATTTTAAAATACTTTGCAAGAAATTACTAATACTAGTGATACTAGTGACAGACTAGAATTGCCCTAGATAAACTCACACATGAAAATTTTAATGTATTTACATTTTTATCTGAAATTATTTTTCTTTTTTTATTAATGATTTTAGTGCAATATATATATATTTTTACAGTATACTATTTCCATTTAATTTTCCCCCATTCATTACTGTACAATTTCCTCCATGGCCACCCCTCCTCCCAGTTCATTTTTCTCTTTGAAAAGAAAAAAATTCTTTCAGTGTTATACAGTGCTCCTCTTCCCCCAAGTCCACAGTCTGTTTTACTATGCATTTTTTTTTCTGGAATCTTGTCATGATAATAATACCTAATCTTATATTCCTTTTAAATATTTTCCCCTCATCTGTTTCAATACAGTATACATTATTTATCCCCTCTTTTCTTAGTTTTCCCCCAGCTCCAATTTCAGTCCCATTTTACAACAGTGGCACCATGCAGTATTTGTCCTTTTGTGAGTGAGATATCTCACTCAACATAATGTCCGGTTCACCCATTTTTGAATAATATTTCATAATTTCTTTGTTTTTCAATGCAGCATAATATTCCATTGTGTGAAATATACCACAGGTTTTCTATCCATTAATTTATTGATGGGCACTTGGGTTGTTTCCAACTCGGCTATTGAGAACAAAGCCACAAAAAACATGAACAATATTTACTGTGACCACAAGGTGGAGACAAACGTAATTTAGTATGAGTGAGACTAGCAAAGCTGATTTCAGTAGGTACCTGTCTACAGCAAAAGACATACATTTTTATGGTCCTTTTGCCATTATTTTTAATTACAACTAACTTAAAAAGCATTTCAGGTATGTGATCTCAAATTCGCAACCACTTAAAAATACATTATCTGTGAATTAAAGATCTTAATGAAGATTGTCCATAATGATTTGTTTAAATTGTGTCCCAAGCTATAACAGATAACATAAGCAATGGAATTTGTTTTA
>NW_006399771.1:17489285-17492368 GCF_000299155.1 Elephantulus edwardii | reverse complement strand
AAGAATTTTTTTTAATTTATTATATTGAAATCACAGAATTCAGAGTGATCTAACTTGGGTATTCTAATTCTTATTCTCTTTCACTATTATAAATTGGTTACACTCCATTTAATAAGAATATTTCTTGATGATTTAACTGATTTATATGCAACATACTTACTTCCTGGATTTTTCTAATTGGAAATATACTATTTAATGGTCTGAGGCAAAAAGTGGCTATGTCAATTGATTTATAACTCTAGCATTTTTAAGACATAGTGAAATTTTATTTGCAAATAAAGCAATTATACTTCATGTAAAATTACTATTGACAATGTAATAACTCTTCTCCTGTCTCACTCCCCCTCCCAAATGCCTTATTTGCAAAATGTAGAACTTAACTATTAAAAGGAAATCCATAGAGAATCTCAGAGCCTACTTCAAGAATAAACCTGACATCATTTTAATAATATTGCAGTTCAACATGTAGTGTGCTCATTCATCAAAATAATTAAATTTTCAGTGAATATTGTCTTAGATTATCACTTACCATGAAGCCTGACATAGAAATGTTATTATAATAAGATGCCAGTCTGTTGAAGTAGAACATGGGGAATAATTTCTCAGAATAAATGGTGAAATATAGATAGCAAGCATCATACCACTGCATTTCTTTTGAGAGTCTGAGAGTTCTTCAGTTTCTTCCCTCTGTGATCGGCCATTGAAACCTGAGTGTGAAGATTGTCTGCCGCCAGCATTAATCAATTTGCTCTTACACCCTTGGAGTTTCCTCTAGAAAGAAACATGCTAGAAAGAAAACAAATACCTCTCACTGGAAATCAGGGATCATGTGAAAAACCATGCTCTAGTTTGCTTGGGGTAAATCTGGTCTGTCTTCTGCAAATTATTTTCTAAGCAGATCAGATACCCCTTTAATTGGAATCCAATTTCTGAATCTTGACATGAAAACAGTGGTGCGTCAGAAGGTGTTAATTAGTGGTGAAATGTTTTTCCATGTTGCTAAGAAACACGTCCTAGTATCAGAGGACAAGTTACCATCGTGTTTGTTTCTCTACATGAGCCTTATGTTGTACTGGAACCTCTATTCACAAGAGTAGCCCCATGTGTAGGAACATATGTTTATGTAGTTGTTTAGTTCTCATGGTGTAGTCCTTAAGATTTTGTGCTGCTAACCCAAAAACAAAACCTTTCTGACAGTTTGGATCCAAAGGGTCAACTATGAGTTGATTCTGACTCCAGGACAGTGAATTAAAATTATGTGATATATTGTTAATGTTTTAATGTGTGGTCAAGTCTGAACCAACTCATAGCTGACCCTACAGCAGGGTTTCAGAGGCTATAAATCATGTGGAAAGAGATTGCCCATCTTTCTCCTGTGGATCAACTGGTTGGTTTGAACCATATGCCTTTGGATTGACAGCACAACTCCTTACCACTAAGCCACCAGAGCTCACTTTCTGTGGTGTAGAAAGACATACAAACACATATATATTATACATATATTTTTACTGTGTATGTATGTATGTGTGTAAGCATCTATGTATATGTAGGAATGTGTGTATTTGATGCATTAGGAATTTACGAAGAGGTTTTCCTTCTCATCTTACAATTAAAACATTCCTTCTGATGTGAAAGCCTTTACCTTAATTTACTCAGTTAGCTTAGAGTTAGAGTTGATGCCAAGAATTAAGGATCATTTTAATTATACTTTATAAATTATAGGAAGCTCTAGTGGCCTAGTGGTAAGAAGCTGTGCTACAATCCCAAGGGCATAAGGTTCAAATCTGTGGGAGAAGAATTGGTACTCTACTTCAATGCAACTTACTGCATCTGAAAACCCACTGTATGGTCAGCTATGAATCAGTCTGACTTGAAAGTATACAACCTAAAACTACAAGTTTTAATGTCAAGTTTGTGTTAATGATTCAGTTCTTACCTCTCATTATCAATTAAAAGAAAAGAATCTAGCTCTTCAATATTTTGTCCTTTCTTCAAAATTTTATTTTATTTTATTACACTTTGTTTATGAGCTCACTTTTTTTAAGTGCCTCCAGAGTGCTCCTTGGAGAAGATGATAAAGCTTCACCTCATATATTTCTGGCATGTTGCTAAGAGAGGCTATACCTTGGAGAGGGACATCATGCTTGGAAAGGCAGGAGGTCGCCAAAGGAGAGGAAGACCTTCAGACAGGTGGATTGACACAGTGACTGTCTCTATAGGTGCTCGTGTGTCAGGAATTGTGAAGATGGAACAGGATAGGGCAGGATTCAGATCCGTTGTTCATAGGGTCACTGCTTGATTCGATGACACCTAAAAACAACAACTTTGTTTATTATTTTTGAGTAAATATGTTTAGTCAATTTTCTAGTGACATTAGTACCTATTACACTATTTTTTTTTTCTTCAGTTCTTATTTTACCTTTGGGTTTTTTTTTTTTCCGGATTTCTGCAATACTTATCCAGTTATTGCCATCAAGTTGGAACATTCTCATAGATGGCCTTCTAGTAGGCTTTTGGAGGCTGAAAATCATGCCGGAGGAGATGGTCCGTCTTTCTCCCTAAGAGCTGCTGCTGGATTCGAGCTGCCAGAGAAGAGGTGTAGCCTTTTTTTAACATCACAGCCCCGTAGGGACTGTGCCACCAGGGCTCACTTTTACTGTTATTTGCTGTTGAGTTGACTATGACAATGACTCTCAGCTGTCCTATCCTGAGCTATCCTCATTATTTCTGATATTCTTGAGCTCACTGTTAACAGTCAATCCATCTTCTTAAGGATCTTCTGCTTTGCTCCAACTACAGACCCCTCCTAGCAACATACCCATAGTATATGGGACACAGCTTCACCCTCTTGCCTTCAAGAAGTACCCTGGTCATACCGTGGTCACACGTTCTCCAGTACTTAAAACAACAATAGAATGTTAATTTGTCATAATTTTAAATTCATCATATTAATTTCATATTATGTGGTGCTGGAGAAGAGTATTGAGGGTACCATGGAATGCTAGGGAAACAAACAGATTCATCCTGGAAAGGGTTAAACTGGGCAGCTCCTTGCAGGCAAGGATTTTGAGTCTCCATCTAAC
>NW_006399771.1:17471183-17488855 GCF_000299155.1 Elephantulus edwardii | reverse complement strand
AACACTACAAATTATGCATGTACAGAATGAACACAGTTGTCAAGATCCCTGGGAGACCCGCTTATGTTTCTGCTGAGTCATTATAAAACTGATGCCTGAGACCTGTCATTAAGTAATATACCAGAGTATATGGGAAGGTGAAGGGGTATCCCACTTGGAAATAGTGCATGTTTGTATTTGGATACTATGTTTTTCATAAGTGTTTTTATTTACTTTTCACATTCTATTTTCTCCCTTCCAGACTCATCTGTGATGCTCAATATCAACATATGCAGCACTAATTATACATATAAACACACACACGTTTGTATAAGGAGCTCTGGTGGAGAAGTCTGTAGGGAGTTCTGCTGCTAGCCCACTGGCTGTGTCTGGGGGCTCTTGTGTATGTACCGTGTGTTGCTGCCATTGTTGATAAGTGGCCTCACTGACTCAGTGACACAGTGACCAGTCTGCCCTATCCTACATCATCCGCACAATCTTTGATATGCTTGAGTTCATTATAACATTCATATGGGAATTCATCTTGTTGAGGGTCTTCTTTTTTACTGAGCTTCTACCTTTTCCATCATGCTGTCATTTTTCAAGAAATGGTCTGTCTTAATAAGGTGCCAAAAAATATGTGAGATAAAATTGCATAATCCTTGGTTCTATGGAGCACCTGGCTAACATTTCTTTCTATTCATGTTTGTTTGTCCTTTTGGCAGTCCATGTTATATTCAGTGTTCTTTCCAAATACCCCTTTTCAAGGGATTGATATTTCTTCTGCCATCTTTGTTCTTTATCCAACTTTTTGATACTTAAGAAGCAGTTGAAAACAGCATGGTTTTGATCAGGTGCACTTTAGTCTTTAAACTGACATCTTTGCACTTTGGAAAGGTTGTTGACAGCAGATTTACCCAGTGTAACATATTTTTTGATGTCTTGGAGACTAAGGTGCACCTCATCCAGACCATAGTCTTCACAGTTGCTTGCTGTGCATCAGCTAGACAATGACTAGGGAAGATAGAAATTTGATGCCTTTGAGCTGTGGTCCTGGAGAAGAGTGTTAAATATACTGTAGATTGCCAGGAGAACAAGCAAGTTCTTCCTAGAGAAGGTGAAACCAGACTGTTACTTGGAGGCAAAGATTCTTAGCCTTTATCTGACATACTTTGGGTATATTGCAAGGAGGGACCAGTCCTTGAAGAGGGACTTCATGCTTGGAAGGGTGGAAGGATGCATAAAGAGAGGGAGATCATTGATCAAATGGATTGGTGTAGTGACTTGGGTAGGTGTGTTAGAGACAGTAAAGTTGGCCCAGGATAGAGCAGTTATCAGAGCAGTTGTACAGAGGGTCACTCTGAGTCACAAACAGCTCGACAACACATAACAACAATAATTTATCATTTGATACATAATATAAATGTATATGTATTATATAGGTATATAAATGGATATACACACATAGAAAATGTGTTTATGTCTGTATATCTGTGCATGCATAACTGTGTGTATATGTTTATATGTGTATTAATTACTGAGGACAGTGCCTGACACACTACAAAAGTCAAAATTGTTGGTTTCTATATATGTCTGAATTGAGAAATGATTTGCTTTTTATTTCATCAACATACAGTTCAGTAAGGAAAATCAATGAATAAATTTAGCATATCTTCTTCTTTAGACTGATAGCACTGTTGAGTCTTTGTAGGGGTGCCCTAACCTCCATGGCAAACTATATCCATAACATCACATCCTCCTAAATTTCACACACTCCTTTTACAGCTACCACATTTACCTCTCTGTACTAATTCTAAGCTAGATTTGAATTGTTCCCAAGCTGTAAATATAATTTATTAACAAATTAAAAAAGAGACAAATATCAGCTCATTGAATTTATGTTTTCTAAACATGAATTAAGATTGACTAAGAAAAATTGATGAAAGCAGGTGTTCTGAAAGATAGGATATAATTTCTAGAGTAGGGAATATCTTGTTTAATGGTCTTTCCATTTATATTATGTTCCTTGAGGAAGAAAGACATATGCTTTAAGGAGTTGCCTGATTAACTTTACCCAATATGACAAACTTATGATTTTTCTGGAGAGCTGTAACTGGAGAATTTGAGTAGATGGAAAATGTAAAAAAGATAGTTTGCTTTACTGAGACTCAAACTCATTGCCACAGAGACCATCCCAAATCATAGTGGCCCACCCCTGGGGTTCCAAGGCTGTAAATTGCAATGAGAGAAGATAGCCATCTTTCTCCCATGGATCCATTGGTAGATTTGAACTGCCAGAGATGCACAACCTTGAGGTTGGCAGTGGAAATCACCACTGACTGTACCACGAGCACTCTCTTAACTAGTTAAAATCTCTCAGATTTTGGAGGATAATAATTGGAGTTTCAATCTTAATTTTTTTTAATAAATTTTACTATACAGGTGTATTTCCAAGAGACCAAATTTGGTTGCAGACCCCTTCAATAAAGTAAACATTGCAATAAGATGACTCACACACATTTTCTGTTTCCCAGTGAATATAAAATTGATTTTTATACTACATTGTTGTTGCTGTTGTTATTGAACCATCGAGTTGCAATCGACCCATAGCTGACCCTCTGACATATTTTCAAAGGCAGTTAATCACACAAGAGGAGATTATCCATCCTTCTTGCACAGAGCAGCCAGCAGGATTGGAACCACCTGCCTTTGGGACTGCAGTGCAACTTCTTGCCCCTCGGGTCTATTAATTGTGCAATAATAGCATTGTGTCTAAAACAAAACAAATTGATGTACATACTTTAATTAAGATAATTTTATTGCCAAAAAAGAGCTAACCACCACCTGAATATCAAGAGCTGATATTTTTCTTGTGGAGGGTTTTTGCCTTGATCTTGATGGTGTTGGCTGATCGGGATGGTAGATGCTGAAAGTTTTGGGGGTTGTGACCATTTCTAAAAATAAGACAGTAATAAAATTTGCTTCATTTATTGGCTCTCCTTTTCCCTTGAACTTAGAGGATATTGTATGGCTGTTAATTGACTTAATTTCAGCAGTATCAGGAAATAGAGCATCAAAGGAGATGGAGTGAGAGATAGGGAAACTACTAGTAAGTGGAGAAATCAGAACAATCACAACATTTATCAGTTAAGTTCTTTGGCTTATGAATACATGGTTTGTAGGACCCCCAAACAATTCCAGTGATTGCATCAAAGAGCACTGATCACAGATGCTCACCATAACAGATGGAGTAGTGAGGAGATAATTTGAAATATTGCCAGAATTACCAAAATGTAACAGAGACACAAGGTGAGCTCATACTGTTGGAAAAAATAGTGCTAATAAACTTGATTGACACAGGCTTGCCACATATCAGATACGAGCACAAAACCACAGTAACTGAAGCATAGTAAAGTGTATCTTGATAAAACAAGACTTGCTGAATATGTATGTGATTTATGACAAGGTCTTTCTCTAAGCTTCAGTTTCCTGAGAGAAGAGTTGATGCCTTTGAGTTGTGGTCCTAAAATAAGGTATGGAACTTATCAAGGGCTACCAGGAGAACAAATGTCTGTCTTGGAGAGGGCTAAACCACTTTCCTTGGAGGCTAAGATTTTGAAGCTCCATCTCACATACTTTGGGCATGTGGCCAGGAAGGAACAGTCCTTGGAAAAGGACATCGTGCATGGAAAGGTGGAGGGACAGTGCAGGAGAGGAAGACCCCAGAAGAGATAGATTGACATGATTGATAACCTGGCACAATGGTATTAGGTGTGTTGGAGTCAGTGAGACTGGCTCAGAATAGGGCAGGACTCATAGGATCACTATGAGTCACAGGCAATTTGATGTCACATAACAACAATGTTGTTGTGTTGTTGTTTAATGCTGTCAAGTCGTAGACGACTCATAGCGACCCTATGAACAAACAGACCGAGCACTGTTCATACGTAGAGTTTCCACAACAATGAGAGAAATAAAAATAATTGCAAAATATGGTGGTTTTTCACTAGATAGAACATATGAAGGGCTTCTTAAATACTTAGACAAGGTAAATAATTGGTAAATAATGTTATGTAGTTGTGGTGAGGTTTTTTTAAAAAAAGACATGAAGATAGTAAAAGAAGTGGAAACAGAAATTACTGTTTGAGGACAAGAGACCAGAGGCAAGACTGTAAGCATCAGTACATTTTTGAAAAAGGTAATCTGCAAATCCATTTCAAAAGAAGTGTTAAATGTGCTAGCAGCTCTGGAGTCTTAGTGCCTGATGTGTTACTGCAATTTCTAAAGACAGCCTTTAGATTCTGCCAGCTGCACCAGGGGAGAAAAGTGAGCAGTTTCTGAAACCCCAAAGGAGAGTCACTAGAAGTCTGAACTGACACAATAGCAGTAACTTTGGGGGCTGTGTTTTTGTTTGTTTGACTGTTAAATGTATATGTTAGATATTTATTCTTATCACATACCCAAGTACCAGTTCATTCATAATGAAGAGTTGAGTAACCAAGATTGAAAAAGATAAATAGGAAGCCAAGCTAGTTTCTGTGGAATACATTAAACACAGAGAGTCGAATATGTGCTTAAATCCACTCTGTATATGCTATAGATACTTCCATCGCAGCTGCTGTTGTTTGCAGATTTTATCGTGTGGAGTCCAGAAAGACGTATCCCCCCCCATATTTTTTATGCTTGCTGGATTATGATTGGCCCTTTAAACCTGAAGCACTTCATAGATGCTGTGTAGAGACAAGCTGGGGACAGATTTAAAGCTGACCTTAAAGAAGCGCCTTATATGCGCATACTCACCTGAGAACCATTTCTCATCCAATGCTATGGCTGACTGGAAGGTGCATGTCATAATTTAGAGTCCCCTTTTGTCTCATCTTTGGGTCAAGTGATGGTGAAATGCCTCCTCTTTGCTTGAACTGCTTAACATTCCATCTAGCTAATACCTTCAGCCCATCTTTTTCTAAGGAAAAAATAATCTCATTTACTTTTCTTGATTAAGCATGTTGCTGTTGCTGTTATATGACATCAATTCAGAAGCAACCCATACATAGGTGACCCTCAGGAGAGTTTCCAAAAAAACAGTAAATTGTATGAGAGTTTATTATCCATCTTTCTGCTGCAGAGCACCTTGTGGGTTTAAACCATATGCCTTCGTGTTGGCAAGGCAATGTCTTGCCACTAGGCCATCAGAGCATGTTGTTGTTGGGTGCTGTCTAGTAAGAACTGACCCATAGCTTCCCCTCCAGCAGATTCTCAGAGGCATTAAACCCCCGTATGTCAGGAGACGTATTGAATGGGAAGGTCTGAGGTCAGAGATCTCTCCAAATTATTGAGCATCAATGATGTCAATTGAGAACTAAGGCCTGATCAGGTCATAGTTTTTTAAATCATTTGCTGTGATGCTGAGATCTTGACAATGAGTAAGGATGACAGAAGAGTTGATGGCTTTTTGAACTGTGATGCTGAAAAAGAGTACTGAATAGCTCATGGACTATCAAAAAAACAAAAAAATGTGTCTTGGAGACGATGCAGCTAGAGTACTCCTTGGAAGCAAAGAAAATAAAGTTTCATCTTGGGCATGTTGCTAGGAGAGACTATTCCTTTGAATGGAGAGCTATGCTTGAGAAGGGAGAAGGATGGCAATAGACAAGACCCTCAGACCCTCAACCAGATGGACTGACACAGTGACTTCAGCAAAAGTGCAAGTGTGTCAAGGATGATGAGGATAGCACAGGATAAGACAGGGTTCAGATGCCTTTGGGATTGTAGCACAGCATCTTATCACTGGGCACCAGTGCTCCATATGCCTCTCTGTTGTAATTGTGTGCCTTTGAGTCAGAACTGAGCCATCAATCACTATCCAGCGGGATTTCAGAAACAGTAAATCACATGGGAGGAGATTGTCCATCCTTATCCCATGAGCAGCTCATGTGTTTGAACCACATGTCTTTGGGACTGCAACATACTTTCTTACCACTTATCTCTAATTGCCATTAAGTCAGAACTGACTCATACCTGACCCTCCATTCCATTTTTTTAATTATTAATTTTAATTAAAATTTACAGAGCTTTTGGATTTCCATTCATTAATTGTTGCACTTTTCTCCCTGCCCACCCCTGCCCTCCAATTCATTCTTCTCTTTGAAAAGTAAAAGAAAAATTCTTTCATTGTTATACAGTCCCTCCCCCCAAGTCTCCTCCACTATGCAGCCTTCATTCTGGACTCCTGTCATGACAATAATACCTAATCATTTATCCCTTTAAGTAATTCTCTCTCTCATCTATTTCAATGCAGTATACATTATTTAACCCCTCTTTCTCAGTCTGCACCAAAGGCTGTAAATAGCCAAGGAGGAGATTGCCCCAGTTATTCCTGAATGAAGAGTTGTTATGTGCCATATCTCCTGTGACTCATAGTGGCCCTATCTACAAGAGCTCTGAATTCCTGTATCAATCAATTCCTGTATCAATCCATCTTATCAGGGGTCTTCCTTGCTTGCACTGTCCCCCCACACTTTTGAGCATGATGTTCTTCTCCACGGACTGGTCCTTCCTCGCCATGTTCCCAAAGTATGTGAAACAGAACCTCAAAATCCTAGCCTCCAAGGAGAAACTTGGTTTCAGCTCTCCAAGACAGACCTATGTTTTTTCTTGGTGGTCCATGATATGCTCAAGACTCTTCTCCAGCACCACAACTCAAAGGCATCAATTCTTCTTCTGTAATCTTTAGTCACTGCCCAGCTCCCTGACACATAGCAACTAACCATGACCTGGATCAGGTGCACCTTAGTCTCTAGACTGACATTGCTGCTTCTCAGTACTTTGGAGAGGTCCACACATCAAAAGTTTCCTGACTTGTTATTTTCATTTCCTTTTCTCTTCCTTACCATAGCTACAAGAGTGTACAAGCCACATACATCCTTGGCCTATGTGCAGGTTCAGAGGGTTTTTTTCCCATAGGGTTATTGTTGTTAAGTGTCATCATTTGCCTACAACTCACAGTGACCCTCTGAACAAAAGATCAGAGCCTTGCCCTCCTGCATCATTCTCACAATCTCTGTCATATACTCAAGCCCATGTAGCTACTTGACTCAAACACATGAAGATATGAACATAGATAGCATAGGTCACTACTTGACTCGATGGCACTTAATAACAACAGCAACAATAACGACATCTCTCAGTATTGCAACCCGAGGCTTGAATTTGTTTTTTCAGTTCTGAAAGCTTGAGATACACCAAGTGAATCTTTACTTTTTATTGTCCAATTCCAGCCCATTGCACCCTCCATAAGAACACCTTACTTCGTCTTCTCGAGCTATTCTTTGGAATCTTCTGTTCAGCTTTTTTGCTTTATCATCTCTTCCCTTTAATTTGTCTAACAAGACAGTTTTCAGAGTCTTTTCTGACATCCATTTGGTTTTATCTTTCTCCTCTGTATTTGTTGTCACCTTTTCTCTCTACACGAACAATATTCTTGATGTCCTTCCACAACTTATCTGGCCTTTGGTTGTTAATATTCAGTGCTTTAAACCTATTCTTAAAATGAGTTTTCAATTCAGGTGGGATAGCCTCTATATCATATTTTTGTTTTCATGGACTTATTTTCTTCATCCGCTATTTGAACTTGCACATGCGTAATTAATGGTCTGTTCTCCATTCAGGACCTGGCCTGGTTTTGAGTGCTAATTTTCAGCTTCTCCAGTGATTCTTCCCACCACGTGATTAATCTGGTTCCTAAATAGTCCACTGGGTGAGGTTCATGCATAAAGTCACTCTTAAGGTTTTTGAAAAAGGTACTTGCTATGAATAAATAATAGAACTATAGAATCCAATCATTTTATTTCTGGATTCATCTGTTAGCAAGTCCATACTTTCTGACTACCATTCCTTCTTTATTATTTCTAGTTTTTGCATTCTCCTTCTTTATTATTTCCAGTTTTTGCATTCTAGACATCAGTTAACATCAACATATCTTGATTGCATGATTATTCAAATTTTGTACTGTACAATTTGGTAAAAATTTTTAATTTCCACCTTTTTGGCTTTACCTGTTGGTGTGTAGACTCTAATAATAATGTTATTAAGAGGTCCTCCTTGTATAAGGATTATATCCTATCATCCACAACATTGTATTTCAGAATAGAACTTAAAAATGATCTTTTTAACTGTGAATGCAACATCATTCTTTTTCTAGATTTTATTTTGTGCATAGTATACCATGGGATTAATTCACAATAGCCAGTGATAGTCCATTTCATCTCACTAGTGCCTAGAATGTCAATGTTCATGTGTTCTATTTTATTTCCAGAATTTATATTTTTCCAACATTCATACTTCTATAATAATTATCGAGCTTGCCTTGAGGATTAATGTGTGACAATGTATGGTAAAAGCCTTCAAGAAAAAAAAAGTTTACAGTACTATAGAAGTCCCTAGATGGCACAAACGGTTCAATGTTCAATTATTGTCTAATAGATTGGTCAAACCCGCAATGAGGTTCCTGAGTATAGAAGCCCGGGAAGCTACTAAAGAGTAGTTCTACTCTGCATTCATGGGACCTCTAGAGGCTAAGTCAGGACTCAGTGCTGACTACCATAAATAGCAGTGTCATCATAGTGGTTGTTATTATGTGCCTTCAAGTTTGGACTGACTCGTAGCAGACCCTCCAGCAGGTTTTCTGAAGCAGTAAATCACATGGAAAGAGGGTACTCATTTTTCTCCTTTAGAACAACTACTGGATTTAAACCATTCTTCTTTGGATTCATAGTGAAACTGCTTATCCACCAGGCCACCAGAGTGCTTGTTAGAATTGTTATAACTATCAATATTCTGTTTTCAAATGATGTAGGTTTTAAAAATATTTTTTATTTTTATTTATTTTTTAAAATTCATTTTAATGAACTTTTACAGAGATTTTGGATTTCCATACATTCATTGTTGCATTTTCTTCCTTGCCCACACCTCCCCCCCCCACCCCAGTTCACTCTTCTCTTTGAAAAGTAAAAGAAAAATTATTTTATTGGTATAGAATCTGCACCACCCCTACTCCAAGTACATTCCACTATGCAACCTTCATTCTGGACTCTTGGCATGACCATAATACCCAATCATATATCACTTTCAAACAGTTCTCTCCCTCATCTGTTTCAATGCAATATGCATAATTTATCCATTTTTTCTCAGTCTCACCCCAACCCTGATGTCATTGTACAATAGTGGCACCATGCAGCACCTGTCCTTTTGTGACTGAAATATTTCACTCAGCATAATGTCCTCCAAGGTCACCCAAATGCAGACATAGTGACCTTCAATATGTTATTTAATCTTCCCTTGGTTCAGTGTTTTTCACTTATAAAGTAGTTGTGATAATATAATATGTACTTCATAGAACTTTTATATAGATTAATTTAGACATTTGTTGTGTATCATCAAATTAGAACCAACCCATAGCTGACCTCAGTGAGTTTTCAGAGACCATAACTCACATGAGAGATTGCTCATATTTTTCCCACAGAGAAACTGGTGAATTCAAATTATATACCTTTGCATTGCCGGTGCAATTCTACATTAAGCCACCAGAGCTCCCTATTTTTACAGTAATTATATATAATTCTCTGTATATTAATCATATAATAGTTCATATAAATGCCTATTTAGTGAGTGTTCATTGATTCATAGTACAAATTTTAATTATTATTTTATACAAATAAAAACTTTAAAAATAACAAAAAATCTCAGCATGACTCTAATGTGTATTTAATAAAAGAATCATAAACTAAAACTCCCTGTGATTTGAAGCTGTTTCTTAATTTTCTTTCTAAAACATATTTGTTTTCTAAGTAAACTGGAATATCTATTTACTGGTGTGAACTCCTCTGGTAGTTGGAGGGGGGGAGTGGGAAGAATTGATTAGGGAAAGGTTAACATTTTATTTATATATTTTTTACATATTTGTAGCTTACAAAATCCCTTTACGTAGTAGTTAATTTTTGCTGTTAGGTGCTGTTGAGTACGAGTCATAGCAACCCTATGAACACAGATCTGTCCCTATGTTATCCTGTACCGTTATCACCATCTCTGACACACTTGAGCCTAATGCTTAAGTAGTTTAGAGGAGAAAGAAGTTAAAACCCTTCCACCATCCTAGTTTTAATGCTTCAGAAGCATTCCTAATTTTCAGCATTTAGTACATAAAGCCATGACATCCCTGAAGTGATTGATGCTTCAAAATGGTTTTCTAGTCAGAGGAACAATGCTCTGTGACTCTGTACTTAGAGAAATATTTAAAAGTGCAATATAAATGATCACAACTATTTATCCTTTTTTTTTTTAAAAATTGTTTTCTTTCCAACAATGTTTAGATTCCTCCAAAGGACCTCAACCCTCTTCAGGTGTAAATGGGAACGTGCAGCCTCTCAGCTCGGCTGGGCAAGCCCCTGCCTCAGCGATCCCTTCTCCAAGTGCCAGCAAGCCCTGGCGCAGCAAGTCCATGAATGTCAAGCACAGCGCCACCTCCACCATGCTAACCGTAAAGCCCTCCAGCCCAGCCACCTCACCCCCACCCTCTTCAGAGAGACTGAAACCACCCACCACAGAAGGAGTCAAAACAGCTCCTTCGGGACAGAAATCCATGCTGGAAAAATTCAAGCTGGTCAATGCCCGGACTGCTCTCCGTGCCCCACAGTCTCCCAGTTCAGGTCCCATGGATGGAGGGAAGGATGATGATGTCTTTTCTGAGTGTGGTGAGATGGAAGGTTTTAACAGTGGCCTCAATAGCAGTGGCTCAACAAATAGCAGCCCCAAAGTCTCACCTAAATTGGCCCCTCCAAAAGCTGGAAGCAAAAATCTCAGCAATAAGAAGTCTTTGCTACAGCCAAAGGAAAAAGAGGAAAAGAACAGGGACAAAACTAAAGCTTGCACAGAGAAACCAGTCAAGGAAGAGAAGGATCAGGTGATGGAGACAGCTCCAAAAAAGACTTCTAAGATTGCAAGTTTGATCCCAAAGGGCAGCAAGACAACTACAGCCAAGAAGGAAAGTTTAATCCCATCTTCTAGTGGGATCCCAAAACCAGGCTCCAAGGTGCCAACAGCAAAGCAAACCATTTCACCAGGCAGCACAGCCAGCAAAGAGTCTGAAAAATTCAGGACTACCAAGGGAAGCCCTTCCCAGTCCATACCTAAGCCCATAAGCACTGAGAAATCAAGCACATCCAACTACCCTAGTCCTTTGGAGGGAAGGGAAGCTGGCCACGCTTCTCCCTCTGGTTCTTGCGCCTTGCCCATAGCGCACAACAGTGGACAGAGCATGGGAAACGGTGCTGTCCACCTTCCTCAGCAGCAACAACATAGTCATCCGAATACTGCCACCGTGGCTCCATTCATTTATAGGTAAGTTAGTTCCTATTTGTCTGTTGTTGTAAACTGCTTCTGGATGTGCATAAGCACAGTGTTTATGGGAACGTTGTTTGTGTGATGTCTTATGTGCTTATTTTGGAAGTTTTCATTAGAAGATGTAGGAGGAGAATTTAGTCTACAGTTTTAGTTCAGAAAAAGACTTAATATGATATAATCCTATTCTTTATGTCCCTCTCTTTTTTTCCTCTCTGTCTTTTGCTCTCTTTCTTTGTCAGAAATTGACAAAAGTTACCAAATATTGGCAAAAGGCCAGGAAAAAAAACCAACCATAATCTCTTTTGTTTAATTACTGCTGCTATTGAGATTATTAGACTTTTAAAATAATGCCCAGTTTCATAGATCTTAAAGGTATTTTGTTGGCAACTTTGGGAGAGTTGTGTTGACAACTTTGAGAGAAAGTATAGCATAGCGGTTATAGGGTCAGGCTCTGTAATTAGGAAGAGGTACAATTCTTAGTGCTACTGTTTACCAGCTTGATGACTTTGGAAAAGTTGTTTGAAATCCCATTTCCCTCAGCTTTTGAAATGGAATAGGAATATCTACATTGTAGATTTAAGAACATTGATAAAGTGTTTATTATATCCTGGTATATTACAAATGTTCATTAAAGACTTTGCTTTCTCAACTTGAAATTGGTATTAAATATCTATAGCTAGGAATATGTCGCTACGTAAAATTGATAACCTATGGATATATTTTTTTTTCTTTTATATTTTGGTTATATCATAGTACACCATAATTTTATAGGTATGGTTTAAAGTATATCATATATTTTAAAACATCTATCTTATTGTTGCAATTAGTTACTTATTTATACATGCTCTTTCTGCAGAGCTTGATGGCCTAGTGGTAAGGAGCTGCACTGTCAATCAAAGGCACACAGTTTAAATCCACCCATGGTTCCATGGGAGAAAGATAAGCATTCTTCTCCTGTGCAGTTTACAGTATTTGAAAACCCACTTGAGGGTCAGGTATGAGTCAATTCCAACTTGACACCACGTAGCAACATTGATTTAGTTACAAGAATAGGAAAATGGGACACTAATTTCACTGGTCTAAGATTTTGTTGTTTTCATCTACAACTCTTGCTGTGTCTGCAGTAATGATGACAGAAGAAGAACCAGCACCATGGGCTATGGTGCTGGAGAAGAGTACGGAATATCCTTTGACTACCTGAAGATTGAACACATATGTCTTAGAGAAAGTGCAATCATAGTGTTCCTCAGAACAAAGATGATGAAGCATCATCTCACATGCTTTAGATATGCTGTTGTTGTTGTTATGTGCCATTGAGTAATAGCAACTCTATGTACAATAGCCCTTAACCCTGCTCTCTATCCTGTGCCAATCTTATTGTTTCCAACACACCTACCTCCCATTACCCCAGTGACTGAATCAACACATCTCATCGAGGGTCTTCCTCTTCTGTGCTGTCCCTCCACCTTCCCAAGATATGTTGTTAGGAGAGGCTGTTCCCCGGAAAGGAACATCATCTTTGGAAAGGTGGAGGGTCAGTGAAAGAGAGGAAAACCTTCAGCAAGATGGTTGATACAGTGACAGTGGCAATGGGCTCAAGTGTTTTGGGGATAATGAGTGATAGGACACGGTTTGAATTTTTTGTGTTTGGTTTTCATGGGGCCATTGTGAGTTCTAGGGGGTGGTCTGGTGGGAAGAAGCTGAGCTGCAATCCTTTGGTGCATGGCTTGAATTCACCAGCGCCGTGGGAGAGGGATGGGTAGTCTCCTCCAGTGCAATTAACTACCTCTGAAAACCCACCAGAGAGTCAGCCAGGGGTCAGTCCAGTTCAGCGGTACACCACCACCACAACAACAGTTGTTCTCAACTTTACAGCCCCTAACAGCATTCGATTGGGAGGTGACTTAATGAGTAATAAGATCTGCTACTTTTCCATCCTTTTGCTAGACTGGTAGTTCAGTAACTGGAAAGCAAAATGCTATAATCAAGGAAAAGTCAAAGTCATATAATTAATGAGTATATGAAATAAATTTCATATGTTTAAATGAAGGAAATAATTGTAATAATCCCCCCCATCCACTCCCATGAAAAGCCCAAGTTCTTTTGAGGAGCTTTATACACTCACCTAAATAAAATTGTTGCATTTGCATTCTTGGTATACATCAGTGAAGTCTCATGGCTCTGGCTAACAGAAAAAGTTTGCTTAACATCTTTGTACTTGGACCCGATGGGAATCAGTACCACTGTCTGACTCTGCAGTCTGTATCTGACAAAGCAGAATTTAGGATGTTAAAATCATAATCCACATCTCACCAATACACGAAAAATACCATGCACCTTTAAATACATCACAGTCAGCACATTTGTGGATCTCAAATATATTCTGGAAAAATATCAATCATTTGAAAACATCAGAAGCAGAAATAATGTATCTGCCACCTCAGCAGGCTTAATTCTATAAATAGTAACAGACACTTTCTCTCCCTTGTTTACAATAAAGTATCCAGTAGAGAGAAATCCAATGTTACCCTTTGGAAATGTGCCTGTTAACTATTAGAGGAAACAGCACAACTTGATGAGTTAAAGTATATCTCTTTTAGCCTCAGTCTGACCATGAGATATCAGCTAAGAGACCTTGACAAGGTTCTCTTTGTCCACTTCAAAAAGGAGATTATTGAAGTGAGATAATGTAACCCCGAAGTTAAAAACAGGCTGTACATTCTCTGATGCCAACCACTATTTTCAAGACCAGCTATGTGTGTGATTACGAAGACCACAAGGGTCAGGTTGCCTATGTAGAAATCTCCACACTGACACTGACTGTGTAAACTTGAAGTTTAAAGGCCCCGCAAGCCTTGATTTCCTAAACTTAAATTCTCTCTCTCTCTTCACTGCCAAGTCAACAATAAGACCCATATCTGCACTTCTATGTGGTTTGGGAGAAGATTGCCTATCTAACTCTCACAGAGCTACTGGTTGACTCAAACTACCAGAAAGGACTGGCCCTTTGGTTAGTTGTGTGACTTCTACAGAATATTTCAGAGCCTACATCTTGACGGTATATTGTAGAGCATTGTTGTGTGTCATTAGATCATAACTGACGCATAAATGACCCCCCAGTAGCATTTCAGAGGCTGTAAATCACATGACAGAAGATTACCTCTCTTTCTCCATGCAACAGATGGTGGATATGAATCACGATGCCTCTGATTTAGCAGCCCAACTGCTTACCACTAGGCCACTGGAGTTCAACACAGTATCTGCCACATACTAAGATACTTTGTTAAAGCAAAGACATATTTGATGCTCCCTCAGGTTCAGTTTTCTATTTCTTTGAATGAGTTTGATAAGAGTAGCTACTTCATTGGGTTGTTCAAGGGAATAAAGTAATCTATATGATGATAGAAAAGAATTGAAGCTTTCAGCAGTTTTGTCATTGGATCAATAGTCAACACCATTCATGTTACAGGCAGGAAATCAGGAGATGCATTGCTGTCAGGGACCTCTCTAGAATGCTGATGATGAGCAATGGTGTCAGTTTGAAGACTAAGGTGCACTTAATTCAGGCCATGATCTTCTTAATCAGCTGCTCCACCTTAGAGAGCTGGATAATGAAAAATGATGACAGGAGAATTGATTTTTTTTTTTTTAGTTGTGGTGCTGGATATCCCATTGACTGCCAAGAAAACAAACAGATATGTCTTGGAGAGGGTGCAGCCACAGTGCTCCATGGAGGCAAGAATAGTGAGGGTTCATCTTTCATACTTTGTACGTGTGATTAGGTGAGGTAGTTCATTAGAAAGGGATATCATGCTTGGAAAGATAGGAGTCAGTGAAGGAGAAGACTCCCAATGAAATAAATTACACGGTGACTTCAGCAATGGGCTTGAGTGTTTCAGAGTTGGTCAGGATGACCCAGGGTAAGTAGAACAGGGTTCCGAATTGATGGCAACAAGTGAGTGAGTAAGTGGATGTCATATATCAGGTTGTCAAGTCTTTTGTCTGTGCAGCTACTGCTGTGTAAATTTCAGCTACAAGCCTTTATGTTAGAAATTAAAAATTAAAAAAAAGAACTGTTGCACCATAAGAGCTCCTTGGTATTTTTATATGTATTTATTTACATTTATATGATACTTAGTAGTAATTAAATAACAAAATTTATTCCTTTTGGACCTATATGATTTAAAATATTCACTCTTATAAATTGATTGTTTTGAATCTTGTAAATAAATATTTGTTTACAGATGTTAATGAATTTCATACTCATCTAACTTCCTCCCCAATTAAAAAATAATATATTTGAAGTTTTTATAACATAACTGTAATTCACAATGTGATAAAAGTGGTTTTAAATTTCTTCATTTTTTTTTTCTTTTTTACATTTAGAGAGTATGTACAACAAAGATCAAATGGTGAAATTAAAAAACCCAAACATTTTAACTCAGGTTAAAAAGTATGAAATAATACAACTGTCTTAAATTGGAATAGGCTACCTCCTGAAGTGTTGAGGCGCACTGCGTATTTAGAAAGTGACGCATAATATAGTGAGTTAATTTTTATGACGTTCTACCTAGATACTAGTTATTAAAACTGACATTTATATTGGAGGTAAAGATCCATAGTTCTTGGAATTGAAAACTGATAGGAAAAATAGAAATCATTCCTATTTGCTTCTTTCTTTAAATCATCCTCCCATATATTTGGTTTTCAGCTATTACTATTGACTTTTCCTTGAACACACAGCCTGAAATGCTCATCTCCATCCATTTTTCACCTCCCTGCCCTGGATCAAGTCGCATCACCATCAATTCTGACCTAGTTTCAGATTTGTCTCCCAGTTTCCATTGTTGGCTCTTTCCAATAACATCTTTCACAGCAGACATTCTGATCTTCTAAAGATGCAATTTATGTGTGTTATACCACCAAACCAATTCATAAAATAATCTATTGTATTTTTATTACATATTTTAAAATATATTTTAATGTTTCCCGTGACCTGTAAAACCCTATATAATCTGATTTTTCAGCCACACTTACACTTCTCTCCCTCTTACACAGTGCAGCCCAAGCCCAATTGTGGTCTTCAATGAATCGAACTCTTTCTTTCGTAGCACTTTTAATTACAGATGCTGCTGTAACATAAACTTCCTGATCACGTCTAAGACTTTTCTTGCCATAAATATCTCTCCTTCAAAGTAGCTGCTTCTTCATAGAAACCTTATTTTTTTAATCCTTTTTAAAAAAATTATTTGCATGCAATTATTCATATACATTATAGTTTACATAATTAATTCCTACTGATCTACAACTGTTATCACTCTGTCTTTTGGAGTCCTAATTGAATCTTTCCTATTCCTTCACCCTTCCCTGCCTACTAACCTCTGTTATCTCAGTGATTTTACCCTTTTCTCTTTTTCTACCCCTCATTCTCCCCTTCCCCCTTTGAACATTTATACATATCTTACTCAGTTATCCTCTTCTATTTGCAATAGTGGTTTTATGCCATATTTGTCCTTATGTTACTGAGTTATTTCACTCAGTATAATGCACTCTAGAATCTTATGTAGTATTTTATGAAATTGTTATACCTTAGAGCTGCTTAGTATTCTGTGATTGTACCATAATTTCTCAATCCTTTCATTTGTTGATGGGCATTTGGTCTATTTCCATTTTCTTGCTATTATGAATAGCACTGTGATAAATGTAGATTTTCATTCACATCTTAGTTTTTATTTCCTTGGAATATATTCCTTGCAATAGAAGAGTGAACTCATAAGAGACTTTTATGTTCAGCTTTCTACACATAGACACTGCCTTTCATAATGGTTGCAACATTTTACAATCCCACCAGCAATGCATGAAAATTCCAATCTCTCTGCATCCTCTCTAGCATTTATAGGTTGCTGTGTTGTTTAACTTCCACTGTTACTGGAGTGAGACTATATACCACTGATGCTTTGATTTGCATCTCTCTGATGCTAGTGATTTAGAACATGTCTTCATGCATCAGCCAATATGACCTTATAAATGTATCAGGATCTGTCACCAAAAGTTCAATTTACTTTTTGTAAAGTACACACAGTACATTCTCCAGAACTGACCACATATTAGGACACAAAGCAAGCTTCAACAATTTAAAAACAAACAAACAACTTAAAATCAACACATTAAAAATATACAAAGTATAGCTGGTAGTTTAGGGAGCTCTGGTGGCCTAGTCGTGAGAAACTGCATTGCATTCCTCAAGGTGTTGTTGTTGTGTTGTTATGTGCCATGGAGTTGCTTGCAACTCATAG
>NW_006399771.1:17416770-17469333 GCF_000299155.1 Elephantulus edwardii | reverse complement strand
AACTCATTAGGTCTTCGCTCATTAGTGTTCAAGGCTTCAAACCTGTTCCTGAGATGGTTCTGAAATTCTGGTGGGATAGACTTAGAGTCATATTTTGGTTCCCGTGGATTCGGCTTAATTTTCCTTAGCTTCAGCTTGAACTTGCATATGAGTAGTTGGAGGTCTGTTCCACAATCAGCTCCTGGCGTAAGCATAAGATCATAGCTAAAAAGCCTCTGGGCCAGATCTACTCTGTTATGTAGGCCATTAGAGCTGGTGGTTACTTCTTGGCAATAGATCTGATTTTTACAGCACCTTGGTGGTACAGCATATAAAGCACTCAGGTGCCAACTGAAATGTCAACAACTCCATGAAGGAAAAAGTTTGGCAGACTGTTTCTGTAAAGTTTACAGCTTTGGAAACCTTATGGGGCAATTATTCTCTGTCTTATTAGAGTAGCTATCAGCCAAAGGACAGAACAGTGGGTTAGATAGATTTATTCTTTTGCCAATGAGTTGAGATTGACTTTATAACATAGAATAACAACAGCAAAGGAGAAAAATAAGAAGATAATAGTTTTTAAAATATAGGTAGGGAAACTGAGGAAGGAAAGGAGGGAAAAGGGGAGGAAAGTGAAAAGGAATAAAAAGTAAAAAAAAGACAATAAAGAAAACAAAAACGTTCTCTCTCTGTTTCAGAGTTGTTGGCCTCATCCTTAGGGAGTCTACAGACAACCTAGAGACTGTGTGTGCTTTTCTGGCAATGCAGGTCCACCAGCTGCTCTGCAGAGAGAGAGAGAGAAATGGGCAGACTTGCCATGCAATTTACAGCCTCAGAAACCTAATGAGGGGGTCCGTTGTGAATTGGCTCTGGCTCAATGACAGAGAGTTTGGAAGCATAATCGGTTCTGAATTATAAAAAAGGAGGAAATGGGTGAAGTGGCAAGTTTGGGGAGGACGAACGGCATGTTAGGACTTGTTGACAAGCCAAGCAACAGTTAAGGATGTCAAAGTAGGACAGAGCTGACAAGGCTGAGACCTTGACTTGAATTTACAAATTAAGAACGATAAGATAACTTCTCTTCTTTAAAGTCCCCCAATGTGATATTTGTGGTACTTCAGCACCAGATAGTGAAAATAACTGATTTGCAAAATTTGGTAGACAGAATTAAGCTTTTCTTTATATAGCCATGTTGATATATTCTCTTTTATTGTTATAAAAGATATTGATTATTGGTTATATAAGATATTCACTAGTGTTATATATTTATTTTTATCTAAGAAATTGATATAAGGTATGTGATATAAGATAACCTTATTGTCATAAGAGATATTTTTGTTATATAAAGTTTCTGTGAAATTTCTGATTTGTCTAGCCCATTGTATGGGAAATTGATGTTTAATTATGTGATATTCTAAAAAAACAAAGAATATAAAGCTTTCTGTTTTGAAAATGCTTATTCACATGGCTTTACGTTTGGCCTTTTTTGTTGAAATGATAGATTGAGTAGGAGGAACTGTGAGTTTACAAAGACTGAAATGTGGAGTTTATAACCGTTTTTTAGATAAAGACTTTGTAAGCCCTCCAGCTACTATTATAGATTATATTGCAATTGTGTTTTTATGTGAACTGAACATAATTGGTCATCAGCACACACTAAAGCTTATTGAATTTTTGCCTTGCAAGCTAGTCTTCTGCTAGGTTTAATATATGTCTGGCTATAGTGCAGCAGTTTCAGTTCCCTCACATGGCAATATTTTTAAGATAGAATACACAGGCATTGCTCAGAAGGGAAACTGCTGTATAGAATACTACTATGAGTAGGCATTGTGTCAGCAGAGATTTTATAAGCTACATTCTCTGGGTTCAGTTTACAGAAGTGAAGTCCTTAGCACATTACTCAGCCACATCATTACTTTTTTTCTCTTTTTTTTATTTTTAGAAAACAGACTATTCAGTCACATCATTATTATTTCTTGTCTCTATTTTTTATTTTCAGAAAACAAGACATCCTTCCAAACTTACAGAAAATTAGCTAGAGTAGGATAGAGAGGTTTGGTATAGTTTTTTCACCTGGAAAAATCTGGGCAAAATCTTATTCTTGTTTCACCCCTTATCCCAACATGATGACTTTCAGTAATCCATGATAACATGCTGTACCTACTTGTTAGTTCTTTTGATAACTACAGATGAGAAGTTACCTAATTTTTCCTTAACTTTCATGACATTAACATTTTTATGAAGGTCATGCCTCTACTAAAATAATTTTTAATTTGGATTCATACTGTTTCCTTATGATGGTTATTGTTTTGTGCTGTCGAGTTGGAACCGATCCATAGCTGACCCTCCAATGGGTTTTTAGAAACAGTAAATTGTACGGGAATTGTTTGCCCATCTTTCCCCCATGGAGGAAATGATGAATTTGAACTACATGCCTTCAGGTTGAAAACATGGTTCCTTACCACTTGAGCACCAGAGCTGTAATTGTTAACAACCTCAATCTCTTCTCCATCTATTGGGTTGTTGCCAACTAGCCCAGTGATGAGAAACTTTGACAGTGTTGTTGTTGTTGTTGTTATGTACCATTAAGCCACGTGAAACTCATAGTGACTCTGTGTACAACAGCTCTGAACCCTGCTCTATCTTGAGCCAACCTTCCTGTCTCCAATACACTTACCCCCATTACTCCAGTCACTGAGTCAATCCACATCATCCTGCACTGCCCCTCAGCACTCAAGCATAATGTCTGTCTCAAAGGACTGGTCCCTCCTTGCAAAATGTCCAGAGTATGTCAGACAAAGTTTCAGAATCCTTGCCTCCAAGGAGCAACCTGATTTAAACCTCTCCCAGATGAAACTGTTTGTTCTCTTAGCAGTCTATGGTGTATTCAGTTCTGTTCTCTACTACCACAGCTCAAAGGCATCAACTTTCCTTCTATCATTCCTAGTCATTGTCCAGCTTTCTGATACATAGCAAGTAGTTGTAAAGACCATGGCCTGGAACAGGCCCACCTTAGTCTCTAGACTGACATCGTTGCTCTTCAGTACTCTGGAGATGTCCCTGACAGTAGACTTTCCCAGTGCCACTCATTTTTTTTTATTTCCTGGCTTCTGGTACCAAGAATGTTGCCACTAGGCCACCAGAGCTCCTTAGTCCTGTGTCCTTTTAATATTACTCAAAACTCTTCTTTCTGGTAGAAGGTACTCCAGACTCTTCTGGTACTTTGCCTGAAATTAGGTATTATCCAATAAAAATTTATTTCTCTTTCAGTGATTTAAAAATTGACTACTCTGTGTTCAATTACTGGATCAATCTACTTTGATCATTGCTAAAGTATATAATTCATGTCAAGAATATTGTGGGATGTATACCAGAGAACTTGAAAATAAGGTGAACTAAATTGTCCCTTGTGACTTACAGTAAGAGTCAATAAAGAACAGATCAGTCAGAAATATGCAACATATTGAAAAGTAATAGAAAATAACAGCTCCCAAGCCAAGACTTATCTGTCAGAGTATAAATGCAATTTATAAAAGAGAGTCTCAGGTGAGAATCTTGGTAGAGCTTAGCCAATAGGATTGAGTTTTAGGATTTACCTGTTGGCAGCTATCTCCTGAGGAATACTTTTAAGAATTCTGTGTGCTCTTTAAATACTGTTAGTTTTGAGTATCCAAATTCTGAATCTTCTTTGCTCCATATAGATTTCTCCCTGAAGGGGAATACTATAAATATATCTCACTAACACGTGGCCACAGACATTCTGGCTCATGAGACTGCATTGGCAGTCAGCTTTCAACAGCTACCTCGGTGAACTACTTAATGTGACTAAGCTTCTGCAAGATGAATCCATGGATACCAAGGCTGCTGAATTAGAGCCTAACCCTGGCACCCAGCCAGTTCACCAAGACACCCAGCCTCTCTAATGCCTCTTGGCTGGCAGCCAGCCAGGCTTCCCTGGGAACACTGATCTCACTACTTTCCTTTTAAACTTCTTTTTCAAGTAATACAAATCCTTAGAAAACATCGGAGCATATTGTCCCATTGGTTTAGAGACTAGAAGTAATTGGGTTCAGAGAAATTTGATGACCAAGGAGAAATAAGCATAAGTAGAAGAACAGACTTAAGGGCTTAATAAACACATGAGGATAGAGGACAGGTTGTAGATAGACAGCAGATATGGGAGAACCAGGAATCCAGAGGAGAAATGAGGGGTACAGAGAGTCCATTCTCCACATGTTCATGTTGATTATTACCCCATACATATGTCTCAAGAGAATAAATGTTCAGGTTCCTAACAGCAGGAGTGGCATCCACTTCCTAAACAACATGCCTCTGGAAACTCTGTGAACTCTGATAAATGTTGATAGCTATAGAAAAGCTTCCAGCCTTTTGTTCATAGGGTTATGACTCTGAGTCATGCTGGACTTGACAGCAATCAACAGCAATAATAATAATGATTGAGCTCACAATTCTTTTACAAAGCACCTTTTTTCCATCATTTTTTTATTATTAATTTCAATGAACATTTACATAGATTTTGGATTTCCATTCATTCATTGTTGCCAAAGCACCTTTTTTTTAAAGTTCTTGTTTTTGCTAAAGTAGATGAGCAAGCAGGTTCACACAGCTTCTGTAGCTGCCTAAAGTCTCATGAGTTGATAACTATAGAGCCAAGTTTTATAGCCAAACCCAGTGTAGTCACCATAGTAGTGTGTTTCTTTCCATGTGACTGTCACTTTATTTGATTATCAGTGATTTTAAAAAACCCAAAACTTACTGGAACTGAATCAGAACAAATTTATAGCTGACTCTAGGTTTCCAAAGACTATATATTACTTGCAAGGAAATTTCCCTTCTTTTTTCCTGTGTAGCAGCTGGTAGATTTGAAATGCATGCCTTTGAGTTGGAAGCATAACTCTCCACTCAGTAGGCCACCGAGGTTCCCTCATTAGTAATAGAATGATATGCGTATTCTTTCATAAAATATTTCTTGAGTGTGACCTGTATGCTAGACATGGGACTGGGTCTTGGGAGACAATGATACACTCAAATATGAAGAATAGAGTCTAGTTTGGGAGAGAGCATTAATCAAATCCTTTTACGAATGTGGTTTTTATAAACTTTATTATTGAAGTATGTAGGTGCAATGAATAGATTTATTCCTTAAAGAGAAGGTACAGTGGCTACTTGGTAACTTCACCTAATCAGTGGAATTAGGGAGACTTCATTAAGAAAGAGTTAGTGAAATAAAATGAGGATGGTAGTATGGAAACTGAAAAGACTTTGTGGGTACAGTGAAGAGAGTATTGGGATGGAGACCTCTACAGGATGATGCTGGAGAGTCAGACAAGGACCGAAGCATGCATGTTTAATCAGCCGTATAATGGGTTTCTCTTAGGAAAACAATGGACAAGGACCAGGTTTATTGAGAAAAGATCTTCAGTTATGCGCATGGTATGTTAACAACTAAGGCTTCCATACCGAGGCACTATAAGCTAATTACTTTAAAGAAGATAAATTTGTTACCTTATAATTGAGGGAAACTTGAGGTCCAAATCAGGGCAGCAAGCTTAGAAGAAGGCCTTTTCCTGGTAGCTGCCAATAATCTTTGGTGTACTAGAGTTTGCCGATGACATCTGCCTCTATTTTTGTCTCACCCATCATCCCTTTGTATACACATCTGTGTTTGTTTGGCACTTTATATAACAACTACACTGAAACAATTTGGTTTAGGACACACTTTACTCTGTTATAACTCCATATTAAAAAACAAAACAGAACACAATACTAAAAGAAAAATCTAGTGGTACTTCCTTTAGTGGTCTTGAGGGTGAATAGTTGCTTTGCAAACAGAAAGGCACATGGTTTGAATCCACCAACTATTTCTTTAGATAAAGATGGAAAAACTTCTCCCATGAAATTTACAGTTTCCGAAAAGCCACTGGAGGGTCAGCTGCTATGTGTTGTTCTCAAGTAGATGGCACCTAGCAGCAGCAACAAAATAGGATGAGCTATTGAGTTTTCTCAAAGCAAGCCAGTAAGTAAATATTAGTCATCTATAGCTTTCAGCAAATAATTGGAATTTACAGGGGTGCTTTCATTATTCCATTAGCTTTATTATTTAGATTGTGATTAGTTTAAAAAGAAAACGGTAACGTTTGAGTTTACACTAGTTCTTCTTAAGAAAGTCCTCAGGTAAGTTTGCAAAGGGAAACTTCTAGCCACATAGTTTTCAATGCATCATGTTGCTGTTATGTGCCCTCAAGTCAGAACCAACCCACAGCTGACCCACTGTTGGGTTTTCAGTGGCAAAAATGCATGGAAGGTGAATGCCCATCCTTCTCCCATGAAGCCATTAGTGGATTTCAACTACATGCCTTTGGGATTGCAGCACAGCTTCTTACCTTTAGGCCACCCTAGATTAAATGAAAGGTGTAGGGACCCTGGAACTTCTTTATACCTTAAACCAGAGAGATCTACGTGTAGAGAAAAGGGAGTAGGTAGCAAGAAAGAGGCTCTTGGACATAGTCTAGTTTCAATGTGTGTGGTCATCCTGTGATAAGTCTTAATGGCTTCAAAGAGAGAGCATTACTTCCCTCTCAGATAGATACCTAAGATTAGGTAGTGCCAGCATGCAATTGTACAGCTATTATCATTGAGTCATAATTGATCCGTCATAGCTGACCCTCCAGTAGGTTTTCAAAGACAGTACATCACATAGGAGGAAATTGCCCATCTTTTTCCTGTGAAGTGGTTGGTATTATTTGAGCTGTGTGCCTTCAGGCAGGCCACCAGGGTTCTAAGGCACCTGGGGACTGGTGAGGATTCTCCTAGGGAAAATTCTTTTAATCCATTTTAGTATGTACTGGTGAATAGGTGGAGGGGAAGAGAAACTGCTTCTACTACCTCACAAGCCATTTCCATGGATCATATTTACAGGTTTAGGTTTGTTTTCAGATTTCAAAATAATTTATGGGAGGTTCCAGCTTCATGCAAAACGATTAGGTATCTTATGTTTGAGATAAGAAAAAGGAAATGTCAATTTGGCCATCTAGTATGAACACTTCTGAAGTTCAAAGCAGAGCTCTGGATTGGGGTTATATCTTTGGAATTCATTTGTGAATAGGTAATAACTAAAGCAAATATATGATTTAGATGATCTAAACTCAACCTGACAAATCACTATAGCAAAACAAACTTGTCAGTGCTGAACCATTTCAGGAAAAAGCATATGATCAATAGCAAGTGATAATAAAGGAAGATGTTAAAGATGAACTAGAGGCATTGACAGAAAAACAAGACCTCAGTAATTGAAGGAATACTAGTTAAGGTGCAGCTCTGGACTTGCCCTGGTATTGATTGCTAGATAATGGCAGCTCTGTTTGTAGTTGTTTAGAACTCAACTTTCAAAGTAATTATTAATTTTTAAAGTTTCTCTTATACCCAAAAACTACTTCATTCATAAACAATATCAACTCTTCCATCAATATATTAATATATATTAATAACATAATGTATTAATAATACACATTTATATATCTATATCTATATATTGCTGATGTCCGATGGATCCTCTGAAAGCAGAGAATACAAAAGCATTTCTATTTGTGTTTTATCAACTATGTAAATTAATAAATGTATTAATAATAAATATAATAATATATTAATACCATATCCTCTTATTATTTTCATTGATTTCATCCTGATCCTTCTTATCATCACCCCGTACTTACATTACTTCAACATTTTTTTAAACTAGACTCATAAATTGTCTTTCATGGATCATTACAACAACCCCTAATCTTACTCCTGAAGGAGTTATTAGCCCCGTAGCACAATTTTCTTACCATTGCAGAAGTAAGACTCAATGTCAAACCTTTTATGTGGTTTTGTGAGGTCATATAACAATATTCTGTCTAGTGAGTTCAGAGCAGACATAGTGCATGTTATCCTGAATCTTCACATTTGATTGCAAATGTGAGGCCCATCAGAGCATGCTTGTCTTTCTGGCATGTTGTTGCTGTTAGGTGTCATCAAATCGAGTGTGACTCTTAGTGACCCTGTGAACAAAAGATCTGAACCTAATCCTGTTCTGCACCATCCTCACACTTCCTGACACACAAGAGCCCATTGCAGAAGTCACCTTATCAGTCCACCTGGTTGAGAGTCTTCCTTTCCTTTGCTGACCCTCCACCCTTTCCAACATCATGTCCTTCTCCAAGGAATAGTACCTCCTAGCAATATGTTCAAAGTTTGTTAGGGCAAAGCCCCATCATTCTTGCCTCGAAAGAGCTGCATCCTCTCCAAGACATACCTATTCATCTTCTTGGCCATCCATGAAATGTTCAGTGCTCTTCTCCAAAACCACAGCTCAAAGGCATCAAATCTTTTTCTGTCATCTTTATTTATTATCCAGGTCTCAGATGCATAGATTGTAATTGGAAAGACCATGGGCCTGAATCAGATGCACTTTAATCTTCAAACTGATATTAATACTCCTCAATAATTTAGAAAGGTCCCTAACTGCAAGTTTTCCCACTGCGATGTGTCTCCTTATTTCCTGACTGCTCGTACCAAGGGTGTTAATTGTGGATCCAAGCAGGATGACGCTGTAGACAGTTTCAATCTCCTCTCCCATCCATCATAACACTTCCTATTTGTCCAGTGATAAGAATCTTTGTTTTCTTGATACTGAGATGCAATCCATACTGAAGGCTTCCTTCCTTGATCTTCTGCAAAGAATTCTTCAAATTGTCCTTACTTTCATCAAGTAAGGTTCTGTCGTCTTCATCACACAGGTTATTGATGAGTCTCCCTCCAATCCTGATGCCACATTCCTCTTCACAGAGTCCAGCTTCTCAGATAATTTGCTCAGCATATAGATTGAACAGGTATAGAGATAAACTACATAACTGATGCACTCCCTCCACAATTCCAAACCATGCAGTTTAGAAGAGGCTATAGCACCAGGGATATCATTGCTAATGTCAGATAGATCCTGGCTGAAAGTAAGGAATACCAGGAGAATGTCTATTTGTGCTTTAATGACTGCACAAAGGCATTTGACTGTGTGAAACATGACAAGTTGTGGCTGACATTGAGAAGAATGGGAATCTCAGAGCATTTGGTTGTGCTTATGAAGAACCTATACCTGGAGCAGGAGACTTTCGGCCATGACACTGATGTGACTAAGATACTTGTTTGTTGTTGTTATGTACTGTCAAGTTGGAGCTGATTCAGAGGCAATAAATTTCACGTGAATAGGTTACCCATCTTTCTCCTGCAGATGAGATGGTGGATTCAAACTTCATGCGTTTGAATTTGCAGAGTGACTCCTTACTACTAAGCCACTAAAGTGCAGATACCTCAAAAATAAGAAGGTCCATGCAGCAGATTTTCCCAGGGCAACATGTCTTTTGAATTCTTATGACAACTTCCATGGATATTTATTATTATTGATTCAAGTAAAATGAATTCCTGACAAGTTCAATCTTTTCTCCCTTTCCCATGATATTGCCTATTGGCTGAGTCATAGAAGTTTGTTTGTTAGTTTTCTTAATGCTTAAGGGTAATTAATGATAAAGATTATTCATCTTCAAATCCTTTTCATTTTCATCAAGCAAGGTTCTGTGATTGGCATATTCTTTTTATTTCAGTTGGTTCTGTTGTGACCTCACATATCTAATTTCTTATTTAAATTATTTGTGTCTTTTTCTTTTGTTAAGTTTGCCAGTAGTCTATTGATTGTATTGACCATTTTGAAAAACCAACTTCTGCTCTTATTGATATTTTCAATTGTTTTTCTGTTACTATTCCATTGATTTCTACTCTGATTTTTATAATTTTCTTACTTTTAGAGATTATGGGATTTTCTTGCTATTTTTTCCCCCATTTGTTGGAGGTGTTAGGCTAAATCGTTTTTAGTCTTTCCTTTCTTGATATGTTTGATTATTGCTATGAATTTACCTCTAAGTACTACTTTTCTCGTAACCCAAAGGTTTTTGGTAAATTGTATGTTTATACTTATTTTTTCGATGAGATGGATCGATTCTGTGACTGGAGCAGTTGGAATAAGTGCGTTTGACATGGCTAGGTTGGCACAGGATTGAACAACATTTAGAGCTCTTCTACGTAGGGTTGCTATGAGTCACAAACGACTCGATGGCACATAACAACGACAACTTATTTTTTTCAAGAACTTTTTCATTTCTTTGCTTACCCAGTAGTGCTCACATGGGGTGTTATTTTGCTTTAAAGTGCATGTTTCTTTCTCCTTCATCCTCTGTTGACTTTTAATTTTATTGTATTGTAGTCTGAGAAAATATTTTGTAGCATTTCAAGGTTTTTAACTTATTGAAGCCTGGGGTTGGTTTTTTTTACCTTTGATATTATCTATACTGGAGGATACTTGATGTAAACATGGAAAAAAAATGTATATTATATATGTCTGTGAGGTGGAGTTTTAAATAATATTAGTTTAGTTCTTCTACAGCTTTGTTGAGTTTCATAATAGTCGTTCTATCTTTTGTCAAGAGTGGTATGTTGAAGTCTCCTATTGCTATTGTGGTAGTGTCTATTTCCTCAATTTTGTTAGCATTGGTCTTGTGTATTTTGTAGTGTTAGCATTTTACATAGACAGTTATTATTATTATTACTATTATTATTAATTATTATATCCTCTTGACTCTTTATGCATTATATAGTGTCCTTGTTTTTATGGTGGTTTTTACCTTGAAATCTATTTTATCAGAGTTTAATGTTGTTACTACTGCTTGTATTTTCATCACTTGTCTGTTATTTGTTTTCCAACCTTTGATTTTTAGCCTTTATTTATTCTTACGTCTCAGGTATGTTTATTTTAGACAGCACATTGATGGGTTTGGGTTTAGCCAATTGGCTACTCATTATCTCTTTACTAGTGTGTTTAAACCCTTCACATTCAATATCATTATCAAGAGACATGGTTTTATTGCTGTCATTTTGTTGAGTTCATTTTGTGTTTAATCCATCCACTTTTCTATGATGTGTGTGGTGAGTACTACTTTTAGTATACATCAGTCTTGTTTTCATGAACTTTCTAAGCTTTTGCTATTCTGAGAATCTCCTGATCTTTCCATAATATTTAACAGACAGTTTTGTTTAGATGGCAGTTATTTGCCTTGAGTGTTTTGTATATCATATGTTGTCCCACTGTCCCCTTGCTTGCATGGTTTCAGGTGAGAAATCAGAGTTTAATGTTATTGTCTTCCTTGACCTGTGCTGTAAAGTCATAACCAACTCATAGCTGACCCTCTAGCAGTTTTCAGTGGCAGTAAATCTCAGGGGTAGATATTTCCCTTACTTCTCCTATGGAACCAGATAGTGGATTTAGAGCAGGAGCTCTCTCCTTTCTACTCTAATTTTTCTCTTGCTGCTTTAAGAATTCTCTTTGTCTTTGGAGAATTTTACTACGATATCCCTTGTTTGTTTTGTTTGTTTGTTTGTTTAGGGGCCTATAGCACTTTCTTGCTTTTCTAGAGTTTCTAATGGCTCATTAGTTTTGCCTGCTTGATTTTTTTATTGCTTTCTTAAATTCTTTTAAGAATTTGCTTATAGCTTCCTGCAATTCCTCATCTTTTTCTTCCATTGAGATAAAATACTTGATCATTGTTATTTTTAATTCTATGTCAAAAAGTTCCCTCAGGCATTAGGATATCCATTGATTCTGTATTTTGCTCACTTGTGTGTAGGGACTGGGGGTAAGGAGGGTGTGGGATTTGAGATAGTCTGTTTCTTCCTTGTCAGTGATAGTGTTTTTCTTGCCTGGATTTGTCACTGGTCACTGGTCCCTGGTCAGAAAATCACCTTGTCTAGGGTCCTCCAGAAAGGGGATAGGGTGACTCACCTTACCTAAAATCCTCTGTGGTCCAGGATGAATAGGAAGACTCACTCCTTCTCAGATTGCATACAAGCAAAATGTAATAAAACTCTCCTAGAGATTGGTAATTCCAGAAGGTTCCAATTATACTGAATTGATTATCTACCTTGTTAAAAACTTTTCATAAATTAATTTTTTTTCTGAACAAGAAAAATTCTACCTTGTTAATGAGTTACTGGCAACTTTAACTGTTATTTGTTTCCGTCTTGGTTAATTTCAGAGCACATTCAGAAAGTGAAGGTACCTCTTTACCATCTGCTGAGTCCTGTACTAGTCCAACAAAAATGGACTTATCATACAGTAAGACTGCTAAACAATGCCTAGAAGAGATATCTGGTAAGTAGTTTGATTTTTTAGTAAGTCAATCTTGAGGATAGTTTAATCTCCCTGTAAATTTTTGCATTAAATTATATTTTATCTGTACTGTCTTTTGTGTAAAAATGAACTGTGTACATATTATGTCCGAGACTGTTAAAATTATTTAACTATTCTGCTTAGGATAAGCTAATATTTGAAAGTAAATATTACCTTCATCCAAGTTGGCTATCTATACATATTTGGGAAAATGAAGAGATACTTATTAATAAGACAGCCTTTGCATAATTATTGGCAATTGAAAATTTACTAAGAGCAGGAGTTAATGTGAAATTTTAATTATAAATCTAAGCCTAGGGAGCTCTGGTAACTTAGCAGTAAGAAGCTGTGCTGCAATCCCGAACGCACTCAGTTCGAATTCAAAAGCTACTATGTGGAATTACAGCCTCCAAAAACCTGTTGGAGGGTCAAGTATGTGTCATTTCTGACTTCACAGCACAGAACAATAATGACAATAATCTAGGACTGTCTGATACTCGGTTTTGCATTGTTTATAACATTGCTTTATGATGGCATTTAGCTCCCATTGTAAGCATATCTAGAAAGAGATTCCATTTTGTATAAATAATGCAGAGAGGAAAATACATCTAGCTTAGCGAGCTTATTTTGTTCTTAGTATTTTTTTCTGGGCCTTTATGAAAGACCTTTGCTGTAATGCCATAATAAATAAATAAATGTATTTTCATGAAATACTAAGCAGTCTCTTGGCAAAAGAACTCTGGTAGTATAGTGGCTAAAGCACCCAGCTGCTAGTTGAGAGGTCAGCTATTTGAACCCAACAGGTATTACTGGGGATGGAAAAAAAAAGTCTAAAGATTTACAGCTATAACACACCAATGGAACAGTTTTAATCTGTCCTAAAAAACAAACAAACACCCAAACTTGACTGCCTTGGTGTTGGTTCCAAATCCTAGTAACCCTGCATTGCTTTTCAGAGGCTGTATATCATAATGGGAATCAACTTCACACTTTCTCCCCTGGAGCAGCTGGTAAATTCAAATCTCCAGAGGTGTACAGCCTTTAGATTAGCAGTGCAGCTTCCTTAGGACTATGCTCTCACTCCACCCTATAGTGTAACTTGGAGTAAAAATTGACTAAATGGCAATCAGGTTAGAAAAACAAAAGATAGAGACTTGTTTCAAATCACAGATGCAGCCCTGGACATGGTAATTTGTCTATGCCAGGGAATTTGAAATTCAGCTCCCTGACTGACCAACATGAAGAGATCCGTATTTGTTCTCATTCTCAAGAAAGGTGATTCAACAGAATGTAGAAATTATCAAACAATAACATTAATGTCACATGAAAGCAAAAATAACACTGAAGATCATTTAAAAATTGATAGAATGGTACATAGAGAGTAACCCATCAGTTCAAGTGTGGTTTAGAGGAGGCTGTGTCACCAGGGATATCACTACTAATGTCAGGTGGATCCTGGCTGAAAGCAAAGAATACTAGCAGAATGTCAATGTGTGCATTATCTAGTCAAAAGACATTTCACTATGTGGATCATAGCAAATTATGACTAACATTGAGAAGAATGGGAATCCCAGAACACTCACTTTTGCCCATATGAAACTACATCTAGATCAAAAGCTGTTGTGCAAATAGTACAGAAGAACACTACATGGTTTAAGAAGGACATGCACCAGGGTTATATCCTTTCATCAGACCTTTTCAATCTGTATGCTGAGAAAAATTATTCAAGATACTGGACTCTACAAAGAAGTATGTCTTTTCAGGATTTGAGAAAAATCCATCAGTAGCTTCATTGTCCAAGATGGTATACTCTTGATTGCTGGAAGTGAGAAAAACTTAAAGTACTTGCTGCAGAAGATCAAGCACTGTAACCTTCAATATGGATTGTATCTCAAGATTGTTGTTATTGTTATTATGTGCCGTCGAGACCCTTGTAACTCATAGCGACCCTATGTACAACAGCCCTAAAACTCTGCTTTGTCCTGTGGCAATCTCACTGTCTCCTACATACCCACCCTGATTACCCCAGTCACTGAATCAATCCACCTCATATAGAGCCTTCCCCTCCTGTGCCTGCCCTCCAGCCTCCCAAGCATGATGTCCCTTTCCAAGGACCGGTCCCTCCTTACAATATGTCCAAAGTATGTCAGACGAAGCCTCAGAATCCTTGCCTCCAAGAAGTAGCCTGGTTTAACCCTCTCCAGGATGAACCTGTTGGTTTTCTTAGCAGTCCATGGTACCCTCAATGCTCTTGTCCAGCACGACAGCTCAAAGGCATCAATTCTCTTATCATCCCTAGTCATTGTCCAACTCTCTGATGCATAAGAAGTGATTGCAAAGACCATGGCCTGTATCAGATGCACCTTAGTTTCCAGAGAGACACCATTGCTCTTTAATACTTTGGAGAGGTTCCTAACAGCAGACTTTCCCATGGCAATGTTCCTTTTAATTTCCTGGCTACTGGTGCCAAGAGTGTTGACTGTGGAGCCAAGCAAACTAAAGTTGTGAACAATCTCAATCTCTTCACCATCTATCCTGATGCTGCCAATTGGTCCAGTGGTGAGAATCTTTGTCTTCTTGATATTGATCCTCAATCCATACTGAAGGCTGCAGTCCTTGACCCTCTGCAGCAAGCACTTCAGGTCCTCCTCAGTTTCAGCAAGCAGGGTTGTGTCATCTGTATAATGTAGATTGTTGATAGATCTTCCACCAATCCTGACACCACATTTCTCCTCATAGAACTCAGCCTCCCAGATGATCTGTTCTGCATACAGGTTGTAAAGGTATGGAGACAGGACACATCCCTGGTGTACGCCCTTTCCCAATTTTGAACCATGCAGTGTTTCCTTGCTCTGTTCTGATGACTGCCTCTTGTTGCAGGTATAGGCTTCATATTAATACTATCAAGTGTTCTGGGATTCCCATTCTTCTCAGAGTCAGCCACAGTTTGTTATGATCCACACAGTCAAACACCTTTGCATAGCCAATGAAACACAGATATACATTCCTCTGGTATTCCCTGCTTTCAGCCAAGATCTATCTAACATTAGCTACAATGTCCCTAGTACCATGACCCCTTATGAACCCAGCCTGGACTTCTGGCAGTTCTCTGCTGATGTGCTGTTCCAGTCTGCTCTGGTGCCCTAGTGGTAAGAAGTTGCACTGCCAACCCTAAGGTACACAGTTCAAACCCACCAGCTGCTCTGTGGGAGGAAAATGGGAAATCTTCTCCTATGTACAATCTTCAAGGTATGATAATTGACAAATTCTTCCACACTTTCAATCTCAACATTATGGGGGGAAAATCACCACTGGACCAATATGCCATCAAGTCACCCATGATTCATAGTGACATTAACTCTTAATCCTGTCCTATCCTGAGCTAATCTCGTCATCCCTGACAGACCTAATCCTATTGCTCCAGTCACTGATTCAATCCATCTTATCCTGGATCTTCCTCTCCTGTGCTGTCCCTCCAGCCTTCCAAGCATGATGTCCTTCTTCAAAGACTGGTCACTCCTGGCCATGTGCATAAATTATGTGAAACTGAGCATTAAAATCCTTGCCTCCAGGATTTAGTTTGGTTTCACCCTCTCCAGGACAGACCTGTTTGTTCTCCTGGCAGTCCACAGTACTCTTCAAGACCCTTCTCCAGCACCACAACTCAAAGACCTTAGTTACTGTCCAGATTTCTGATGAATAGTAAGTAATAGCAAAGATCATGGCCTTCATCAGATTCACCTTAGTCTCCAGATTGACATTTTTGGTCTTCAGTACTCTAGAGAGGTCACTGACAGCTGACTTTCCCCATGCAGTTCATCTTTTGACTTACTGATGGCTAGTGCCAAAAATGTTGACTGTGAAACCAAGCAAGCTGAAGTTGTTACCGTTATCACTCTCCTCGATTCTATCATGAAGCTGCCAATTGGTCCAGTGGTAAGAATCTTTGTATTCTTGATGTTGAGTTTCAATCCATATTGAAGACGTACAGTCCTTGACCTTCTGCAGGAAACATCTTTTATCCTCCTCAGTTTCAGCAATTAAGGTTGTGTCATCTGCATAACTTAGGTTGTTGATGAGTCTTCCTCCAATCCTCATGCCACATTCCTCCTCATGTACTCCAGCATCTCAAATGATCTGTTCTGCATATAGATTGAAAAAGTATGGAGAGAGGATGCATCGCTGGCACACAATTTTTCTGATCCTAAATCATGAAATGTTCCTCTGTTCTATTCTGACTTCTGCTTCCTGTTCCAAGTATCGGTTTCACATGAGCACAATTAAGTGTTCTGGGATTCCCATTCTTCTCAAAGATAGCCACAATTTATTGTGGTACACACAGTCAAATATTTCTGCATAGCCAATGAAACAAAGATAGATATTTTTCTGGTACTCTTTACTTTCAGCTATGATCCACCTAACATTGGCTAGATGGAGAAAAATGTGAAGTTGTCAACGATTTCCTCTAACGTCATTTCACAATCAATATACTTGATATCAGTAGTCAGATCAGGAGACATAGTGTACTGGGAAAGTCTGCAATAGGGATTGCTCCAAACTTCTGAGGAGTTAGATTGAGGACTAAGACGTACCTGATTCAGACCATGGCCATTTTAATCACTTGCTATGCTTCTGAGAGCTGAACAGTGACTAAGTATGAGAGAAGAAAAATTGACACTTTAAACTCTGGTGTTTGAGGAGAGTACTGGATATCTCATGGACTGTCAAAATAACAAACATATGTCTTGAAGAAGGTGCAACCTGGATGCTCCGTGGAGGCAAGGATGGCAAGGTTTCTTCTTACATTCTTCTGGCATGTTGCCTTCCTTGGAGAACATCAGCATGCTTGGAAAGATGGCCTGGCAGCAAAGGAGAGGAAGTCCCTCAACTAGGTGGATTGACACCATGACTGCAGCAACGGGCTTAACTGTGCCAGAGATTGTGAGGATGGCACAGGATAAGACAGGGTTTAGATTTATTGTTCATAGTGTTGTTGTAAGTCATACTTGATGGCACCTAGAAACAACAACAAGGATTTTGTCTGCTAGGTATAAAAATACAAGGAAAAAGAGTTTTGTCTATTATTTTAATAAATTATTACCTATGTATTTGCAACATTCAAGGAGAAAATCAAGTAAAAAAATAAATTGCCTAAGATAATTGTTTAACTAATTGATAATTGTTTAATTTAATTGATAATTGTTTACTGTAGCATTCTAGTGATTCTCATGCTTAGAAAGGTGAAGAATCAGAGAATAAGGCTCAAGTGTGTCAGAATGATGAAAACAGCACAGGATAGAATTTCAGGTCTATTCTTCATAGGGTGACTATGAGTCATATTCGACTTGATGGTACCTAGCAGCAGCAACAATAATCCAGTGATTCAAAGAATTGCTCTAAAGCTCATAAAAATAACCATATCACAAATATGGAGGTGAAGAAATGCCTTTATTTAGGCAAAACTAAAGCATAATTTGGTGAACACTGGCTCTTGTTATACTATCCACCGGTGGGTATTTACAGGGAGGGACACGGAGCATGCTAAGGATGCCTTTGGGAATAACTGTCAGTGGCATCATTAGGGCACCAGTTTCATGAGACGATTACAACAAAGACCCAGTTCAGGGAAGGGGTAAAAATGGTTAATGTCATGATGTGGTTATGGGATGATGTCCTTCGGGATATGTTCCATATGTGGCTATTTCATCGCTCCAGGTCTTTTCCTGGCCTGAAATGATGCTGCCTGTCTTTATCCTGACCATTAGTTTGTAAACTTAGTGTGGCCTGAGGAACATATGCCTCACATATTTCTTTACACATGAATGCCTTCAATTAGTATAATTATGTCTACAAAACACTAGAGTTCAAATCTGTAGGAGGAGATGCATATAATGCATTCAGAAATGTATGTGAATTTCACCAAAGGACATTGTTTCCCTGAAATCCTTATGTCTTTGAATCTCTCGTATACTCACTTTTCTTAGCCAAACCACAATTCAAAGACAGCAGTCCTTCAGCATTCCTTATTATTTGTCTGATTTTCATATGAGTATTAAGCAATAGAAACTGTCATAGCTTGGGGTCAGGCATCCCTTACTCATTAAAGTTTCATCGTTGTTCTTCAGCACATGCATGCAAAGAAGAGGTCCTTAGCAGATTTGCCTGAAGCTTTATGTCCTTTAATTTCTTGAATGCTGTTTCCCTGGATCCAAGGAAAATGAAATCTTTAACTACTTCAATCTTCTCTGTTCATCATGATGTTGTTGAGAGGCCCAGTTGTGAGGATTTTGTTTTAGTTGAGATGTAATCCATACTGAAAGCTATATTCCTTGTGAGTCCTTCAACATCTCTTCACTTTCAGCAAGCAAGATTGTTATCATCTATATAATGCAGGTTGTCGATGAGTCTTCAATCCTGCTGTTATGTTCTTCTTCATACACATCAAATATCAAAAAACTCATTGTTGTACAGCCAGAACCAATTCACATAACTGGTCCTTCGATGAATTTTGGTTGTTATTTTTGTGTACTATTGAGTCAGAACTGGCCTATATCTGACCTTTCTGCGTGTTTTCCGAGATAATTAGTCACACTGGAGAACAATGTCCATCATTTTCCTGTGTTTCTCTCACTGGTGGATTTGAACTGTGGCTTCAGGATTGTGGCACATCTTCTTACCACTAGGTCACCAGAGCTCAATGAGTGTTTAGAGACTATAAATTGTGCAGGAAGAGATCTGTCATATCTCTTTCTTGGAACAACTGGTGGGTGCAAACCACCCACTCCTAAGCCGCTAGACCATCAGAGATCTCCATCAATTGATCGCTTGATCGATAGGTAGATGATAGATAGATAGATAGATAGATAGATAGATAGATAGATAGATAGATAAATAGATAGTCATTGTTGTTGCTGTTGTTGTTAGATGCCACAGACTCAAGTACAATTCATAGAGATCTTATGAATGACAGATCTGAACCCTGCCCCTACCCTGTACCTCACAATTTCTGACACACTCAAGTTCACTGCTGCAGTCAATGGGTCAATCCATCTGCTTGAGAGTCTTCCTCTCCTTTGCTCTTTCTCTACTTTTCCAAGCATGATGTCCTTCACCAAGGAATAGCCTCTCCAAGCAACTTGTCCAAAGTGAGATGAAGCTTTGTCATTCTTGCCTCCAAAATATGTGAACTGGAGTTTCTCATCTTGATTTCCAAGGAGTACCCTGGATTGATCTTTTCCAAGACTTATCTGTTGTTCCTTTGGCAGTTTATGGAAAATTTAGTACTCTTCTCCAACACCACAGTTCAAAGTCATCAATTCTACTTCTGTAATCCTTATCTTTTTCCAGCTCTCAGCATGAAAGCAAGTGATTGAAAATACCATGGTCTGAGTAGGGATATACTACAAGGAAGCAAGGGGGAAAAGAACAGCATTTTATGTGATTATAGCTTTCCCACTGTCAACTTTTTAAAAATTAACTTGTATGGTAAGAAAATAACCATCATTACAAATTTGAGACTGAACAAGAGATAATCTTTATTTACTGTTAAAACTTGGCCCCATTGAGTGGATAGTTTTGAACTTCCACTCTTTAGTGGTGGCGGGGGGGAGGGTGTACTGTGTAGTCAGAACTGATAGCTGACCTTTCAGTGGGTTTTCAAAGGCAGTAAATTGCATGAGAAGAGATGGCCATATTTCTCTTTCAGAGAAACTGGTGGATTAGAACTATATGCCTTTGGGTTGGCAGCCCAACTCCTTACCATTAAGCCACCAAGAAACCTCTAGTTTGCATTTAGTATTTTAAGGATTGAGCATTATATGTGGAAAAATCTTGAGTGCAGTGTCTCTGTAGATCATGATTACTGCAGAGAAATGAGATTGGATTTCCAACTTTTGTATTTCAGTTTTAGTCTTTGCACCATTATTAGCTCTCACTTACTCCCTCTGTTACCACTGCTACCTTAACTGCTGGTAATTGCAATATTCACATAGATGATCCATCTAATTTTCTGGCCTCTCTCTTAGTGGTCTTGTTATCTAGCCCTATAGAGCTACACATTCTCATGGGCATATTTAAATTTAGTAATTTCCAGGAGCTGCAGCTTTGCTGTAGTCTCCGTCTCGTACATCTCATCTCTCACTGACGACCACCCCTGATTTTTTGTATATTATTCTTCCTTTCCCACACTAAGATTTCACACTCCTTGGTCCCACAACGTATTACTACTCATCACTAACACCATCATATATTTTCTTCCTTTTTTAGACAGCAGAAAATAACTTGTTGTCATGAATATAATTTTACTTTTGCCTGTACCCTCAACTTTCTTTCTCCTCTCCTAAACTTCAGTGTACTCAATTGCTGAAATCACTGACCTGATAATATTCAAGGCTCCAGTTAGTTCACACTCAAAATGAATGACCTTGGTATGCAGAATGAGAGGGCAGGGACACTCTACGATTTTAATGTTGTTGTTGTTGTTATTAGAGGTCTTCAATCCTAGTACAACTCATAGTGACACTATGAACAACATATCAGAATCCTGCTCTGCCCTCACCATCTCTGATACACTTGAGCCCATTGCTACAGGCACTGTGTGAATTAACTACCACAGACTCCAAGGGAATACTTAATGTTTCCCTTCAATCCTCTTTCAATTTTTTTATATAAGGTTAGTCACCACTGGATTATGACCACCATTACCCTCTCTTTTTAGGTCAACACCAGATCTTTCCCATTTCCTTTACCCCTCGCCCTCCACCCACCAAACTGTACAACTCTGTGATTTTCCCCCAACCATCCTCAGCCCTTTTCTTTCACCCCTTCCCCCACTGAATTATCATGCACATTTTACTTCTTACCCTTCTATTTTTATAATAATGATCTTATGCAGTATTTGTTCTTATGAGATTAAGTGAGTTCACTCAGCATAATGCTCTCCAGTCTCTCCCAAGTTAAGAAGTATTTTTTAGATCCATTGTTCCTGAGTATTACATAGTATTCCATTGTGTGAATATACCATAATTTCTCAATCCATTCAATTGTGGTTGGACACTTGGGCTGTGTCCATGTTCTTGTAATAGTGAATAACACTGCTATAAACATTGGTGGACAATGTTTACAAATTGGTGTACAAATCTTCATTCAGTTCCAATTGCCTGGGGATGTATTCCTGGTACTGGAATAGCTGGGTCATATGAAGGTTCTATGTTCAGCTTTTTGAGGAAGTGTCAAGCTGACTTCCAGAGTGATTGTACCATTTTACAATCCTACCAGGAATTTATGAGAGTTCCCATCTTTCCACATACTCTCCAACATTTATGGCTTGCTACCCTGCTAGATGTTGCCATTGCTATTGGGGTAAAATAGTATCTCATTGTGGTTTTTATTTGCATCTGTCTTGTTGCCAGTTATTTTTAGCATTTCTTTATGTGACTTTTGGCTATCTGAATGTCTTCCACTTTGAAAAGTCTTTCCATGTCTTTTGCCTATTTTCTAGTTGAGTTATCTGTCTTTTTCTTCTGGAGGCCCAAGAATATTCTATAAATTTTTTTATGAGACCCTTGTCTGAGGTGGTATTGCCATATTTTTCCCGTCAGTAGGTTTTCTTTACATCCTATTGAAAAATGTTTTTGATTTGCACAGGAATTTAATCTTTAGAAGAAGGTCCAATTCATCAATTTTGTTCTCTCCAGATTGTACCTTTCTGGCTATATTTGGCAGACTTTTTATTCCATAGACTGCACCTTCTAATATGGTCTCAGTTTATCTCTTATGATCTTTATGGTTTGGGTCTTTACTCCCAGGTGTCTGATCCACTTTGAGGTGATTTTTGTGTATGGTTTGAGAGATGTGGATCCTGTTTCTGCAGGTAGCCCTTTCATTTCTTTAAGTGACAATTACACACTTTTTCTCCACAATACTACCTCTCACTTAGATTCTCTTGATAGCCCTATTGTCTACTTCACTGAAAAAAAATATCACAGGTCAAAAGTGCCTTTAAAATGTACTGCCACCATTTGGTCATGCATTCTTATCTATATTAATTTACTCTACATTTTCTCTGTTTATTCTGTCTTCTACTTTTATCCTGTTATTTTTTTCTTTAATCTGCACTTTATGAAGGAAAAGAAATCATAGTGAATGGTGTAAGGCTCTTCATATCAGAAAAGATAAGTATACTGTTCAGTCATTGTCAATGGGCTTTTATTTTAGGAATCGGGATGTTGATAAATGAAGTAGAAATGTATTAAGAACCAGTTTAAGTCTCTACGTATAGACAGCTGTAGGTCACTTTTTTCTATACATACCAATGAACCATAGGCAAAAGAATAAAAAGGAGCTTAGGATATGTTTATATACCTAAACCAGAACAGTGTACATGATACACTGCATAGAAGCAACAGGAATGGAGGGAGCAGGAGGGTGCAAACAACATAACTATCCTGTTACCAAGCTGTACAAGGTTGGCTTCATTCAAGCCATAAAATTCTGTGCAATTAAGAGGTGGTGGGTAATCATATGGAAATAGTTACTGTGAGCTGAGAAGGAGACCTCAAGAATAAAAGTAAAATTAAAAAAAGAAACTAGTGGAGAGAGAATATCAATTTCCTGTCTTCTTAACTGTGAATGCGCTTAACCCAGGGTCTCACGTTGTTGTTGTTGTTATGTGCCATCGAGTCATTTGCGACTCATAGAGACCCTATGTACAACAGCCCCAAACCCTGCTCTATCCCGTGCCAATCTCATTGCCTCTGACACACCCATCCCGAATACCCCAGTCACTGAATCAATCCACTTCATAGACGGTCTTCCCCTTCTGCGCTGTCCCTCTACTCTACCCAGCATGATGTCCCTCTCTGAAGACCTGTCTCTCCTTACAACATGTCCAAAGTATGTCAGGTGAAGCCTCAGAATCCTTGCCTCCAAGGAGCAGCCTGGTTTAACCCTCTATAGGATGAATCTGTTTGTTTTCTTGGCAGTCCATGGTACATTCAATACTCTTCTCCAGCACCACAGCTCAAAGGCGTCAATTCTCCTTCTTTCCTCCCTAGTCATTGTTCAACTCTCTGATGCATAACAAGTGATTGCAAAACCATGGCCTGTATCAGGTGGACCTTAGTCTCCAGAAAGACACTGTTGCTCTTGAGTACTTTAGAGAGGTCCCTAACAGCAGACTTTCCCATCGCAATAAGTTTTTTTTTATTTCCTGGCTACTAGTGCCAAGATAGTTGACTGTGGAACCGAGCAGACTGAAGCTGTGAACACTTTCAATCTCTTCACCATCTGTCCTGATGCTACTGATTGGTCCGGTGGTGAGAATTTTTGTCTTCTTGACATTGAGCCCCAGTCCATACTGAAGGCTGCACTCCTTGACCCTCTGCAGTAAGTGCATGAGGTCCTTCTCAGTTTCAGCAAGCAAAGTTGTGTCATCTGCATAACGCAGATTGTTGATAGATCGTCCACCAATCCTAACACCACGCTTCTCCTCATAGAGCCCACCCTCACATTAGGTAGCATAAATAGGCATCAGAACTGCAGATCTTGGTCTTAGCTGACCCCAGTTTTCCCTTTGCTTTTACCTCTTCCTCTGAATAGTGTATTTGGTCAAAGAGTAGCTTTCAATCACTCTAACTAAGTCCTCTCATCTCCAATAAACCACCTCCAATTAGTCTTTCAGTCTAATTTCTTCACTGAAACTCTTTATTGAACTTGGCCATTTGGTCACAACCAAACTCTCAGCCATCATCTTATTTTAACTATCAATCACACCTTGCCTCCTCTGGGAAAGTTTCTTCCTTGACTACAAGGAAATAACATCCTTTTATTTTCCTTGAGCTTGAATGTTCCTTTTAAGTTCCCTTTTGTAGTTATTCCCTTTGTCTCTGATTTCATATAATGGAACTGCTCTCATTCTCACTAGTTCCTGCACTCTCCTAACCATACATGCCCTCTTGCTGATTAAAATTGTCTTATGACATTAAATTTGTCATTATAAAGACAAAAAAAGCCCCAACAATAAGCAGTAAACAACATCATGAAAAATAGACGATTGACATTGCCAATTATTTCATTCCTTGAATTCCCAAACGACACACCCAGGAAAGCAGTGGTCAAGAAACCATAACATATTTTTCACTGGAAAAATCTTCCAAGGACCTCTTTAAAGTACAGAAGAAGAAGGAAGAATGTCACCTTGAAAATTAAATTGTGATTGAATCAAGTCATGGTTTGGTTCACACTGAGATTTGAAGAATAAATGGAGATTTGTACACCACTGTTTATAATACTGTTATTTGCCATCACAAGAACATGGCAACAGCCCAAATGTCCAACCAAAGTTAAATGGATTGAGACATCATGGTACATTCTCTCAGTGGAATACTTCACAGTTTGCAGCAACATTGATTTTGAAAATCACTACCTAACTTGGGAGGTACTAGAGAGCATTATGCTAAGTGAACTAACTCAGTCCCATAAGTACAAATACTGTATAAGATCCCTATTATAGAAATAGGAAGATAAGTAGTAGAATGTGTATGAGGATCCAAGGGGAAGCAGAGGGGTGAGGTTGGGCAGGGGAGTAATAGGTTTACACAATTTGATGGGTTGAAGGGAAGGGTGGGTCAAGGAAATGGGAAATATCCGGTGTGAAAAACAATGTATATGAACTTTATTAGGTAAACCAGTATAAAATAAAAATTTTATTTAAGAAATAAAATACCAAAAAAAATAATGTTGTCTTTGTGTAACTTCTACTGTTAATGATTGTTCTAGTAATTTCAAATAGCAAATAATTCCTTGTTCAGATCCCCAAGCACACTTCATGATACAAAGCTTTGATGGAATTATTCTTGATAAGAGAACATAAAGGTTTGTAAATTTTTGAAGTCTATAAATATGGTGATGAAGGAAGAAGTTCAAGCTGCTTTGAAGGAAATAGCAACAAATAAGGCCCCAGGAATAGATGGTATACCAATTGATGTATTTCAGCTAACAGATGCTGCCCTGGATGTGCTCACCAAGTTGTACCCAAGAAATCTGGAGAACAACTACTTTGCCAACTGACTGAAAGAGATCTATATTTGTTCTCATTCCAAAGAAGGGTGACCCAACAGAGTGTGGAGAATATAGAACAATATCATTGATTTCACATGCAAGCAAGATTCTACTGAAGACCATCCAAAAACGACTGGAACAGCACATCAGCAGAGAACTGCCAGAAGTCCAGGCCGGGTTTAGAAGGGGTGGTGGTACTAGGGATATTGTAGCTGATGTTAGATGGATCTTAGCTGAAAGCAGGGAATACCAGAGGAATGTCTAACTGAGCTTCATTGACTATGCAAAGGCATTTGACTCTATGGATCATAACAAACTGTGGCTGACTCTGAGAAGACTAGGAATCCTAGAACACTTGGTCGTGCTAATTCTAAACTTATACTTGGACCAAGAGACAGTCATCAGAACAGAGCAGGGCAACACTGCATGGCTCAAAATTCGGAAAGGTGTGCGTCAGGGATGTGTCCTATCTACATACCTTTTCAGACTGTATGCAGAACAGATTATCCGAGAGACTGGACTCTATCAGGAGAAGTGTGGCGCCAGGATTGGTGGAAAATCTATTAACAATCTGTGTTACGCAGATGACACAACCCTGCTTGCTGAAACTGAGGAGGACCTGAAACACTTGCTGCAGAGGGTCAAGGACTGCAGCCTTCAATATGGACTGAGGCTCAATGTCAAGAAGTCAAAGATCCTTACCACTGGACCAATTGTCAGCATCAGGATGGATGGTGAAGAGATTGAGATTGTTAACAACTTTATTCTGCTTGGCTCCATGGTCAACACTCTTGGCACCAGTAGCCAGGAAATAAAAAAACATATCATTACGGGAAAGTCTGCTGTCAGAGACCTTTCCAAAGAACTGAAGAGCAATGGTGTCACTCTGCAGACTAAGGTGTGTCTGATACAGGCTATGGTCTTTGCAATCACTTGTTATGCATCAGAGAGTTGGACAATGACTAGGAAAACTAGAAGGGGAATTGATGCCTTTGAGCTGTGATGCTGGAGAAGAGTATTGAATGTACCATCGACTGCCAAGAAAACAAACAGGTTCATCCAGGAGAGGGTTAGACCAGGCTGCTCCTTGAAGGCAAGGATTCTGGAGCTTTGTCTAACATACTTTGGACATGTTGTAAGGAGGGACTGGTCCTTGGAGAGGGACATCATGCTTGGGAGGGTGGAGGGATGGCACAAGAGGGGAAGACCCTCTATGAGGTGGATTGATTCAGTGACTGGGGTAATCGTGATGGGTGTGTCCGAGGCAGTGCGATTGGCACAGGATGGAGCAGGCTTTAGGGCTGTTGTACATAGGGTCGCTGTGAGTCGCAAGCAGCTCGACAGCACAAAACAACAACAACAACAACATAAAGAAAGCACTGATATCTTAGTGATAAATAGTTGTGCTGCCAAACCACAGACACTCATTTAGGATCAATAAACTGCGCCACGAAAAAAAGATGGGCAGTCTCTTCCCGTGCTATTTGCTGCCTTTGAATGCCCACACAAAGGTCAACTATGAGTCACTTCTGACTAGGTGGCATATAAGAACATCATAAAGTCTGGTTTCAGGATTGGAAGAACATCAACAACCTGCATTATATAGAAAGACTCCCCAACAACTTCCATTATGCAGATGACACACCCTTGCTTCCTGAAAATGAGCAAGACTTGAGACACTTGTTTCAGAAGATCAAAAACTATATTCTTCAATATACATTACATCTCAACATCAGTAAATCAAAACCAGTGATACAGTAGACAATGTTGTGATAGACAGAGAAAAGACTGAAGTTGCCAACGCTTTTTGTTTTACTTTAATCCAGTCAACACCCAGGATAATAGCAGTCAAGAAATCAAAAAGGGGGTATTGCATTGGGAAAATTTTCTGTCAAGGACCACTCTAAAGTGCTAAATAGCAAAGATATGAGTTTAAAGACAAAGGTGTGTCTGATCCAAACAATTGCCTCCTCAGTTACTTCCCATACACTGAAATTTGGACGATGAATAAGGCTGATAGACAAAGAATTGATGCCTTTAAGTTGTGGTGTTGGAGCAGAGTGCGGAAATTTTTATAAACTACAAAAAGAACTCAGAGCAAAAATGGTTAAAATGCATCTACCATACTTTCGTTATGTAGTCAAGAGAGGACAGTCTTTGAAAAAAGATATCAGGCTTAGAAAGATGAAGTGTCAGAGAAAAAGAAGGATTACCTCCACAGGATGGATTCATATGGTGACTTTCACAGTGTGCTTGAGCATGTCAGGGATGAGGAAGACAAAGCAAGATAGGGCAAGTTTTAGATCAAATGTTTATAGAGTCACTGTGAGTCATAGATGGCTTGATGACACCTAGTGACAATAAAGTCTAGGGAACCTTCTTTATGAAAAAATAAGTTAAACATAGACAGTATTGCAGAGGACCTTGCAAGGGGACAAGGTAAATGAGGAGTTCTTTAATTTAAGCACTGAGTGGCATCTACTTCCTAAACAACATACCTCTGGAAACGCTATGAACTTTGATAAATGTCGATGGTTATAGAGAAGCTTCAGGCCTTTTTTTCATAGGATCACTATGAGTCATGCTTGACTAGACAACAATCAACAACAACAACAATTGGCTTCATAGCAAGCTGTCGTATCCTTGTGTAATTTTATTTGACCAGTATCCATTTCTCCTTATGCTGATAATAGAACTTGATTTTCTCTGGGGAACAATTAATGTGTGGTTGTTGTTATGTGCTTATGACTTAATGAGTTAACTAAATCTCCTAATGACCCTATGAACACTGGCTCTGAACCCTGCCCTATTGTCAGCCAACCTCAGCATCTTCAACACACTTGACCCCATTCCCACAGTCTCTGTGTCTCCCAAGCATGATGTCCTTCTCCAAGGACTGGTCTTTCCTGACTTAGCATTTTCTGCTCCTGTGATTGATGTGCCATTGGCCTAACTAAAGCCAGTCAGAATAACCCCTTCTCTTGACCATCATTACTGATTCAGGAATGGATATGTCATGTCATGCCAATTTAAAATTCATCTTAGAACTTTCCTTGAAGTTGTTGGCAAATGGAATCTCTCCTATTTCAAAAGACCTAGAGCTACTGAAAATAAAATTTGAAGTGACAGACATCTATCTTCATTCTAAATTGATATATAGAGAAAATAGGGCCAAAACTAGGAGATAATTCCCCAAATTCATCATAAGGGACATACAAGCCCCTGAAAAAAATTGTTTGAAACTATCTCTGAACTCTTGAGCTATATTTCTATAAGAGGGCAGAATCTCTTTATGTTTATAAACAAATGTGAAAACTTTTCCTGCTTATATGACTCCAAAATCTATGGCAAATAAAATTTGAGACACTGTTAGGGATTAAAGATTTGTGGTTCATTCTACAAACCATATTTTTAGAGAGTCTTACGCAGTTAGAAAGCTTAGTTGTTTAAATTTTCAACGTGCAGTATTTTACATTAAGCTATAAAAATGTCTCCATGACTAAGTGATTACACACGTTATAAATGTAGCTAAAAAAAGTAGTTACATTTTGGTGTGGAAGATATGCATAGAAAATAGTAAAATGGCATACAGGGTGAATCTCATGTTAGTTGCAATTTGATGGTTTTCAAAAGTCTTTCAGCGTATAACTCAATTCTTTATCATGGTGGTCTAGGGGAGGAAAGGTAGTGATGATTGTCAGAGGTGGTGATGTGGTCATTCAGTAAACATCACTGTCAGGTGTAATTTAGTATGTAATTCAAGTGGTGGGAAGTGAGCATCTTGTTTTCAACTGCATGGATAATTTCTTCTAGAAGGATCAGTACAAGGCTGAGCCATATGAGCTAGGGCCATTCCGTCATCTTTAAAACAAACCAGAGCATCTCCCTTCAGTATTTTCCCACCCATCTCAGAGTTCATTATTTCCTGCAGTGTCTCATGGAATACACGAAACATTAAGGAAGTCACAAGTCCATAGTTCAGGCACTAATCTAAAGGTTTCTCCTGATTCACATAATTGCAGGGCAGGTCAGATGACAGAAACTGACTCAAGTTCTAAGAACTGCAGATTAGAGAGTAATGAGGCAAATGCAGAATCCAGAGTAAGAGAGAGATTTTGTCAGAGTATTTGCATATTGATTGCAGACTCTATCGTCAAGGAAACTAAGAGTAGTGACTTGAATCATACCTTCTGGTAAAGTGGTTACTTGAAATGCATTTTACCTTAATCTTGTCTCCTTAGTTTAAGAAACTACTCACTAGAAAGAGGGATCATGACAATGTTGTTAGGTGCCATTGAGTCGAGTAAAATCATTGTGACTCTATGAACAACAGATCTGAATCCTGCCCTATCCTGTGCCATCTTCACATGTCCTAACACTAGAGCCCATTGTGGCAGTTGCTGTGTCAGTCCACCTGGTTGAAGGTCTTCCTCTCCATTGCCAATACTCTACCTTTCCAAGCATCATGTCCCCTTCCAAGGAATAGCTCTTCCTAGCAACATGTCCAAAGTATGTGAGGCAAAGTTTTATGATTCTTGCCTCCAAAGAGCTTCTCCGGCTGCACCCACTCTAAGACGTATCTGTTTGTTCTCTTGGCCATCCAAGGGATGTTCAGTGCTCATCTCCAACACCACAGCTCAAAGGCATCATTTTTTCTTCTGTCATTCTTATTCATTGTCCAGCTCTCAAACAAATAGCAAGTGATTCAAAAATCCCTGGCCTGAATCAGATGTACCTTAGTCCTCAAACTGACATTATTACTCTGCAATAACTTGGAGAGGGCCCTAACTGTAGGCTTTCCCAGTGCAATGTATCTCCTTATTTCCTGACTGCCAATACCAAGGATGATAATTGTGGATCCAAGAAAAATGACAGTTTTAATCTCTTCTCCATCCATCATGATCATGACAATAGGCATCAAAAAGCCCCAAACTAATTTTCATTAAATTGGAACCAACTCATAAGTGACCCTACGTTGGGTTTCTGACATTATAAATCAAACTGGAAGAGATTGCTGAATTCTGATTGCCAGAGTACAAATTTAAACTGCCAGAGAGGTGTGACCTTTGAGATAACAGTGCAACTCTCCATAGACGCATCACAAACGGAGGACTACGTTCATTAAACAGCACCACCATACAAAGCTATCATCTAAAAAAAAATACGCAAAAACAAAAACAACAAAAAAACCCGAACAACAAAGCTATCATCTATGTTTATGCCATTTGTAAAATTACCTGTGTTGAGAGTATGAACTTTAGTACTTTAGCTTCCTTTTATACTCATATTAATAGACAAAAAGAAGTTTGACCCTCAGAGACCATCTCCTTCCATCAAGTGCTAGGTCAGTCTTCTATGAGAAGTGAGTTTATTCTCCCCACCCCCATTTCCCCATACCCCTTTCCACCACTGGTATTATTCAACAGTTTAATATATTTTTTTCTTCTATACAGATTTACACTTGTTCTTGTTTGTGTGTGTGCATGCATAAGATATGTATCAACATGTGTAATTTTTGTTTAATTCACTTCTTAACCTTTATATAGCATTTATATTCAGCTGATAAAGGTCAACAGGTGTCAATATCAGTACATTTTGTTTCCAAAGAAAATAATATAATAGTCATTTATAAATGATTACCAAACTTTCCTTTGTTTTTAGACATGTTTATAGATCAGAAGAGGAAACTCAGATCATAACAGTTTATATCTTTTAATTTAAAAAATTACACTTTACAAAATTGTATTTTATAATTATGTATATTAAGAAGCTCAAAACATTGTTTTTCCTATTATTATAGTAGCAATGTTTTTTTTTGTTAAATTTTAATAAAATTAGAATATTTTGTGTTCTGAGTACTAAACCTATGTATTTCCTTTTGATTGAAGCCTCCTCTTTGATATATGTAATTTAGTTACATTTGTAATACAAGTAACTCTGGATACCTCTATTTATGAATACTCACCCAAAGTGAGCAAAGATAGCTACCTCTAAAGAGATAATAAATGGATTCCTGTATCCTTTTATTCATAATAAAATGAAGGATTGATTTAACTTTGTGGACAAAAGTTCTGTAACCACAAATTGATAATATCTTCAAAGAAACAGTTCTTCCATGATTCTCTTTGAAGTTATTTCTTCAAGATGTTTGTGATATGTTTCTCCTAAGTCCATTGGACATGACCCACTACTTCCTGATTTAGTTCCACAGAAGGATTCTATTGATTCAGGCTGGGTCATCCAGTGAAATGCTAGTGGCAAATAGCATGAATTTTCTTAAATAGAAGTTAAAGAGCCACTATTTGACTCTCTCATCTCTGTTCCTTCTCCAAAAAGAAAAAAAACAAAAAGGCTAACATATGCTAGACTGAGGTGGTGTTTTCTACCTGGATCCTAAAATAATGAGTATCTGATTCTTAATTTCTACTAACTCAAGTGAACATGAATGAGAATTATAGCACTGACATTTTAAAATTTTTGTAAATGAAACATAATTTATTCTAAGACATAATTTCTTAATTATTGCACTATTGATATGATGAATTGCATAATTCTTTGCTTTTCGGGAGTCCTGGTGGCATGGTATCTATGTATTGGGCTGTTAATGGAAAAGAAAGGTCAGTGGTTTGAATTCACCAGCCACTTTTACAGAAAAAGATGAACATTCTCTTTCAGTAAAGATGTACAGACTTAGAAATCTGATGGAGGGTCTCCGTGAGTCAGCATCTACTCATTAGCAGTGGGTTTTAACTGTGCACTCAGGAAGTCCCTGGATGACACAGATGGTTCCCTGTTCAAGTACTAGCTGAAAGGCTGTTGCCTCAAACCAACCCAGAAGCGACTAGGAAGCAGAATTTTGAACAAGTTCATACTGGCTCAGGCATGGCTAGTGGGAACAAGGGAGGTCTATGCATTACATAGCAATCAAATCTTTTTCACCTTGGATTCAAACTCAAGTAGAAAACAGGCAGAAGTTCCCTGCTTAGTGATGGAGGCCAACAAATCCTCCATTGCAAAGGAGTGCAATCAGTTCTCAAGCTACTTCCCCCACCCCCACCGTTGCCTATAATTGAAATGTTTTGAAGCTCTCTTTGTGTGTTTTTTTAATTTTTAGTGGAATTTTTTTAATATTCATTCATTGTTGCACATTGTCTTGCCCCCCCAGTCCACTTTGCAATGTCCCTCTTATTCTGAATTGTCATACATATAATACCTAGACATATTTTTCTTTCAAGTAATACAGCTTTTATATCATATAAATTCTTTCTCTCATCTGTTCCAATGCAGTGTCCATTATCTATCTTTCTTTTCCTATTCTCACCTCAACCCCCCCATGTCAGTTCTATCTTATAATAGTTGTGTTATGTAGTATTTGTCCTTTTGTGACTGAGATCTTTCACTTAGCGAAATATCCTCCAGGCTCACCCGTATTGCATAATGTTTTACAAGTTCATTGTTTTTTCAGTGCTGCATAGTATTTCATTATGTGAATGTGCAATAGTTTTTCTATTCATTCTTTTGTTGATGGGCACTTGGGTTACTTCTTTCTCTTTGCTATTATGAATACACAGCGATATGAAGATCTATTTGAAAGACAAGCCTATAGATCTGCTTCTGAGAGATAAAATATTTGGAAACCCTGTGAAACAGTTCTACTTTGCATATATAAGGTTTTCATGAGCCAGAATAAACTTGATAACAATTAACAACTATACATTGCTGAGTGTTTAACAACACTTGTATCCTCTAATTACTTCATATTAGTAGCACCTCCTTTCCCTATGTGACAACTCAGATTGTCTGTAGATATAACCAAATGTCCTTTAAAGGGAGAGACGATCACTCACAATGGAAAACCTCTATTGTTGGTCCATGCTGTGTTTAAAATGGAGTCCCTGAGCTAGCAGCAGTTGCATCCCCTGTTAGAAATTCTTCCAAACACACTCACTTAGGACTGGGAATGGGTGAGAACAAGCACACTGTGTTGTGATATGCTCTCCATATAGTTCGGATACGTACAAATTGAAATTTGCTGTTCTGAACTGACTGGTATACAAGTATCTGTGTATAAAGTTGTAATTATTGTTGTTATTGTTAATTGCTGGTGAAATGGAACCGTCATAGTTGAGCCTTCAGTGAGCTTTCTGCGGCTATAAATCACATGGAGGGAGATTGTTCACCTTTCCTCCACTGAGCCGTTGCTGGATTTAATTTACTTGTCTTTCAGTTGGCATCACATCTCCAAATTATTGTTTGAATTTTTTATATATAAGGTCAATCTTTTCAATTTAGAGCTTTAGCACTTCCTTTTTGTGAGTAAAGTTTCAGAGTACACAACAGTATATTAGTGTAACCCTTGTCAAATATATTGAAGTTTCACAACATTGACATGTTTTTAATGTCCTCATGACTTAGGGATTCACTGAGTTTCGAGAGTTCAAAATTGGAAGGGGGAAAAAAAGAGAAAGTGTTCTTAGTATTCCTAAGAGGAGGACCATTTTGGTCATTTTAAAATGACTCTGTAAAATAATGGTTTCAGAAGTATAGTTACCAGATTTTCTGTTTTGCCATTAGTATATTTACTCCCTCAGTTCATTACCACTGAGCCAGAATTTACTAAGTACAATTTCTTTTTGGAGAGTAAATAATTGTGAATTATTATTTCTGATTCATAGATTTTAATTGCAAAATTTTGCTACAGATAATTTATATTCTTGAGTAGATAATTTTGGGTGGGTGTAGGTTTTATCTGAACTGAATTACTTGTCATACTGAATAATCAGCTCTACAAAATAGATTGTTCATATGTAATGGTATAGGCAAGGCATACTATAAAGTTAATAATGTACGTGGTTAGAGTATGAACACTAGTGGCCTAATGGCAAGAAGCTGCATTGTAATCCCAAAGTCACATGGTTTGAATCCACCAGCTGCTCCACAAAAGAAAGATGGGCAATCTCCTCCTTTAATATTAATTGCTTCTGAAAACCCACTGGAGGGTTAGTTTTAGGTCAGTTCTGACTCAGTGGTACACAACAACAAGGCATTTAATTAGTAGAAATTAATAAAATCAGATGACAATTCAAAATTAATTTTTGTATATTACTTCTGAAATTGAGAATAATTTCTCTATCAATGTGAATGTTATGAGTTAATATTTCTATGTATTTCTCCACTTTCTCCTTTTTAATAAGCAGGTTATTCAGTTTCTCTTTAATGTTTGTGTCTTTTCTATCGGTGATGCATATGATCTATGCTAAATCTGACAGCTATTTTTAAAAGTTTTCCTAAAAGTCAGAATATCAAGGTGGTAGTTTAAGGAATCAAAATAGCTTTATTTTGTAGGTTTTCTGTTTTATAAAAATGTTAAAAATAAAGAACTGGCTATGTCGTGCTGGATTTATGCAGTAGATTTAGTAACATGCACAGAAATAGTTACTGTGCATTTTTTAAAGTTTTTTAATATTTTCAGTGACTTTATTATATTCTGTACACTTGACTATAAACTTCAAATTGTATACTTTGAGTTTAATAAATATTGAGGGTATTTTTAAACTCATTTAAAAAGAATAGATAACAGGAAGAAATCTTGGTTTACATTGTTACATTAGAATTTTGCTAAATAGCTTACAATTTTTAAAAAAAAATAACAACAAAAACCAACCACCAAAACAAACCAGACAAGAATATTTGTTTTTTAAACATGGGGTGGAGTGTTTTCCTTTAAAGTGTTAATCTGTCTGCAGGTGGAGAGTGTCATGTTCCATTTTTTAGGTCCTTTACATTCTTGTATTTGATTTGTGCTTTTACAGCACAAATCCCAACATCCAGTAGGCAAATCTGCCAGCTTCAGCTGCCTGCAGCTATAAAGAATTAGTCTGTCATTCTCAGCATCGCACAGTGTGTGAGTCTATCTGTGTGTGTGTGTGTGTGTGTGTGTGTGTGTGTGTGTGTGTGTATCCGTGTGTCCCCGCGTCTGAAGCTGGGTGGCTGAGAACAATTTCTTGGGCACAGACAGGGTTAGTAGTGTACCGCGTGCAAGGTAGGCTCTGAAACCTGTAGCATTCTAGGCTGGACAGCTGCTTCTGTGCCTCTATTTAGCAGGATGTTTGCTGCCATGGCAGCCAGCAGCATCTACTGCAGCAGCAAGAAAGAACCATAGATCTGAGAATGCAGGTGGAATACTAAAACGCAAGAGGCTCGTGCAGGGCTGGGCTTCCGAGCTTAATTCCTGCTCTTATTGGGCTCTGATGCGGAGGCTGTACTTGCTGCACGGTGTCAGCTCATCTAGAGTAAAGGGCTGCGGACCTAGATCAGTCAAGAGCTGGTGAGAGAATTTTTTTTAAAAAGCGAGAGCCATCCCTGGAGCCCTACTACCTTTCATTTTGGACCACATAAGCAGTAAAGGGAAATGTGCACCCGTCGTCCTGCTGAGACACGCGATTGGATGAAGAAAGGAAAACGTAGTTGGCTTCCTGTGTTACTTTTCAGCTGGAGCAGAATCTTTGGTGAACTCTGCTCTGCTTCAGATACACTCAAGCAAAATGTTTGTAAGTACTGCTGATTAGCGAAATGATGTAGCAGGCTCAAGTGTGGGCAAATCCTTTTATGTACTGTATCCACAGAATTTTGCGTGAATGTTTGAGCCTGGCTTTTTATTGAACTGCATGTGCTAATTAAAGTCAAAGGGGGCCAGTTTGAGAGCACAGTCTAAGACAACAAGATGATGTGCAATTGAGAAGGGGAAGCCACTGGAAGAGGCATGCAGCGCCCTGCTGAGCTCTCTGTTTTTCGGGGCAAAGATGTAAGGCGAAAGGGAGCTTGCCTTCAGAAGCAAAAGTCTTTGACCAATCTTACCCTCACTAGTGAGGGTGAGAGGAGACCCACTGTGCGCATTTCCAACTGGTTTGGAAATGCTGCAAAAGCCAGCCAGAGAGAATCACACTATGAAGACAGACGCTCGCTATCCAGATTTCTCTCGAAGTCTGTGCAGTCCCTGTATCACACCAGCAGCTCTGGGGCCTGGAAGCTCCTGCCTGCTGGAGGCAGCCAGTCAGGCCTTGAGACTTCTGAGGACTGGTCCGCTCAAAAAGGCCTGGAAGGAGAGAGTGATGAAGAGAGCAGGTCTGAAGATGAGACCGTGTCCTCCAAGCTGAGCAGCATCAGCAGAAGCTGGGCAGAAGAGGAGGGAGAAAGCTGCCTACGGGAAGGGACTGCTCACTTAGATGAAGATGTTATCCTTACAATGCTGGGGGATCTGGAGCAGGCACTGTACACTGACTTATTGGGTAAGTCGGGTTTGCTTCTCCAAAGGTGCATGACATCCCAAGAAGCTGTATATTTGCATTAGCCAGATGCCTGCCCTTGTGCAAACTGACTTGCTTGTAAAAGGATCCCCAAATCTTTATTTTTAAATTATCTGCTTTCCCAAGCTGAGTCCCTCTGAGGACTAGTTGCAAAGTCAACATGGGAAAAGTAAGTAAGCAGTAACCTTCCGAGGACTTGATTGGCTTGAGGTCCTGAACATTTTAGATACCCGCAAAAAAGTATTAATATCTTGAAACTCCAACCATTGTTTTCCATTAGTGGGGCCTATTTACTCAGCTACAAATATGAAATGAAGTTTGAAGAGCTTTGTGAGTATGTTTTCTCTATATTTGAGCTTCATCTGCTGTGATGACCCTTGTTTATCCTCACTGACAAGCAGACTACAGTCAAGTAACACTTTCAGAGATGCAGATGTGTCTGCCAGCTTCACTCTTCTTTTTTTCTTTTCTTTTTGAGGGGGTGTGGCTGACAAAAAGTGGTGCAGAGTGTGTGTACTTGAAGTGTTTAAACTACTTCATAGATAACGGTGACCTATTTCATGCACTTCACACCAGAACTTCTTGATGACTATCATTGTCAGTGGTAACTTCTGATATAATCTTTTATTTTTCTGATATAAATGTTCATTAACACGGTTTGAAGTAAGTAGCTTGATAATATCACTAAATGTCAACTTTACCACCTGCCTAAGTAGGTGAAATTAATCTCATGTTCTGTGGAAGCATCGTATGGTCCCTTCAGAAATCCATCATGATTGAGCCACTGACCACATCCTATTTTATGTCAATGTGCGTTTCCATAAAGGACTCCACCGGGCTCTATAAATTCAAAAGGCCTAAACATGGCTCAGAATGTCTTTGTGTCCTGGTCATAAAACAGACGCTAATTATTTTTTATTAGTTACGTAGATCATCCTGTCATATGGTGTGTTGTGAGATTTTTCTGGAAGCTCTGAGTAAAGCACCCATAGAAGAAAGCGTAAAGACAGCAGAGGCAGAGAGCGCCCGGGTTTTTCATGTCAGTTTGGCTTTGAAAGAGTAATGTTTCCACAGTCCTTGGAATAGTGATTGTAAATCTGAATACACCCGGTGCTGAGCCGCTGAAGATTGACTCCCTCACCATTGTGCAGTTTCTGTGATGAAATGCCTCTCACACAGAGCTGCATGCGGTACAAAGGCAGGAGCAGGAATCTAAATCCTACTGACTCTTTTTTCCTTTCTGTTTTTTGATCCCTAGAGCTGTAGAACCAAATAATATTCATCTTTTGCTTTAAAAATAGTGGAATTCATCTTCCTTCAAGTACCTCTTATGTAAGCGATTTCAAAGCCATGAGCAAAGCGCAGTCAGTCCCCTGACTGTATTTGTCGGTTGCTCTGTTAAATTAAAGCATGCTGTGGGTGGGTGTGGATATGACATGAGCTTTTTTTTTGGCTCATAAATAACTTGAGCATTACTGTCAGAGGGTAGCCTCTCAATAGAAATTTATGTTTGCCACGGTGTCTAAACTGAGTATCTGCTTATTGTAGATATGTGATTATACTCTTTAAGAGGATTTATTTTTTTCCCCTTCTGTCTTTAAGCCAAATTTTAAAAATGCAAGTGAGAAAGTAGTTTATTCAGATAGCTCTGGTATAATAGCAACTGCAGCTCAGAATTATGAAGTGGCTCAGCACAAGTCCCTAAGCCACCATGCATGTTTAAGTTTGGGGAAGATTTCCAACCCACTGTATACAGGCGTGTCAGGATTCCTCCACGTGCTTGCCCTGGGTTCTGCTTCTCCCTCAAAATGGCCTCTTCCAACTTAGTTTTTAGGCAAAGATCCATGAGTTCAACTCTTTTCTCTGAAATGACCTAATAACAGAGATGCTAGGGAAACTGCTGTAGATACATAGGAAAAATATTTAAAAGTGATTAACCATATTTTGCTGTTGTTTTCTCCAAGTATTTGAATAACTTGCTTCATCCAGAAAATAATTGTATCCTCAATAAAATTAGAGTTCTTTTCAGAACAAATCAGGCAGCTCTAGTTAATAACTTTATGATATGGATGGTATAAAGGGCATAATTCTCTAGGAGTCTCGTCCACAGATACATAATTTAATTTCACACTAAATGACCTGAAAATAGGAGCAAGACTATACAGATTAAGTGATTTACCTGTCACTAAAAAATGATGTGGAAAAATGAGGGAGTCTATTCTGGGCTCTATCCATAGAGAAGAACTTATAAGTAATGAGGAAGCAATTTGCACAATGTTAAAAACTCACGTGAATTTCACAACATACTGTCATGAAAAATGTGTGGAAACGCCTACTATTGTGTCTGACACATGGGAAGCCACCTAAAGGAATAATAATTAACTTTTAAATTATGCAAGTGGGAAAAGATGCATTTATGTGATTAATATTTTCAAATGCACTCTGTTAACTTTCATGAGTTAATAAGCTTTTAATTTTTTGTGTGTGCTATTGTGTTTGAATTTGTCAGTGATGTGCTTCTCCCTTTCACCAAAAAGGGCCTTTATATATCATTAAAATACAAATTTATATGCTCTTTCAGACTGGCAAATCCTTAGAGTCTTTTTTTTAAAATGCATTCAGTCTTCCTTTACCTTTCATGGGTCAATGAAAACATTTCAGGTAGTAATTTTTGAGTTTGCTGTATTTGTTCAAGACTTGGGAAAAACAGCAAATATGTTTTGCTCAAAAGGTGTTGGGAGGAAAAGAAATATTTGTCTGATGGCCATGAGTGGTTCAAGGTCATGTATGGATGTTATGATTTAAAAAAGCTCAAAGGAGGGAAGGAGATTACGGTTCTGAAGCATGAGAAACAGTGGATTCAACTGGAAGAATCCATTAATCTAAGATGACTATTGGATCACAAGAAGGGATTTAAAAAGAGATGAAGTAAAATATGTTGTGGAACTGAATGGCTAGACACATTAACAATATTCTTAAAGTTTATGTAAAGGAAAGACTCTGAAACTAATGCAATGTCATTATGTCAGTTTGCAAGTGAGTTAGATATAACTTGAAAATGTTCTCAGTGGGGAAGTGATCAAAAAAAAGGAATGGTAGTGATATATTCTAAGAACTTAAACCCGATGGCTTGTATCATCTCTACTTGCAAAAAAAGTCATATAAACATTTTTTTCTTTTTATTATTTCTCTTTTACTCTCCCTGGGGATCTAATTCTCTCTATTCAATATGATCGCATATACTAAATTCTCAGTTTAAGACTTCATCAGTTTTGTGTCTTTTGTCATTATTTGTTTTGGCCAAGTTTGACTGAAATCTCATCACTTCTGTTCCCCTGGAGTTTATTGATATTTCTTTATCAATCTTCAAACTTTTTCAACATTTTCCTTGATCTTTTGCATCTTGATAGATTATTTGGAAGTGAAAAGCGGTTTTCTTTGTAGTCATTTCTCAAATGCATTTTACTATATTCAAAAGGGAATTCTGATGGCCCTAGTGTTAAGGCATTAAGCTATCAACCAAAGGTATGTGGTACAAATCTGCAACATGGGCATTCTCCTCCCCTGTGATTTACTTCTTCTTAAAACCTACTGGTGGTGTGTCAGTTACTAGATTGGTTCCAATTCAACAGTTCTCAGCAAGAGCTAAGGAAGGAACATTGTGCTTAGAAAGGTCGGGGGAGGGGCCAGCAAAGAGGAACAACTTCAACTGGATGGGTTGACATGATGCTGCAATGGGCTCAAGTGGGTCCGAGATGAAGATGGAATAGACTAGGACAGGGTTCAACTCTGTGGTTCATAGAGTCTCTATGAGCCATGTTTAACTTAATGACACTTAACAAGAAGAAGAAGTGATAAGGAGTTGCACTGCCAACCCAAAGGCAAATGGTTCAAATCCACCAGCTGCTCCGAGGAGGAAGATGGACAGTCTTCTCTCATGCAGTTTACAGCTTCTGAAAACCTACTGGATGGTGACCTCCAGCTATGAGTTGTTTCTAATTCCATGACACATAAGAACAATTTATTTAAAGGGAGAATGATGAAAAAGAAAAAAGAAAAAAATAAAGGGAGAATGATAAGCAAGATTTCCAAAGGGATAATGGTCAAAGTCTAAAGGGTTTATAACAATCAGATTTAAAAGAATTTCTATAAAGATAAAAATTACTTGACTTGAATTGCTATACAAAATATGTGTTCTGTATGCATAAAAGCAAATTTTGATTGCACAAGAAGTTTTTAAGTTAATGGGAAGATATTTACAGTCTGACAATAGAATGGTTATTATTTTAGCAACCATGTAGGATAAGGAATGTTGTCATTTGTTGTGTACTACCGAGTAGGAACTGACCCGTAGGCCACAGCAGGGTTTAGGGATCTTATACATAGGGTTATTATGAGTCTCAAGCAATTAAACAGCACATAACAAGTCACAGAAGATATCAATGCATAATTTCAGAGAGACTGAAGAGCAGTATGCTCTTAGTTAGATAGTGAACTAACTCAGTCCCATAAGGACAAATGTTCTATATAATCATTATTAAAGAAATAGAAAGATTACTAGTAAACCATGTATGAGGCTCCAAGGGGGAGGGTAGGATCAAAGAGGTGAGGGTGGGCAGGGCAGGTAATCATAAAATCACACAATTTGATGGGTAGAGGGAGAGGTGGGTAAAGGAAACAGGAAAGATCAGGTGTAAAAAATATTGTATACAACCTTTATAAGCAAAGCAGTATAAAATAAAAAATTTATTTAAAAATTTCAACACAAAACAACTAGGAGATATCATCTCACCCCAAAAGAACAGCAAAATCTAACAGAACAGCAAACATAAAATGCTGGTGAGGTTGTGGAGAAACCGGAATCCTCATTCTCTATTGGGAGTAAAATGGTGCAACCACTATGGAAGGCTGTATGGTGCTTTCTCAGATGTTGCAAATAGAAATACCATTTGACCCAGCAATTCTACTACTGGGAATGTACTCTAAAGAAACCATAACTGCCACCCAGGCAGACATATGCACACCCATGTTTTTTGCATCTTTGTTCACAATAGCAAAGGGCTAGAAACAACACAAGTGCCCATCAACAAACAAATGGATAGAGAAGCTCGGGCATATTCACACAATGAAATACTATGCAGCATTGAAAAACAAGGAACTCATGAAATATTATGCAAAGTGGATGACCCTGGAAGGCATTATACTGAGTGAAATATCTCTGTCACAAAAGGACAAGTATTACATAGGGCCACTGACTGACATCAGGGTTGAGAGAAGATAGAAAAGGAGGGGAGGAATTATGTATATTACATTGAAACAGATGAGGGAGAGAACTGTTTAAAAGGGATACATGAATGGGTATTCTTGTCATTACAGAAGTCCGAAGTGAAGGCTGCATAGTGGAGTGAACTTGAGGGGAGGGATTGCATAACAATGAAAGAGTTTCCCTTTTTCTTTTCAAGGAGACGAGTGATTTGGGAGGGAGGGGATGGGCAGAAAGAAAAGGGTAACAATGAATAACTGGAACTTCCATTTAAATTAATAAATAAATTTAAAAAATATGTGAAAAGAAAAACAAACATAAAGCAATAACAAAAAATTCAATAAGACAATCTTGGAAATTTCCACAGATGCTATGATTGTTCTTGGTGTTTGCCTTTGAGATGAACGGACTCATAGCTGACCTTCCAATGGTTTTTTCAGAGGCAGTAAATTTCATGGGAGGAGAATGCCCATTCTTCTCCTTTGGAGCTGGTGGATTTGAACCATGTGCCTTTGGGATTGCAGCACATCTTGTTACCACTAGGCCACCAGAGCTCTGTAACTTTGTGATTATAAAAGTTAAATATACATTTGTTAAAAATCTGGTATGAATGAAAGGAAGAAAATTACCTCATTAAAGAGTCAGATATATTGGCTTGATTATTTATGTGGAAGTTTTCTGAGTGTGATTAAATACATACTGAATTGTCATCTTTTCTTTTTACTTAAGATCTCCTTTTCTTTCTCTTTTAATTTCTTCCTTTTATCTCCACTGTTTTCCTCCTTTTTCATATCCTTCCTTTTACTTAACTCATGCACTCTAATGTCCTCTTTTCTTATTCTTTCTCTTTTTACCTCCTGATTCCAGAGTGAATGAAATAAAAACCCCGTTTCAACTTCTCTCCTCCCATGTCTAGACCCACCAGCATCTACTACCATTGGTGCAAGAACCACTTCCAGGCCATAAAATTATTTAGTGGTATTTCTGACCCTAAATGATAGAGATTGACTCTAAGGCTAGCATTTGTATTACTGTTTGTTTTTATACCCACTGGATGTATTTTAGCTTTAATGCCTACTACTTTATTTGAAATCTAATTTCAGAGCATGCGAGTTTAATTTCCTTCTTGTTGATGTTGTTCTTAAGTGCCATTGAGTTGTGCATGACTCATAGTGACCTTGTGGGCAACAAATCAGAAAGAATGAAAACTAAAGCCTTGACCCATAAGCCTAATGAAAGAAAAGACCTTAAAGTGATTTAAACTCAAATGCATGGCTGTTCAATTGGAACTGACTCAGCTGATCCTCAGGAAGGTTTCTGAGGCTTTTACTCTCGCAGGAAGATAGTACCCATCTTTCTCCTACAGATCTGCTGATGGATTAGGAGCATCAAAGAGGTGCCCCTCTTGGGTTAGCAGGGCATCTCCCTACAGACCACACCACCAGAGCTCCCTTATAACACCACTGTTGTCACTGTTGTGTACCCTCCAGTCAGAACCCATTCATAGCTGGCCCTCCAGCGGTTTTCAGAGGAAGTAACTAGAACAGGAGGATATTGTCCATCCTTCTTCCACAGAGCAGCTGGTGGATTTGAATCATTCAGGCTATCAATGCAGCTTCTTGGTTCTTTGTTGGTTTTTTTTTTTTTTAATTAATTTTAATGAAAGTTTACAGAGACTTTGGATTTCCATTTATTCATTTTTGTACTTTTCTCCCTGTCCACTCCCTCCCCCCTCAGTTCACTCTTCTCCTTGAAAAGTAAAAGAAAAACTCTTTCATTGTTATGCAATCCCTTCCCCAAGTCCACTTCACTGTTCAGCCTTCATTCTGGACTCCTGTCATGACAATAGTACCCAATCAGATATCCCTTTTAAACAGTTCTCTTCCCTCATCTGCTTTAATGCAGTATACATCATTCATCCCCTCCTTCTTTGTCTTTCCTCAACCCCGATGTCAGTCCCGTCTTACAACAGTGGCCCTATGCAATATTTGTCCTTTTGTGACTGAGATAATTCTCGGTGCAACTTCTTGCCACTGATGTTTCTCTCTTATTTATCAGAGTCTAAATGTATATTTACTGTATAAGACAAGTTTATCTCAATGGTTCTACATATATTTAGAAATAATTGCTTAGATGGAAACATAATATAAATAATTTCCAATTTATCAAATTCATTTCAATAGCATTGAGAACTGTCCAATATTTCCAAATTACTCTCTCAAAAATTAAAAATTAGGCAGCATAATTATTGTTGGTACCATGTTTGGTTTCTTTCACACTTGTTTGGAGGAAGAGGAATTACATTTTTCAGATGAAAATTGTTACTTAGGATATCCCCTGCATCTTTTTTTTTTCACTGTACAAAAAAGAAATTTATAGTATGTAAATATTTTTTGTTTAGAGATTTTATATAAGTAATCATTGTGTTGTTGTTGATTGCCTTTGAGCCGAGCATAGTGACCCTTTGACAAAAGGCCTGAAGCTCCTCTACCACGATTGACATTTATCAAAGTTCAGAGAGTTTCCAGAAGCAAGTTGTTTAGGAAGTGGATGCCACTCCTGCTTCCAAACCTGTCACAGAATGTTGTTGGTTGAGTCTCCTGCGATGCATTAGGAAAGCAGTAAGTGCCTTGAATAGCAAATGTACTACCATATAAATTTGTATGCATTCACTGTTTTTCTAGGTGAGGATCCTGAAACAAGAAGAATGAGAACAGTTAAAAATATAGCAGATTTGAGGCAGAATTTAGAAGAGACAATGTCAAGTCTTCGTGGGACCCAGATAAGCCACAGGTTATTCTTAATTATGCACACTTTTGAGTCATTACATTGTTTGAAATGCAATTAATAGTTTAATGACTATAATTATAGAGAAGGAATTGTAGTTACACATTATTTTTGCACATAAACTTTACATGGCCATCAACTCAAATCATAAATATCTTACACTGAATCCTCAAAAATAAAATTTAAAAAAACACCACATTCCTAGAGTTTTAGGTCTAGTACTGTCTTTGTATTTTCACTGCTGTTGTTTTTTTCTATTCTTCTCATCTTTGGTGGAATTATTGTTCATTAAAACTGAGTTCAGTACTGCAACTAGCCGAGCAGCGTGCAATTTTTTAAAGTAAAATGGACTTTATTGTCTGCCCCAGAGAATCCGGAAAGGTTACAATTGAAAGGCCTCTCTGATAGAAGTGCTAGGAGACTTCCTAATATAATTGTTGCTAGCTTCAGAAAAGTTATGGGAGGGTCACAGAGGGTTAAAATGTAATGATTTGTTTAGAATGAAGAATAACATTTTGTTTTATCTGAAATGGACAATGGCCTGTCTTTTGAAAACCAAAACTACAACCGAAAACAGAAGAAAATGCCTGCCCCTTTTCCACATCTTGACATTTGAGGAGATGATTAGGATCTCAAAATAAACATTTCATTTGGCTTTCATGAAAATAACATGCTTCTTAGAACTGACTCTCAATCCCCCCCCTTCCTGTCTTTATGCGTGCTTGGTCTGTGCCCTCTGGTAAAGCCCAGTAGAGTAATTTCTCCATTTTATCTGACAGCACTCTGGAAACGACATTTGACAGCACGGTGACAACAGAGGTGAATGGAAGGACCATACCCAGCTTGACAAGCCGACCCACTCCCATGACCTGGAGGCTGGGCCAGGCTTGTCCTCGACTTCAGGCTGGAGATGCACCCTCTCTCGGTGCTGGCTACCCTCGCAGCGGGACCAGCCGTTTCATCCACACAGATCCCTCAAGGTTCATGTATACGACGCCTCTTCGTCGAGCTGCTGTCTCTCGGCTGGGAAACATGTCCCAGATTGACATGAGTGAAAAAGCAAGCAGTGACCTGGATATATCTGCTGAAGTTGATGTGGGTGGATATATGAGCGATGGCGATATCCTTGGGAAAAGTCTCAGGGCTGATGACATCAATAGTGGGTGAGTGGCCCTGGTCTCCTACCAGCATCATATAAAGCAGCAGATGGTCGACTGGATGTACTAGTTACACTAGAAGAACATGTAGGCTGGTTCACTAAATTATTAGGAAATGTGAGAAATCTGAAGTTTTATGTGTTATTTCAGACCTCTTCTGTTCATTCATCAGAGTAGAAGATCCAATGTTTCTATTAATTATTTTGTTTGTATACTGCTGAAATTTTCTATTGTTAGTTATATACTAGGCCTGTGGTTTTAGTCTGGTTTTTTTCTTTTGGAGTGTTTTTCACGAGACTTATAAATAACAGATTTTTGTAGTGCAGGGTGTGGGAAGAAGACAGAAGGAGTTTCTGTGCTGCTTGAGTTTTCTCATTTGGCCCCTCAGAGCTGCCTGGAGCTGCTTTGAGGAACAGATATTGTCGAACATTTTTTCAACTCTATACCTCCAATTAAACTTCAAGAGAAAAAATATTTTAGAGTTAAATGGGTTTTGGGTTTTTTTATCATTTTTTTAGTTAATTTTAATGAAAATTTACAAATACTTTGGATTTTCATTCATTCATTATTGCGCTTTTCTCCCTGCTCCTCTCCCCCTCAGTACACTCTCCTCTTTGAGAAGTAAAAGAAAAATTCTTCCATTGTTTTACAATCCCTCCCCCCAGGTCCACTCCACTAAGCAGGCTTTGTTCGGGACTCCTGTCATGACAATAATACCCAATCACATATCCCTTTTAAACAGTTTCCTCCCTCATCTGTTTCAATGCAGTATACATTATTTAACCTGTCTTTCTGAGTCTTCCCCCAACCTCGATGTCAGTCCTGTTTTACAACAGTGGCATCATGTAGTATTTGTCCTTTTGTGACTGAGATACTTCACTAAGCATAATGTCCTCCAGGGTCACCCATTTTGAATAATATTGCATGAGTTCCTTGTTTTTCAATGCAGCATAGTACTCCATTGTGTGAATATACCACAGCTTCTCTATCCGTTCACTTAAGTTGTTTCCTAGAAAAAAAAAAGTTGTTTCCTAGAGTTAAATGTTTTAATCTATTATTCTTCTTAAGTGGTATAAGACATGTGAAAAAAAAAAAACAAAACCCACCAAACAGTACACCTTTTTTCTCCTCTTTCCGTTGTTGTTTTTGTTGATTTCCTTCGAGTTGAGCACAACTCATAGCAACCCCATGAAGCCCCTCTACAACTATAGACATTTATCAAAGTTCATAGAGTTTTGGGAGGCATGTTACTTAGGAAATGGATGTCACTTCTGCTTCCAAATCCATCATAGTATGTTGTTGTTGGTGGTGGTGGTGGTGTTGGTGTTGTTGTTGTTGTTAAGTGCCGTCGAGTCACAGGCGACTCATAGCAACCCTATGAAGGAGAGTCCTCGATGCTTGGGTGTCTTTCATCCTTTCTCCAGGTCCATAGGGTTTCCAGAAGCAAGATATGGAAATGGATGCCAGTCCTCATTCCCATAGTATATTACACATCCCAAAAATCTCATGATTAGAGTATGTTAGTGATTTGGATTATTGTGTCAAATCAGAGAATGAATCTGAATGGAGGCAATGAGATATTGTATTAAAACTACTATGGCAGTAGTTGCAACTCTCATTTCTCACACATCTTGTTACTACATTCCTTGTAAGGGCTTTGAAGACACTTTTTTTATGTAACTACCCAACCCCTAATAACTCATATGAAGTGATTATTTTTATTTCTGTCAAATAAATAGAGCCTGACTGATTGCAATTACATAATTCTAAGAAAATGGGAAAATCAATAAGACAAAGCCACACTTTTTCTTATAAACTTAAGAGTTGCCTAACTTTATATCAACTTTTGTAACATTTGAAAACTCATTTAAATCAACTTTATCATTTTTAAGTTAATGTAATCCTTTAAATACTCTCTGTCCTTATGGACCAGTGTGAAAAGATAATTCTTCTATATGGGTTGTCCTTCCTATTCTAATTCATAAAAAAACTTGATTTTGATTGGTGATTTTGTGACCAGATGTTGGAATGCTCAAAATAGCTTTTGAAGAGATCTACTGTCCTGCCCTGATATTCTAAAATCTAACAGTGAATTAAAGTTAACTAGCCTTATAGAGACGGATGGATCCCAGCATATCAGAGATCCTAAAGGCAGCACAGGATAGAGAGAAGTTCAGATTTGTGGTTCATAGAGTCATATGTGGTATAGTTAACTTGACAATAACTAACAACTGGGTAAAAGGAAATTTTATTTTAATAGTCTAAGCCTTAAGTTAGGGAGCTCTGGTGGTCTAATGGCAAGGAGCTGCACTGCAATCCTGAAGGCACATGGTTCGAGGCCACCACAACTCAAAGGCATCAACAGTTCTGGCTTCCTTAGTCATTGTACAACTCTCTAATGTATAGCAAGTAATTGCAAAGACCATGGCCTGAATCAGGTGCACCTCAGTCTCTAGACTGACAGGGATTCCTGACAGCAGATTTTCCCAGTGCAATTAATCTTTTGATTTCCTGATCGCTGGTGCCAAGAATATTGACTGTAGAGCCAAGCAAACTGAAATTGTTAACAAACTCAGTCTCCTCTTCCTTTATCATGTTGCTGCCAATTGGACCAGTGGTGAGGATATTTGTTTTCTTGATATTGAGCTTCGATCCATTTTGAAAACTACAGTGCTTGCATGCAGTTCAAATCTCCCAGACACTACACTACAGAAGGAGAGACAGTCTCCTCCTGTGCCAATCAGATCTGATGAGATGGTTGTTGTTGTTATGTCTGTCGAGTTGCTTGTGACTCATAGCAACCCTATGTGCAAAAGCCCTAAATCCTGCTCTACCCTGTGCCAACCTCATTGTCTCTGACACACTTACTCTCATCATCCTAATCACTGAATTGATCCATCTCATTGAGGATCTTCCTCTCCTACTCTGTCCCTCCACTCTCCCAAACATGTTGTTTGGGAGAACAAACATTACCTCCCCAAGAACTGGTCCCTCCTTGCAACATACCCAAAGTATGTCAGACAAAGTGTCAGAATTCTTGCCTCCAAGGAGCAGCCCAACTTCAACTTCACCATGATAAACCTGTTTGTTCTCCTAGCAGTCCCTAGTATATTCAGCATTCTTCCCCAGCATCACAGCTCAAAGGTATAAATTCTCTTTCTATCACCCCTACTCACTGTCCAGCTCTCTGATGCATAACACACAGTTGCGAAGACTATAGTCCAGATCAGGCACACCTAGTCTCCAGCCTGACGCCGTTGCTTTTCTGTACTCTATAGAGGTCTGTGATAGCTGATGGTACACACACACACACACACACACACACAAACACACACACACGCACACATATCAAAAAACCAAAAAGCAGCAAACAAAAAAAAAGAAAGAAAACTACAGTGCTTGACCTTCTGCAGCAAACACTTAAGGTCCTTCTCAGTTTCAGCAAGCAAGGTTATGTTGTTTGCATAATGGAGGTGGTTGATGAGTCTTTCTCCAACCTTGATACCACAGTCCTCTTCATAAAGCCTAGCCACCAGAGTGATCCATTCTGTATATAGCTTGAAAAAGTATGGAGACAAGATTTATCCCTGACACAGTCCTTTCCTGATTTTGAACCATGCAGTGTTCCTTGCTTTCTTCTGAGGATTGCTTCCTGGTCCAAGTATAGGTTTTGCATGAGCACAATCAAGTGTTCTGTGATTCCCATTCTTCTCAAAGGTTACCTACAATTTGTTGTAATCCACAAAGTCAAGTGCCTTTGCATATTCAGTAAAACAGAGGTAGATATTCCTCTGGTACTCTTTCCTTTTGGCCATATCCATCTGATGGATATTGAGGGTTTTTCTCATCCAAACTTCCTTTTTTGTTATCTGTAATAAGTGTAGTCTGTCTTAATCTGAGAACTGTACTAAAATCTGTTTACCATGAGTAATCTTGTGGCATTTGGCACACTAGTGGCATAGCTTTTAATATCACAGCAACCCACAGATTATCCCAGTACAGCAAACTGACAGACAAGTGCTGTACTAATGATATCAGTATAAGGACTAAGGTGCATCTGATTTAGGCCATTGTCTTTCTCATGACTTGTTTTACATCTGAGAGTTGGACAATGAATAAGGATGACAGGAGAAATGATGCCTTTGAGCTGTGGAGTTGGAGAACAGTACTAAATATCCTGTGGACTGCCAAAAAGAATAAACAAAAATGTCTTGAGAAAGTGCAGCCAGACTGTTCCTCGGAGGCAAAGATTATAAAGCTCTGTCTCACATACTTTGGATATTGCTAGAAGAAGCTGTTCCTTGGGGAGCACATGATGTTTAGAAAGGCAGAATGTCAGTGAAGCAGTGGAAGACACTCATTGCAGGTGGATTGACAGTGACTGCTACAATGGACTCTACTGTATCAGGAAGTTTGAGGATGCACAGGATAAGACAGGGTTTAGATCTCTTGTTCATAGGATTGCTTTAGGTCTTACTCTACGTAACTACACCTAACAATTATAGCATAAATAGGATATAATTGCAAAATCTTTGGAAAATCAGGAATGAAGGAAATAATATGAACAATTATACTTTTCGTTGTTGAGTACCATCCAGTCAGAAACAACCCAGAGCTGGCCCTCCAGCAGGTTTTCAGAAGCTGTTAATCATATGGGAAAATTTTACCCATCCTTCTGCAGAGCAGCTAGTGGGTTACAGCTGTGTGCCTTTGAGTTTGCGGTGTAATTTTTTACCACTAGGTTACCAGAGTTCAAAGGTTCACTAACTTTACCAACACCATCAGTATCATTACATGCATTATAATTTATACTAAAATTCTATAGGGAGCTCTGGTGGCATAGTGGTAAAGAGTTACACTGATAACCCAAAGACACATAGTTCGAATCCACCTCATGTGATGTACTGTCCCTGAAGACCAACTTAGTTTTGAGTCAAATCGGATTTTCTGAAATATAGCAACTGTTTTGTCATTATTGTTTTTACTTATTCATTGAGAGTGTGAGAGAAGTCACTGTTTATACAGTGTGATTTACAGTGCCCGGAAGTTAATACCCCATTCAGTAAGGATGATTGTGAAATAGGATACAAGGTTGTATCTAGGATGCAAGGCCTCTCTTCTCCCTCTCCTCTCATTTTTTTCCCCCCCACTTCACTATATCCTCTTTATCTCTGATTGCCTTTTCTTTCTCTGTATATTTAAATGTGTGCATATATGCATATTAATTTTATATTCACTATTCAAAGATATGTGCTTGAAGATTTAATTACATATGTACATACCAGGTGCACACACATACACACAGTCACATGCACAAGATTGATATTCAGAGGTACTTGAATTCAAGAAACCTTTACAATTTAATGTGTGATATCAAAAGGTTTATAAATATAAAAATTAATTTAAAAGTTCAAATACAGGAAAAATGCTATGCAAATTCCAGCATAAGATAGAAAAAGATTGAATCAGAGAAAGAAATCTTTGATTTCTTTGAAATCTTATGCTTTGATTTAAATAAGTATAAGAGAAGAAATATTGATTTTGAACAGATAAAATTTGTAATCAAATAATAATATGGAAGGTGGAAGTCATTCAGTAAATATAATTCTCAGGAGCACAATAGATGAATTTAATCTTTCCCCTTAAAGATAAAAGACATAGGATTGTGACTGGCCTCAATATCATTGTCCTAAGAAGTTTAAACTGTTTACACTAAACAATTTGATAAGTATCTAAAATTCACATAGAAAAATATGGTGGTAGTTCAAGTTTTAAGAGACCATTTTCAAAGAAGCATTCAAAATGGATTGAGGGTTGATACTCAGTTATAAACTTCAGGCATTACTGTTGTAAGCATCCTAGCCCAAGCTCATAACACTAGGATTGAAGGCATGGCATTTCTGGAGATGGAAGGAGGGAGAAAAATTGCTGTGGGAGGCACTGCAAAGGAAAAATTCACAGGAACCATGATGGACTGCTCATGAATATATAAAGGAACTCAAAGTTTTCAGACAAAGGGCGTGGATTCTAAAAGCAGGAGATGGTAAAATAACGATACCATGAGGAACATAAGAAGAGAAAGATGATTTGTTTGGTAAAAGGCAGATATACGTCATGAGTGTGTGTTAGAAAGAGCTGGAGAGAGTGAAATATAAAGGCTGGTTGATGAAAAAGCAAAAATAGTGTCCACAGTAGAAGTATAATGTGGAGTGTCATCTTATACAGGAGAAAGCTGGAATAATGAGAAGCATAAAGCCTCTGGTGGGAAGAACATAGAGATATAGAACATATAAGGGAAAGTATTGTTGTTGTTATGTGCTGTCGAGTCACTTGCGACTCATAGCGACCCTATGTACAACAGCTCTAAACTCTGCTCTGTCCTGTGCCAATCTCATTGTCTCCGACACACTCATCCCGATTGTCCCAGTCACCGAATCAATCCACCTCATAGAGGGTCTTCCCCTCCTGCACTGTCCCTCCACCCTCCTAAGCATGATGTCCCTCTCCAAGGACCTGTCCATCCTTACAACATGACCAAAGTATATCAGACGAAGCCTCAGAATCCTTGCCTCCAAGGAGCAGCAAGCTTTAACCCTCTCCAGGATGAATCTGTTTGTTTTCTTAGCAGTCCATGGTACCCTCAACATTCTTCTCCAACACCAAAGCTCAAAAGTGAAAACAGAAATGCAGAACTCAACATGACTACCTTGTACTTCTAGATCACATTAGTTTTCTTCCACG
>NW_006399771.1:17398901-17414175 GCF_000299155.1 Elephantulus edwardii | reverse complement strand
TGGGATGGGAGTGTCAGAGACAGTGCGATTGGCACAGGACAGAGTGGAGTTTAGGGCTGTTGTACATAGGGTCGCTATGAGTCGCAGGCGACTCGACAGCACATAACAACAACAACAACAACATATGCAAGATATGTTTGCTGAGTTCATTCTGTATGCAAAGCAACATTCTAGGCTCTGAGTTTGTAACAGCATATAATATCAACATACATAGTCCCAAATTACATGTGACTTATATGCTAATATTCCATATTTTCTAGGCTCTCATTTATCCAATAAGAGTAGAAATATGTATTATATATATATGCATATAACTGTACATTTATATACAATTTTTTTCATAAATAGTGTGTGTTTGTATTTTGACAGTGGAGTTCAGTATATAATAATACCTATTTCAGGCAGATGCAGACCTGGTAGTGCTCACCAGGCTGTGCCAAGAAATCTGGAGGACAACCCCCTGCCCAACTGACTGGAAGAGATTATATTTATTCCCATTCCAAAATAAGATGATCCAACAGAGTTTGAAAATTATCAAATAATATCCCTAATATTGCACAGAAACAAAATTCTGCTGAAGATTATCCAAAAGCAACTAGAAGAGTATGTCAAAAGAGAACCACCAGAAATACAAGCTGGGTTTAGAAGCGAACATGATACTAAGGGACATCATTGCCAATGTCAGATGGATCTTGGCAAAAAAACAGGAAATACCAGAGGAATGTCTGTGTTTTGCTGACTGTGTAAAGGTATCCAACTGCCTGGATCACAATATTTTGTTGCTAACCTTGAGAAGAATGGCAATTGGAGAACACTTGATTGTGCTCATATGAAACCTCTATTGGACCAGAAGGCAGTCCTCAGAACAGAGTAAGAAAACACAGCATGGTTCAAAGTCAGGAAAAGGAGTGCAACAGGGATGCACCCAGTCACGGATCATTTGAGAGGCTGGAGTTTATGACAAGGAATGTGGCATCAAGATTGGAGAAAGACTGATCAACAACCTGTATTATGCAGATGACACAACCTTACTTGCTGAAACTGAGGAGGTCTGAAGGACTTGTTGCAGAGGGTCAAACACTGTAGTTTGCGATAGCGATTGAAGCTCAACACTAAGAAAACAAAGATTTTTGCCACTGGGCTAACTGGCAGCATCATGATGGTGAAAGATTGAAATGATTAACAATTTTAGGTTGATCAGTTCCACGATCAACACTCTTGCCACTAGCAGTCAAGTCATCAAAAACAAATTGCATTAGGAAAATCTGCTGTCAGAGACCTCTCCAGAGTGCTGAAAAGCAAGGATGTCAGCAATGGTGTCTCTTTGGAGACTAAGGTGCATCTAGTACAGGCCATGATCTTCACAATTACTTGTGTATCAGAGAGCTGGACAATGACTATGGATAGCAGATGAATTGATGCCTTTTAGTTGTAGTGCTAGCGAAGAGTCTTGAACATACTATGGATTGCCAGGAGAACTAAAAGATCTGTCCTAGAAAGGGAGAAACCAAGCTGCTCTAGGAGACAAGGATTTTGGAACTCTGTCTCGCACACTTTGGTCATGTGGCCAGGATGGGCCAGTCTCTGGAGAAGGATATCATGCTTGAAAGGGTCGAGGTACAGCAAAGGAGATGAAGAGTCTGGTTGAAACATATTGACACAGTAACTGGAGTAATAAGAGTAGGTGTGTTAGAGATAGTGAGATTGGCTCAGGGTAGAGCAGAGTTCCAAGCTTTTGTGCATAGGGTTGCTATGAGTCATAGTTGACTCCACAGCTTATAACAACAACAGTGATGCAGGCAAGTATATACTTAGAATTATTTTGCCCTTTCTAGTATTCTAAATGTACTATTAAATGCTTTCATGTTGATTCTGACTCACATTGTTGTTGTTGTTGTTATGTGCTGTCGAGTCATTTGCAACTCATAGCAACCCTATGTACAACATACCTAAACTCTGCTCTGTCCTGTGCCAATCACACTATCTCTGACTCCCATCCCGACTATCCCAGTCACTGAATCAATCCACACCGTAGGGGGCCTTCCCCTTCTGTGCTGTTCCTCGACCCTACCGAGCATGATGTCCCTCTCCAAGGACCTGTCCCTCCTTGCAACATGTCCAAAGTATGTTTGAAAGAGCCTCAGAATCCTTGCCTACAAGGAGCAGCCTGGTTTGACCCTTTCCAGGACGAATCTATTTGTTTCCCTAGAAGTCCATGGTACCCTCAATACTCTTCTTCAGGACCAAAGCTCAAAGGCATCAATTCTCCTTCTATCTTCCTTAGTCATTGTCCAACTCTCTGATGCATAACAAGTGATAGCAAAGACCATGGCCTGTACTAGATGCACCTTAGTCTCCAAAGAGACACCATTGCTCTTCAGTACTTTGGAGAGGTCCCTAACAGCAGACTTTCCCATGGCAATACATCTTCTAATTTCCTGGCTGTTGGTGCCGAGAGTGCTGACTGTGGAGCCAAGCAAACAGAAGCTGTGAACAATCTCAATCTCTTTACCATCCGTCCTGATGCTGACAATTGGCCCAGTGGTGTGAATCTTTGTCTTCTTGACATTGAGCCTCAATCCATATTGGAGGCTGCAGTCCTTGACCCTCTGCAGCAAGCGCTTCAGGTACTCCTCAGTTTCAGCAAGCAGGGTTGTATCATCTTCATATCACAGATTGTTGATAGATCTTCCACCAATCTTGACCCCACATTTCTCCTCATAGAGCCCAGCCTCCCGGATAATCTTTTCTGCATACAAGTTCAAAAGGTATGGAGACAGGACACATCCCTGGCGTACGCCCTTCCCAATTTTGAACCGTGCAATGTTTCCTTGCTCTGTTCTGACGACTGCCTCTTGGTCTAAGTATAGGTTTCTCATCAGCAAGATCAAGTGTTCTGGGATTCCTATTCTTCTCAGAGTCAGCCAAAGTTTGTTATAATTCTGACTCATAGAAACTGTATATACAACAGAGTGAAGCGCTGTCCAGTTCTGTACTGTCCTTACAATCTCTGCTGAGTTTGAAGTCATTATTATAGCCACTGTGTCAGTCGCTCTCCTTGACAGTCTTTCTCTTTTTTACCACCGCTCTACTTTACCAAACTTAATGTCCTTCAGAAACTTGTTCTTCCTTATAATGTGTCCAGATTACATTCAAGGAACATACTGGCTATACTTCTTTCACGATGTGTCTATTTGTTCTTTGGGGAGTCCATGCTTTATTCAATATTCTTCACCAACATCACAATACAAAGACATCAATTATTCTTTAGTTGTCCTTATTAGTTGTCTAGCTTTTCACATGCATCTGAGGTGATTGAAAATTCCCTGGCTTAAAACCATTTTTATACCTGTATCCTGTAACTAAGGCATACCTTTCTTCGTAGTACTTTAAAGATGCCTTTGTACTAGATTTACCCACTGTTATACTTTTTAGCTGCTTTCAGGTATGTTGACTGTGCATGCAGGTAAAGTTAATTCCTTAATAGTGACTAGCTAGCTGACTTATCTTTGGGAATGTTGTCAGAAGCACATCATGCTTGGAAAGGTGGACTACCACAGGAGGAGAGGAAGACCCAGGATGAGGTAGATTGACACAGTGACTGTGGCAATGGGGTCAGATATGTCAGAGACAGTGAGGTTGACTTAGAATAGGACAGTGTTCAGAACTATTATTAATAGGGTTGCTATGAATTACAGTTGACACGACAGAACATAAAAATAACATTTGAGTTTACAGTAACTTCTCTAACACACAAATTTCACAGTGTTGGAAGCTTAACACAAAGTAGTGTATTTCTTTCATAAAATTCTTGCTGTAATTTTGATCTTTAGCTGGGCCATGGGTACTACCTTGTCATTTAGAAAATAAGACGGGTGGTTTTTCTGCTGTTACTCAACATGATCTCAAAAGTCACTACATAGTTACGTCTATATCTAGCTGTAAGAGAGACCAGGCTATTGTTTAGTAGTGTTTATAGGAGGAGAGGGCAAACAGTTTGGTGAAAATCTGGCTAATCTTTCCTGAGCTTACTAATGAGAACAGTGTTTTTTCTATCCTTTGCACTTTTTCCTTGTTTCATACCTCTATTGAATTCTGACTAATAGTTCTAGTGTATCCTCCACTATTATTTCAGTCTTTTAAAAAAGTCCTTAGAGTTCTTTGAATGAGTCCTCAAAATAATTCCTTTAAAACTGTTTTTTGTTTGGTTTGTTTCTGTCAAGTCAGAAGAAATTCACAGCAAATTCCCCTGTGAGTATCCAAGTCTGTAAACTGCTCCGGAGGAGACTGCCCTAATTTTTAAATTTCACATTGATTAACAAAGTCAGCCATATTCCGTATCCAAAGTAGAAGTAAAACAAACTGAGTGAAAAGACTATAAATCCTTTATGGACATTCCTTGTGACAGTTAAGACTTAAACATTATTAGACCTACCTTTTCTGTGCCTTTCTGGGGAATATAAGACATGGAAATGTAAAGTTTGACTCAGAGTTCTGTCTCCTGTGTGAAAGGAGACTAGACATAGTGACTGGTCTTGGCTCGAGTGGTTGGGGAATTCTGTGAGGAGGGTCCTCAGACTGTGCTGCTCTTTTCAGTGATCACCAGAGTGCATAGTGCACTCTCATCTGCATTGGTAGAAGGTAGACCAGCATCTCAACCTACTATGGAAAGGTGAAAGGAACAGAGATATTCCTGGAAACCTTCAATTTGGTCATCTTTTCTTTTAAAAAAAAAACCTCATAGGAAGAGCTTTATTTTGATATGAAAAATTGGATTAGAAAACTACTTTTCAGTTACCAATTTTTAATTTTTTTTTAACTGACTAAAGGGACTAAGTTTTCAAAAGATATTCTGATGGATGATGTTTAACTTCAGATTTATTTTTTTTCCTTGAGTAACCATATGGAATGTTGAGTAAATGGAGACTTTTATTTTTCATGCACTTTAAGTAGAAATTAGAAAATTAGTTAGGCACTCTAAGAATTCTGAACTTCTTGAAGCATGTAACAGCTTATCTCTTCTCTTTTTGAAATTACTTTGAACACATGGGATGTGAATCTATCAGTAATTAGGAATTAGTCAAAGGAAGACCTCTTACTTATAATAAGCCTCTTTGAAAAAAGTCCGTTTAAGGGGGGGAGGAGGGAGAAAACCCTAGAAAATGGAGAAGGAAAAAAAAGAAATATTTTAATTGTATAGGATATGAAATTATCTGAAGGTGTCACATTGGTAAATAGTTCAGCATAGGGTACAACCTATAATTCTACTTTAAATCACATAACCCAAGCATAAAGTTATTTCAAAAATCTAAGGAAAGATATTTTTAAAAACAAAGGAAACACCTTCTGCTTATTTCATGATCTTTCTTCCATTTTACTTTAAAAAGGTTTATGATGAGTAAAGTCTGAATTCGGTTACAAAAAGTATTTCTTTTTTAAAATGGCAGAGTCCCAGTTTAACTCCTGCTATAATTTCTTTTTCAAGTCCTAAGGTTTGTATCAAGTGAATGTGAAATAATGGAAAAATAACTGATAACACTAGCCAACACCTATGCAATATATTGTAAGTGCTCCGTAGTGTTCTTGTACTGACCAACCCATTTTTGATACTTGAGTCGATGCTGACTCATGGTGATCTCATGTACCCCAGAGTAGAACAGGACTCCACAGAATTTTCAGTTGTTTATTTCTTGGAATTAAATGAGCAAGACAGCCTTCCTAAAACACCTCTAGTGGATTCAAACACTTCCTAAACCAAATGCCTCTGGACAGTCTATGAACTTTGAGAAATGATGATAGTTATAGAAAAGCTTTAGGTCTTTTGTTCGTAAGGTCACTATGAGTCGTGGTCGACTTTACAGCAACCAACAACACCTATCAGAGACTGAGTGCTGACTACACCATTTACTGATTCTTTGCTAAGCCTGTACATCTATTCACTCATTTTATCACATTTTATTTCACTCATAATCACATGAGTATGTTGTTTTTATCTATAGTTTACAGATTAAGCAACAGAGGCACAGCTAGTTTAAGGCATTTGCTCAAGTCTGTGTGTCTTGGTAGAAGCACAGGGACTCGGAATTCACTTACTAACCATCATATCACCAAAACTGTGTGAAATTATCAGTACATATTTTGATCTTAAGAGCTCTACTTTCTAGAAATAAAAACACCAATAGTTTGCAAACTAGTGGGGGAACTTGATGATGGCAGAGTGGACAAGATTGTTTCTCCTGGGGGTATTTGGGCTACCTTTGGAGTCTCAGCATCTTAGACCGTCTGAAGGTGGGTGACGTGAGGATCTTCTTTATTTTTGTGACTTTGGGTGCCCTTCAGGAGTGCCTTTTTGGTCTTTAATGCCTTTGCTTTGGCTTCAGTTTTGGGAGAGTAGGGGCTTCGTTCTTCACTTTTGGTGCCATTTTCATAGGAAGACTCATTTGACTTTTCAACTGCTGCCTCAATAAGCATTAACTGTGGCTTCAAGTAAAATAAAATTTTTGCTACTTTAATAATGATGTTGCTTATTATTATTAGCATAGTTTCCTTAATATTTAACCTACAATTTTTTGTGTGTTCATCTAAAAGATGAAATACATTTCCTTTGATGAGGCAAACAAAAAAACAAACTCAAGTTTAATAAAGCAGTGTTATGTACTTTGTATGTATATATGATTAAAAAGTTACTTTCGTGACATACGACAGCAATTGGCAGCATCATGATAGACAGTGAAGAGATTGAGACTGTTGATTTGTTTGGCTCCTCAGTCAACACTCTTGGTATCAGCAGCCAGGATATCAAAAGACACATTACATTGGGGAAGTCTGCTGTCAGAGACCTCTACAAAGTACTGAAGAGCAACAATGTCAGTCTGGAGACTAAGGTATGCCTGATTCAGGTCATAGTTTTCACAGTTACTTGCTATGCATCAGAAAGATAGCCAATGACTAGGGATGAGAGAAGGAGAATTGATGCCTTTGTCCTGTGGTGCTGGAGAAGAGTATTGAATATACCATGGATTTCCAGGAGACCAGGCTGATCCTTGGAGGCAAGGATTCTGAGGTTTCATCTGACATACTTTGGGATGTTGCAAGGAGGGACCAGCTCTTGTAGAGGGACATCATGCTTGGAAGGGTGAAGAGACAGGCCAGGAGAGAAAGATGTTAATGAGATGGATTGACTCAGTGACTGGTGTAATGAGAATAGATGTATCAGAGACAATAAGATTGGCACAAGATAGAGTAGGTTTCAGGGCTACTGTACATAGGATTGCTATGAGTCACAGGTGACTCAACGGCACATACCACCACCACCAACAATGATCATTAGGGACATAAGCAGTCTGTTGTGATTGTTGCTGTTAAGCACTGTCAAACCAGTTCCAACTTATCATGGCCCTGGTCCTGTGCCCTCTACACAGTCATTCTGTGTTGGAGCCATTGTGGCAGTGACTGTGTCCGTCCATCTCATTGAAGATCTTCCTCTTTTTCACTGGCCCTCTACCCTACTGAGCACAATACTATTCATAAGACAATGGCTTGTCCTGATAACAGGCCCAAATTATGTGAGAAAAAGTCTCACCATCCTTACGTCTAAGGAACATACTTGACTGTACTTATTCCAAGACACAGTTTTTTGCTCTTCTGAAAGTCTGTTATATTCTGGATTCTTAGAAAACACTATAACTCAAATGAATCAATTCTGGTCTGCCTTGTTCTTTGTTGAATGTGTGTACATGTGAAGCAATTGAAAATATCATAATCCTCAAAGTGTCATCTTTGCTCTTTAACATTTTATGGAGATCTTTTATAGCATATTTGTGCAATGCAGATCATTTGACTTTTTTTGTTTTATTTTGGTGAAAGAAAGTTATATTAGAATTAACCAGCTGGACTCAGTTTAGATGATCCCAATTTTGTTGGTAACATCATAGTTAGGAGAAGAACAGACATAGGCCTTCTTCTCTTCATCAGGCCTAATCAAAGTGTTGACCTTAGCCACACCAATATCATAGAGCTTCTTTACAGCTTGTTTGATTTGGTGCTTGTTGGCCTTCACATCCACAATGAATAGAAGTGTGTTGTTACCTTCTATCTTCTTCATGGCTGAGTCAGTGATGAGGGGAAACTTGGTGATGGCAGAGTGGACAAGATTGTTTCTCCTGGGGGCGCTCTTTGGGGGTATTTGGGCTGCCTTTGGAGTCTCAGCATCTTAGGCCACTTGAAGGGGGGTGATGTGAGGATCTTCTTTATTTTTGTGGCTGTGGGTACCCTTCAGTACTGCTTTTTTTGCTTTTAATGCCTTTGTGTTGGCTTCATTTTTGGAAGGGGGAGTGGCTTCCTTCTTCACTTTTGGTGCCATCTTCACAGGAAGACTCTTTTGACTTAACTTTTACCTCAATAAGCATTAACTGTGGCTTCAAGTAAAATGAAATTCTTGACTACTTTAATAATTATGTTGCTTATTAGCCTAGTTGTAAGGAGTTTATTATAATTACTTGTATATAAAAATGTAATATATACTGAAGGCTATTGTGTCATCTTTGAATATTTATCAGTAAATACTTCAAGTCCTCCTCTCTTTCAGGAAAAAAATGATTGTAATCTGTGTATCACAGATTGTTAATCAGTTCCCCAAATGCCGATGCCACATACTTCTTCACTTTGCCTGTCTTCTCAGATTATTTGTACAGCAAACAAATTTAATAGTATGGCAAAAAGATATAACCCTGTTACATGCCTTTCCTAACTTTAAACTCATTTTTCCTGGTGTTATCCATAATTTGTTATGATGCACTAGTTTGATATTTTTGCATAGTCAGTAAAGATAAGTAAACATATTTCTGGTATGCTTTGCTGCAGCCAATATATATCTGAGATCAGCCATGACATCTCAGCAACAATGTATCCTCTGTAAACTTGTTAAACTGTCCAATCACAGTGCTATTTCCATATAAAATTTTAAAATGGCAGAAAACTTCTGGGGATATAATAAAAATTGGAAAAGATCTTGGCAATAGAAATTAAGTGATCCAGAAAAGTAGGAGTAGTAGGAGAAGGCACTAGAGTCTGTGATCTTGGGAGTTCACATATTTGTTAACACCATGCAAAAACAACAGAAACCACTGTTCTGTGAAATTAGAAGAGCAACCTAAATAAAGCTTATTCCTAATTGGTCAGAATTAACTTCACACAAACATGAGGGAGGAAACAGTGTCATGATTAAACCCAATATGAGCTACAGTCATATTAAGCACATATAATGGACAAAGAATTTGATATGAGGTGAATTGATTCAGTGACTGGGATAATCAGGATGGGTGTGTCAGAGTCAGTGTGATTGGCACAGGACAGAGCAGAGTTTAGGGCTGTTGTACATAGGGTCGCTATGAGTCCCAAGCGACTCGATGGCACATAACAACAACAACAAATACTTTTATAGGCCAAAGGAAAAATGAGAAAAATCTAAAAAACACACATTTCTAGACAATCGATTATTAAATGTGATCAACCTGCTTGTTAATCAGGAACTTTGTAATTGACATTTAAATAGAAGATCATTCATATTTATCAACTGAATGCTGCCAACTATTGGCAACTTTCTTAAATAATATGATTTTCTAATCCATAGAAATACAGGCATATAAATTTATACAGCAATTATTAAAACTATTTGAAATTATCTAGTTGTTTATGTCTTATGACCCAGTGATTCCCTTTCCTTACAGACGTGTCACAGAAGCAATTGCCTATGAATGCAAGGTTACATGGACATAAAAGCTCATAGCAGCACCTTTTCTAACAATAAAAAGATTTAAAATAAGCTCAACTGTCCCTGATAAGTAAATATATTAGTAACTTAGTATATTCATAAAAATGAAACTAACAGAATTCCAAGTTCAGTAATACAAATGTATTCATGAATATAGGTAATTCACAAAAATAGAATTTTGAACAAAAGAAGAAAGTCCACAAGTTTACTTAATATCTGATTCTGTGTATATGAAATGAAGTCACATAATACTAAACAATATCTGTTTAGGAATACATGTTTTTAGAAAAGGAAACAAATTATTAACATAAAAGAGTAGTTACCTCAGAAAGAAAGAATGAGGATGTGATTTTTGGAAGGACCACTGAAACCCTGCAAATGCTTATTTCTGAAACTGGTAATGGACACGTGGCAGTTTCTTTTTATTAACATTCAATATATACTTTTTTTTTCTTTATTCACTCTTTCTCACAAAATGTATTTCACTACAAAGTTAACAAAACATGGATGATTGAGAATATGAAAATGTAACATTTTTATAATATCCTCCGTTCTCAGGGGCTTTTAGAATACGTGAATTGTAGATACCTAGAGCCTAGTGACCCTGTTAGAGAATTAAGGAGCTTCTCTCTTCTAAGAGTTGAACCTGTAGCATGAAGGCAACTCCAATGCATGGATTCGTGACCAGCTAGATGCTATTCTTCTATAAATATATCACCATATATATTAAGAACATAAGTTTTAGAGGTGAAAAAATATAAGGCCACTTTTTGCTATATTTTAGCTACTTGGGGGAAATCCAAATATCTGCACAAGAAGCAGCTTAATGTCTTATTCAAGACAAAGTGGAACAGGATGATCTAGAAATAGTCATTTGGAAGATAGACATTAAACGAAACATTCCATGTGGTCTTAAGTATGTAAGATCGTCTAGACAGAAAAAAATATATCCTGTGTATGGCAGTGGAGGGGAGGAATCATTAGAATAGAAACGCTTCAAGAGACTGTTAAGTGGGGTGTTGTGTTTTGGGTTGTTGTTTTTTTTTAACTGAATCACCCTATGATATTTCTGGCATACATAAATTGGACATGGCTAAAAATTTATTGAAGAATGTTAGAAAAAAATTTTTTTCAATAACCTCTTTAAGTTTCCATTTAGCAGTTTTATTTTTAACAGTTTTCTCTGTTACTGTTACTTCCTTTTCAACTCACTTCGCTCCCTGTATGTTTTGGCTTTGTTTGTTTTGAACTTGCATTATTCTTTCAAAGCAATGCCTTTACATTTATAATTCCTAGACTGCAGCATAATTTTGGTAGAGAAAGTATGATATATATATTCTTTGAAATACTTAAATGTTGTTGTTGTTGTTGTTGTTGTTGTTGTTGTTGTTGTTAGGTGCCATCGAGTCGTAGACGACTCATAGCGACCCTATGAACGACGGCCTGAGCACTGTTTGTACATAGAGTTTCTGGAGGGAAGCCATTTCGGAAGTGGACTTAAATATTTGAGGGGGGGAAATAAAAGAAACATTTTTTAAATTAAATCAGAAATCTTTCTTATTTACCAACTTGCAGCAAAAGTTATGTTTTTTTTAAAAAATTAAAAAGTATTTTTTTATGACACACATTGTCTTAACTAGCTCGTACTGCCGTAAAATAAATACTATTTTTTTAAAACTAAGTCTTTTTCTCTTTGCTATTTGTTGTTTATCCTCCATTGAAATGTCACAGACTTTATAGAAAACAGGAAGAGATTGCCCGTCTTTGGAAATCCAAAATCCGGATCAGCCTCTAGTGAACCGTTTTCTTCTCTGTCAGCTCTTAGGGAAGACCTTTATCTCTTCCTTCTCCTCCTGTTTTCTGAATCCTTAGGGGTATCTGTATGATTTAATGTGTATCTTACTCTGTGTCGCTTCTCTTGTTTACTTGTTGAATCTCTTTAATCCCACAAAAGATATTTATTTAAGGTATTTGTTGTTTCTGTTGGGTATAGTTGAGTCATCTATAACTCATAGCAACCTTCAGCATAACAGTATGAAGCACAGTCCAATCCTACGCCATCCTTGCACTATCTGCCATGAGTAAACCTGTTGTTTTGGGCACTATGTGGATCCATCTCATTGAGTGTCTTCTACTTTTTCACTGACCCTCTGCTTTACCATAGACTGGCCTTGCTGGACAAATATGTTCAAACTCTGTGAGACAGTCTTACCCTGTACACTTCTAAAGAGCGTTCCGGCTGACCCTCTTCCAAGACAGATTTGTTTGTTCTTTGGCAGTCCATGCAACATTTAATATTCTTCTCCAGCTTTCACATGCACATTCATATGAGGCAAATGAAAATACCCTGGCTTGGGTCAGACATGCCTTGGCCTTAAGAATGGCATCCTTGCTCTTTTAACCTATAAACAGCTTTGACTAATGTAATATGTCATTTGATTTCTTGGCTACTGGGATTATGGGTATAATTGTGGGTCCAAGTAAAAGTATATCCTTACCAATTAAAATATTTTCTCTATTCAATATATTTTAAACAAAAAAAAAAAATCCTTTTTTTTTAAATTTATGAGAAAGGATCAAATTCAAGAAAGAAGTCTACAATGTAATGTACTTTGTAACTCTCTTCGTCTCCCTTTCTTGCTCTTCCTCCCTCTCTCCCTCTCCCTCTCCATTTTCCCCCTCTCCCACCTCTCCCTCCATCTCTCTCTCTCACACACACACACACACATACACATATACACACATTGCTTTGGAGCTGTGACTCACTTATAGTCCATTTTTCAGCAGGTTTCCAGCAAATACTATACAGTGCAAGGAAGAGATTGTCCATCCTTCTCTGATATAGCAACTGGTGGATCGAACCACCAGAGAAGTACCACTTTGAGGTTAGGAGTGAAATTCCCTACCTGCTAGACCACCAGAATTCTCTTTAAAGGATATTGTTGTCACAATATTGTTATGTGTCACTAAATTGGAACCAGCACATAGCAGTAAATCAGAGGCAGTAAATCGCAAAGGAGGAGATTGCCCATCCAATGGAAGAACAGGTAGATTTGAACGGTGTGCTTTTGACATGACAAAGCAGCTCCTTTCCACTAGGCCACCAGAGATCCCTTTTATAAGTCAAACCCAAATAAAATCTGCTGACAGCATATAAGTTCCAACTCAAAGCAACTCTATAGGGTTGACAAGGCTGCAAATCTTATGGAAGCCTGCTACTTGATTCTTCTCAAAAGTGGTTACTGGAATTGAACCCCCAATTTTTTGACTATCAAAAGAGCACTTTATTACTACATAAATACCAGGTATTCTCTTTATAAGAACAGTATACTGTTCTTTTGTCCATAAAATTCTTGCATTTGCTTCTAAAAATATGTAGAGACCATATACCCTTTATAGATTCTTATAATATTAGGAGCTTTATATACTTATTTATCATAATCTGTCCACAGTAGATATTAATTTTTTCTATTTTAAGAGAAAGAAATTGAGGTATAGATTAAGAAGCATGTTCAATATCTTCCAAATTAATAAGCTACCAAAGTCACTAATTACTTCCATTCTATAACCCAGGTTTTAAGCTATTTAGTTGATCATCAATTAAATATGGAAATTAAGGGCTTTGTGGTAGTGATTAATTATTTTAAAAATTAAATCAACTTGAGTTCAAGTAATTAAAAATGAGACTTGATTTTCAGGAGATAGGAAAGTAGGCTAGTAAAGAAAGACAGATTTTGAAACTAAAACATAGCCAACTGCCTTTGCTTCTCTTTTCACTGTTAATTCAATTTTCTTTATTTTTTAAGAAGTTTTTTGTAGACCTTTATACCTAGTAGAAACAGATAACTAACTATGTGTCATCTGTCTCCATTATCATTTAGTGATGCCGTTATAGGTCTGAGCTGTAGCTAAATTCCAGTTTTCAATTGGGAAAAAAATCTGATTAGTCCATCGTGAGTTAGGAGATGAAGACCTTGATTTACTCTTTAGATTGTTTAATAGTCATAAAATTATGGTGTATGAAGCCTATGGAATGGTAGTGGTCAGATGATGGTGGTTGCTATTTTTGTTTTTATTATGTGCCGTTGAGTCACCTACAACTCATAGCAACCTTATGTACAATACTCTGAATCCTGCCATATCCTGAGTGAATCTCATTGTCTCAGACAGACCCATTCCCACTTCTTCATTCACTGAGTCAATCCATCTCAACTTGATCTTCTTCTCCTGCCCTATCCCTCCACCCTTATAAGAATGATGTCCTCCTTCTCCACGACTGGTCCCTCCTGGTCACACGCCCAAAGGATGTGAGACAGAACTTCAAAATCCTTGCCTCCTGAAGAAGCTTGGTTTTACCGTCTCCAGAACAGACCTGTTTGTTCTCCTGGTAGTGCATGGTAGTAGCACAACAACTCAAAGCCATTGATTCTTCTTCTATCGCCCTTAGTCATTGGCTAATTCTCTGATGCATAGGAAGCAATTGAGAAGACCCTGGGCTGTCTGAGATGCTCTTTAGTCTGCAGACTGTCCTCATTGTGCTTCAGTCCTTTGGAGAGGACCCTGACAGGAGCTTTCTCAATGCAATTCTTCTTTACTTTCCTGACTGCTGGTGCAAAGAATGTTGACTACGGCGCCAAGCAAGCAAAAGTTGTTAACAATTTCAATCTATTCTCCATCTATCATGAAACTGCCAATTGACCCAGTGGTGAGAATCTTTGTTTTCTTGATGATGAGTTTCAATATATATTGAAGACTGCAGTCCTTGACTTTCTGTGGCATATGACTCATATATTCCTCATAAGGAAATTTTCAGAGACTGAGAACAGGGCAAATGCTGTAATACCTTGCTAAGATGGCATTTTATAGTGGTTAAGCTCATAATACTCTAACAAACTTTTCAGATCCATGTCTCTTTGCCTATGACTGTTGATTGACATGAAGCAAATTTTGAACCATTTAGTAGTTATTTTTTTCATCTTTACAATAGAGATATAATATTGCATATAACTAATTTGGAACATTTCCTGACACATAATAAACTCTTAATATGTCCTAGTTATTAGTTTAAGATAGTGACCAAATGTGGCATAAATTTCACTTATAAAAATTAATATGATAATTAATTTAGTAATACCTCATTATTCTTGTCTGAATGGAGGAAGAGAACAGTGCATGATTAAAATAAAGAAGGGTATTTTTCAGGCATGTATACTTTCACCATATCTATTCAGTCGGTATGCTTAGCAGATAGATTATTTGTGAAGCTGTACTCTGTGAAGAGAAATATAATATCAAGATCAGAGAAAGAGTCATTAACAACCTGAATTATGTAGATAACATATGTTTCTTGCTGAAAGTGAGAGAGACATTAAATGCTTGCTGCAGACGTTCAAGAACTACAGACTGTGTGCGAGGAGCTAGAGTCAGAAAATCAAAAGGGCCGAACTCGCTCAGCATTTCTTAAGCTCAAGGAACTGAAGAACAGATTCAAACCTAGAGTTG
>NW_006399771.1:17385347-17396781 GCF_000299155.1 Elephantulus edwardii | reverse complement strand
GCAGGTTTGAGGGCACTGGGCACTTGGGATGTACTTTTGGCCCCATGTGGGCGTGGGCAGAGCTGACTTGCCGGATGAACAGGGGTCTGGGGCAAGGTGTTTGCCAGCATTTGGGTATGCCAGGCTGGTAAGACCCTGAAGGGCCTACCTGGTGGGTACAGAAGGAACTCCAATGGAACAGATTGGAGTAATTACTAAAAATTGTGAGCACAGGTTTTTAAACTAAGTTAAAGTATACCGTGAGGTCATTTAATTTTCTGTTTATTAACTAGACATTTATTTTCAGGTACATGACAGATGGAGGGATCAACTTGTATACAAGAAGTCTGAACCGAATACCAGACACAGCAACATCGAGGGATACTATCCAGAGAGGTGTTCATGATGTGACAGTGGATGCAGACAGGTAATGCTACCAATGTGTGTGATGTGGAAGCGTGACCAAGACAAGATCATACATGCGATCACAGTTACAGACAAACCAAAGGATTTTTCAGTCCAATAAAATAATTATTTTTAAGTATTTTCGATGATAAGGTGATTTACTCTGCTGAATGTAATTTTTAGCTATCTATAAGAAGAATTTTTTTTTGCTGAGAAAAAAATTTTTTATTACTTGTTATTTTATGTAATGGTGGGATTGCTGTACAGCTTCTTGCCACTAGGCCACCAGAGCTCCCGTATTTTAATATTTTTTAAAACTATCTTTGTGAATCGTGTCTTATTTTCCTTATATATTGATAAATTCCTATCAGCTCAGATATGCTCATATTTACATGAAGCTTAATGTGCAAAAGATTCTAAAATATTTCAATTGTCTGGTAACAAAGTCTTGATTATTTTCTTAAGGGTATTGTTGCAAACTTCCAAAAGCTCTTGCGTTCAGCTAATGTCAGCTTCTTCATTGTTTCAACATACTTGGAGGAATATGCATGTTCTTGTACCAGTTATTATTTTGCCGGGGATTGTTTTACTCACTATATCTGAATCATTGTTAGAGAAATAATGCCTTGGTAAAATATTACAAGACATATTTCTGACCTGGTTTTATCCTCTTTCCAATCAATATCTTGAACTTATTTAATAGGAAGATAATACCTTTACCCAGACCTACTTTACATAAATACCTAGAGTGATTCTTGATCTTTTATGTGAAATGTATTTATGTAGATGATATAGGTTAAAGCTTACTGTATCAACATTGAAAAACAATAGCTTTATAGATTCATTGAACTCACTTGAATGCAGTCAGTACCAATGCTAGACAGTGAATTCTGCTATTAGTTATATTAAATTTTTACATGATTAAATTTCCTTATTATCTTTAACTCATGGCAGGCAGGGTATAGTCTCACATTGTATATCCTATGCTCCTAGCCTTTGTATATTGTGTATAAACTATGTGACTAAAAATGATTCATGAAACCATTTTCCCACCACTGCCTCTTTCAGAGCTAAAGAGCTCTGGTGTCCTAGTGGCAAGCTGTGCTGCAATCCCAAAGGCACACAATTAGAAAGCACCAGCTGCTCCTCTGGAGAAGGAAGGGCAGTCTCCTCACCTGTGATGACTGGCTCTGAAAACCCACTAGAGGGTCAGCTGGGTCAGTTCCAACTTGATGGTACACAACAACAACACCCTCTTTCAAGACCACTTCAAGCATTTTCCTTCTGTGTCCTTCACTGTTTTAAAACATGGAACCTACTTATACTTTACCCTCCAGTGAGTTTTCAGAAGCTGTATATCTCTGGGCTGAGATTTCATCTTTGTCCTGCAGAGCAGCTGGTGGATTAGAACTCTGTGCCTTTGGGTTGACAATGCAACTCCTTATCGCTAGGACACATCTTTGTTCTCCTCTTTGAGTCAACAACTCAATGCATTGCACTCAAGTCAGAACTGAGGACCATAGCTGATCCTCCATTTGGTTTCCAAGGCTATAAATTGCAAGGGAGGAAATTTCCCATCCTTCTCCCACAGACCTGGTGATGATTAAAAACTGGCAGAAAGTCTTGGTCATTGGATTCGCAGCTCCTGGCACCCTAGGCCAGTAGTACTGATGCCAGGAGCTAAGCTTTACTTCCTTTCCAATCTCTTTCCTACGTATTGCCTTAGATTATTTTCTTCTCACTCAAGTCATTGCCATAGAGTTGGAACCAACTCAATGCTGGCCTTCCAGTGATTTTTTGAGGCTGTAAGTTGATGGGAAAACAAAGACTCTTACCACTCGACTGATAGGCATGATGGATGGAGAGGAGATTAAAACTATCAACAGCTTCATCTTGCTTGGATCCACAGTTAACACTTGGTACCAGCAGTCAGAAAATAAGGAGAGACATTGCACTGGGAAATCTGCAGTTAGGAACCTTTCCAAATTACTGATTAGTAGAGATGTCAATTTGAAGACTAAAGTACATTTGATTTGGTAATGGTCTTTTGAAATACTAGCTATGCATCCGAGACCTGGACAATAAATAAGAATGACAGGAAAAAAAATTGACACCTTTGAAATGTGAGAAGAGTACTGAATATCTCATGGATGGTCAAGAGAACAAACAGATATGTCTTGGAGAAGGTGCAGCCGGAGTGCTGTTTGGAGGCAAGAATGATGAGGCTTTACCTTACATACTTTGGATCTGTTGCTAGGAGGTGCTCTTCCTTGGAGAAGGACATGATGTTGGGAAGGGTGGAGGGTCAGCAAAGGAGAGGAAGACTCTCAACCAAGTGGATTGATATGGTGACTGTTGCAATGGGCTCTTATGTGTCAGGAAGTGTGAGGATGGTGCTGGATAGAACATCGTTCAGAGCTTTTATTCATAGGGTCACTATGAGTCATGCTCGACTAGAGAGCACCTAACAACAACAGTAACAAAAAATTGACGGGAGGCTATCTTTCATATGAAGAACCACTAATGAATTCAAGCCACTAGAGTGGTACCACCTTTGAGTTAACTGTGGAACTCCCTTTATACTATATTTTTTTAATTATATGTTTATTTTTGCTGTATCATACCTTTTTTATTTTTATGTTTATTTTCTATAACATTATCATTTAACTTTATGAGTGTAAAATTTTTATCATAGTCATTATAATACTGATTCAACAAATATTAGTGGATATGATCAGCTTCACTATTAACCCCCTTGACACCAGGAGTCAGGAAATCAAAAGACAAATTTTATTGGAAAAGTCTGTTGTCAGGGACCTCTCCAGAGTCCTAAAGAGCAACATTGTAAGTCTAGAGATTAAGGTGGCCTGATATAGGCCATGGTCTTAGAAGTTACATGCTATGCAGAGATGGATTGATATAGTGGATGGGGCAATGGAGGTAAGTGTGTCTAAAACAATGAGATTGGCTCAGTATAGGATAGGGTTCAGAGCTAGTGTGTGTAAGGTTGCTGTGAGTCACAGGCAACTTAGTGGCACATAACAACAATAACAATGAACAAATTAATGAATATGGTTTAAATTAGACCCAGTTTACAAAGTCAGTGAAGAGCTAGGATATTATAAGAATATTGAAAAGAAAGGTAATAGGTGGGTATAAAACTATGAGACAGTTATTAAAGAACTGTCACTGTTATTGAGTCCATTCTAAGTCACAGGGACTCTCTACTGGGTTTCTGAGGCATATGCTGTTTAACAGAAATACAAAATACAAAAATGGCACAGACAGCTGTAATCCATCAAAGAAAAATTACTATCAAAATTTTTAAATATGCTAGTGCCACAGTCTTTAAATGAGATAAAATAATGTTGTGTTCTGCCTCAAATAAAGAATTTGATAGAGCTAGCTTTTGAGAATTTGAAAGATTTTGGGGAAAGTTACATTATTGAAGAATTACAAAGAGCCATTTCAGTGACTTGTCTATACTCAGTAGGAACCAAATTAGAGTGCAGGTACTATCAGCTTAGGTAAGAGCTGTCCTTTTATTACAGATAAGAATCTAAAGAGACTATAAAAACAGTATTATTCAGGAGATGGTTTCTATATAGTTTGAAATACATCCTCTTAAATGTTGACATGTAACATGTCAGACTGATATCTGAAAGCAGTGGTTCAAATCTATCAACTGTTCTGTGGTATAAAGATGAACAATCTTCCATAAAGATTTATAGCCTCAGAACCAAAAAGATTGTTGCTCTGAGTTGAAACCAGCTCAAAGACCATGAGCAATGGGCAAGTCTTCTTGTAATGCAGAAAACCTCTTTGTATATAAAGGAATGTTTTTGTTCATCTACTTAGTTCTGGTATCTAAGTAGAATGTTACTGTTTTTAGAAGCTTTTGGATTGACTATGATTCATAGAGACCCTATGAAAACTATTATATCAAATCCTTGTCCTGTCTTGTCACTATATTCAAGCCCTATAACAAGACAGTGACTTGTTATAGTCACTGTCAATCCATTTCCTTAAGAGTCTTTCTCTCTCTGACCCTTGCTTTTCCAAGCATGATATCCCTTTTTAAGACTTGGTAACAACATATCTGTAAAAGGAACAATGAAAAGACAGGGAGACCAAGTCTGACCTCTACCAACTCCACAAAGAGGAACTGTCCCAATGAACAACATGCAGAAGCAAAGTAGTCATCTCAAGGTCACACATGGCCCACATGCTGCTGCACCTACTTCCACTAATTATTTGGTCAGAATATTTGCAATATTCTTAGACCATAGACTTTACACAATCTCTTTTTCTCACAGTCATAGGGTTTATTAGGGATGCAGGAGAAGGCAAAGGATATCATTCAATAAAAGTCCACATTCAGTCCAGCAACACAAATGCAAGAAACCTCTGGATTTTCTCAGCCATCCAGAAAGCTTTGTCTCATAGCAGTTCCACATCAGCTCTTTTTAATCATCCAGCAAGAAAAACCTCTGGCTCTGATTGAAACTTTCTCCCTCAGGCTCCACTCTTTCTCTTCTGTTGGCCTCACAGCTGTTAATGATGTAGGAAATGCTGATTGAATCATGTGTTCACAGTTGAGGCAGCTGTCTACACCCCAGAGGAGCTTAGGGTGGTAGGTGGAGCCTCAAAGATTCATGTTACTTACACATTCCCACCTAGCTTTGTAATTAGGTCTAAGGCAATGTATGTTGGATTTATGTGCCATTGAGTCAGAATGACTCATAGCTGACCCTCCAGGGGGCTTTCTTTTAAAAAAAATATTATTTTATTAGTTTCCATGAACATTTACAGAGATTTTGGATTTTCATTCATTCATTGTTGCATTTTTCTCCCTGCCCACCCTTCCCCCCCAGTACACTCTTCTCTTTGAAAAGAAAAAGAAAAATTTCTTCATTGGCATACAATCCCCCTATCCCCAGTACACTGCACTATGCAACCTTCATTCTGAACTCTTGTCATAACCATAATACCCAATCTTATATCACTTTTAAACTGTTCTTTCCCTCATCTGTTTCAATGCGGTATACATAATTTTTCCCAGTCTCATCCCAACCCTGATGTCAGTCCCATTCTACAACAGTGGCACTATGGTGTATTTGTACTCTTGTAACTGAGATATATCACTCAGTATAATGTCCTCCAGGGTCACCTGTTTTGAGTAATATTGTTGAGTTCCTTGTTTTTCTATGCAGCATAGTATTTCATTGTGTCCAGGGGTGTTTCAAAGGTAGCAGATTGTTCAAGAGAAAATAGCCCCATCTTTATCCTGTGAGCAGCTGGTGGATTCAAACCACATGGCTTAGGGGTTGTAGCACAGCTTCTTAGCACAGGCCACCAGACACAATGCCCAAGATATATGATATAAAGTTTTGTCATTTTTTGCCACCAAGAAGCAACCTGGTTGCATTTCCTCCAAGATCTGTTAGTTTGATAGTTCATGGTATATTCAACACTCTTTACCAACACCACAATTCAAAGACATCAATTTTTTCATCTTGCTTGTCCATTGTCCAACTTTACATGTGTCACATGCATACAAAACAATTGAAAAGTCATGGCTTTGAGTAGGTGCACAGTAGTCTTTTAATTAGCATCCTTCTCTTTCTCACTATAGAGAGGTTCTTGACTGAAGTTTGCCCGATACAACACATCTTTTTATTTCTTGAGTGCTGCTACCATAGGTTTTCATTGAGGATCCATGTAAAAGAAAATCCTTGACAACTTGAATCTAGAGGTGAAGATTCTTGTTTTCTTTACTTTAAGTTTTCTCAACATACAGACTAATTAGATACAGAGAAAGGATACAACTCTGACACATACCTTTCTAAATTATAAGCCATACGCTGTCTCCTTTTTCTGCATGAATGGTTGATTCTTGGTTATGTATAGGTTTTTCCTGACTAAAATTAAGCGTTCTGGAATTCCAGTCTTTTCAAATTATCATTAATTAGTATGATATACATGGTCAGGTGTCTGTGCAGAGTCAATAAAGCCCCAGTGAACACCTTTCTTGTCTATTTGACAGATATTCATCTGACATCAACAATAACCTTGTTCTACAGCTGTCATACGTAGGATAGGTTTTAAGAAATGCCAAAGTAGTACCATTGCGTTGATTTCTACTCAGTAAAATAATAAATATACTATAATTGAGATGTAAGTTGTTCTGTGGTGGTTTGCTTTAACTTTTTAATTTTCTTACATTGTGCATGCTACTGCAGAAACCATATTGTCAGGGAAATTTGGTTCTAATAATAAAAGCAGACACAAACTTTAAGATACCATTTTAAAAGCCAAAAATTCTTTCTTAATTTTTTATCATCATTTTCAAAAGGTACGTTCTCTGAGCTCCTGAAACATATTGTTGATTTTCTTGTTATAAAAGCACATATGTAATTAAATTTTGTTCATTTGTGACACAGGCCCAAGTGTGTGTACCTATTTTAGACATGGAATATAACACACAGTATGTAGGAATGTATGTATGTAGTATGTCTAATTCATCTTTGTGTCTCCAGTTCTTGGCACATTATAGGATATCAATAAATATCTGTCACATCTAACAGCGAAAAAAAATTTTGTCAGTTTATGACACATAAAAATGTCAGTTTAAAAAATTTAAAAAAATTTCAAGATGTCAATAAATTAGCCATGTTATTTCATGTAGTCTGATTTTTCCAAACTTTGTTTCTTGTCTCATGGAATGATATTTGATAGTTCAAGCTGAAATTTATTTTTCTCAGGTTTGAAGCATGTGACAGACACTAAACATAATATCCTTTGTTAGAGAATCAGGATATATATTTATAAACAAAGGTCCTTAGGAAGTCCTTCAATTCATAACAAAACCTGCTTGTGGCCTTATGGTTAGGGAGTTGTACTACCAACCCAAAGGTGGACAGTTTGAATCCACCAGCTACTCCTTGAAAGAGAGATTGTGCTATATAAGAGGTGAATTTTGGAGGCAGGCTATGAAATAAGGTATAGCTGAGAGTTGGTAGTGTTGTAGACTTTCTAACTGCTGTGACTGTCCTTACACTGACTTTTTAGTGGTATTGACAAATACTTCAAGAATAAATATAAAAATTCTCTCCTTTTGTTGTTGCTGTTGCGGCAGAACTGACTCATATCTGAGCCTCCATCTAGTATGTATTCAGAGGCAGTATATTGCCTGAGAGGAGACTGACCATCTTTCTCTCATGGGACAGCTAGTGGATTTGAACTGTATACCTTTGGGTTGACAGCACAGTTCTTTACCACTAACCCGCATACTGATATACCGTCCTATAAAAATTAAACACACTAATAGTGTATTGAAAATGTGGGTATAAATTGGCAAATAATCCATCTTGAACTGTGAGAGGATGGTCTGGAAAGTTTGAGCCTATAGGTAATAAAAAACTATTTTACTGTTTTTACTTAGTGTCTTTCTGCAATTCAAAGCAAACGTAAGTATTACAAATCATTCATCATAGGGTCATACAGCAAAATGGAATAGTGAGGAAGGCTAACAAAATAGTAGAGAATGGTTAATTAAAGAATAGTAAAAGTGCAGTTGGAGATATCATTACTAAAGATTAGTGTATGTGACTCCATAGTGGGCATATACACTTAGAGATATGGTCAGTCACAATCTAAATAAGTACAGACTTCAGATAGTGAGGGTGTACAGTACATACATAAGAAGTTCCAGTCACACAAGAAATGGTCATGTGAAATGTGTTGACCTAGATAACAAATGGGTGATATATGGTGGTAGCCAGAAAATAAATAAAGGAGTAGCTATTCTTACTCCAATGAGCTACCCAGTGAAAAATGCAAAAATAGATAAGGAGGATCAAAGATTGCTAAACCTTTTGAATTTTAAAGTACACTTGTTTTGTGACAAATGTTTAAATATTGGTTCACTGTTATTACAGATCTATGTGATCATCTGAGTTGTTTGGGTTTTATTCCATTTAGACTATTTGTCACCGTAGGGTCAGCCCTGACTTCTGATGACTCCGTGTTCAACCCGAGGAGATGTTACACAGTCCAGCCACATCTTCACACTCAGGATGCTTAAGCCCATTGCCCTAGACACTATGAACTTTCAGTGATTCACAGCATAGGAGGTTTGTCTTCCAGCACTTTAGTGAACAATATCCTGTTGTGATTCACGAAGTTTTCATTGGCTGCTTTTAGAAATTGATTGCCAAACCTTCCTTCCATGTCTGACTTAGTCTGCACCGCCCAGACTGAAATCTGTCCACCATGGGTGACAGTGGTATTTTAAATACTGAACACCTCGCTCTTGGCATCATAGCAACATATAAGCCACCACAATACATCAAACTAGTAAACAGGTGGTGATTGAAATCACATTGTATAGATAAAAATTGTCTTTAGTGGTAGATGATCTGGAACTTGCAAAGCAGTTTATATAAAGTAGGAGACAGTGACCATTGTCACACATGGTCGTGATTACTTCCTAGGTCTGTTAAATTTCTCACAGATACAGCTGCTGCTTCTAGCACTGGTAGTTGATGAAAAGAGCTGCCATGAAAGGGAAGCCCACCCGGCAGGAGCAGGTAATGAAGGCAGAAATAGTCCACGTAACTTTCCGGGTTGTTTGATTTGAGGTTTGTTTTTTGTTTTGTTTTGTTTTGTTTTAAATGCAAGACAGGAAGATCTAAAATCCATTTCTCAACCTTAACATTCCTCCCTGGAGCTGGCCAAAGGCCAGCCTGAGGCCAATTTTGACAGAAACTAATTAAAATCTACTTTCAAGAAGGGTGAGAGCTAATGTGAAAGTTAAAAGCACATCTGTATTCATAGTGTAGTGACCACACAGGCACTGAGAGCGAGCCCTTGAAATTGAGAGAGTAACCGAAGATAGGCAACTCTGGATGGGGCAGCAAGAGAAATCAACAACGTCATGTAGGTGCTGTTTATTGAAACAACAGATGGAGACAGTGGCAAAAATGTCAAATCTCATGAAGACAAGTTGGTTGGCAACTCTTATTGTAAACTGTCAAGTTGAAACTGCCACAGATGACCCTCCACTGGATTTTCAGAGGCAGTTAATTGTAAGAGAGGAGATTACCTGTCCTTGGTGCACCCGCTAGATTGCAGCACAGCCTCTTACCACTAGGATCTGTGGCCTAGCTCCCTGTTTGACAACTAATGTTAATAAAATTATGGAATCCTAAATCCAAACAGATAGTCACAATGACTCAATCTCTGTTAGAAATATGCCAAAAAGATAGCAAGTACCTCTTTGAAGGAAGTCTTAGAAAACTCTTAGAAAGTTGTATAGAAATATGTTCTCAACAAACAAAGCCTCTATTATCTTCACACTTTCTCTAATTTCAAGACATAAAGACAACAGAAATTCATGCTAAGGCAGCTTACAAATATCCTGAAGGGGTAGGATTCAGGATTAATTCTTCTGTGTACAGTCTAATAACTCATCCTATTCTGTGTTGATTTGTTATAGCATGTTGTTATTGTTATGTGCCATCGAGTTGCCTGTGACTCATAGAGACCCTATGGACAACAGACCTAAACCCTACTTTATCCTGTGTCAATGTTATTGTCTCTGATAAACCCATCCCCATTACCCAGTGACTGATCAGTCCATCTCATCGAGGTTGTTCTTCTGCTGCACTGTCCTTCCACCATCCCAAGCATGACGTCCCTCTCCAAAGACTGGTTCCACAACATGTCCAAAGTATATCAGTCGAAACTTCAGAATTTGTGCCTCCAAGAAGCAGCTGGTTTAACCCTATCCATGATGAACCTATTCGTTCTCTTATCAGTCCATAGTATATTCAATACTCTTCTCCAACACCACAGCTCAAAGGCATCAATTCTCCTTCTATCATCTGTAGTCTTTGTCAAGCTCTCTGATGCATAGCGGGTGATTGCAAAGACCATGGCTTGTCTTAGACTCCAAAGTGACATTGTTAGTCTTCAGTATTATGGAGAGGTCTCTGACAGCAGACTTCCCAATGCAATATCTTTTAATTTCCTGGCTGCTGGTGCCAAGCAAACTAAAGCTGTTGAGAATCTCAATCTCTTCACCATCTACCATGATGCTTCCAATCAGCCCAGTGGTGAGAATCTTTGTTTTCTTGATATTGAACCTTAATTCATACTGAAGGCTGCAGTCCTTGACCTTCTGCAGCAAGTGCTTCAGGTCCTCCTCAGTTACTTCAAGCAGAGTTGTGTCTTCTGCAGATCGTTGATAAGTCTTCCTCCAATCCTGATGCCACATTTCTCCTCCTCATAGAGTCCAGGCTCCCAGATAATCTGCTCTGTGGATAGATTGAAAAGATATGAAGATAGGACACATCCCTGATGTTCACCCTTTCCAATTTTGAACAATGCAGTGTTTCCTTGCTCCGTTCTGATGAATGCCTTCTGGTCCAAGTATAGGTTTCACATTAATACAATCAATTGTTCTGGGATTCCCATTCTTCTCAGAGTCAGCTACAGTTTGTTGTGATCCACACAGTAAAATGTGTTTGCATGATCAACGAAACACAGACATTCCTCTGGTATTTGCTGTTTTCCTCCAAGATCCATCTAACATTAGCTACCATATTCCTAGTACCACAACCCCTTCTAAACCCAGCCTGGACTTCTGGCAGTTCTCTGGTGATGTGCTGTTCTAGTTGTTTTTTTATAATCTTCAGCATAATCTTGCTTGTGTGTGATATTAATGATATTGTTCAATAATTTCCACACTGTAGGATCACCTTTCTTTTAAATGAGAAGAAATATAGATCTCCTCCTGTCAATTGGCCAAGTGGTTGACTTCCAGATTTCTTAGCCCAACTTGGTGAGCACATCTAGGATAGCATCTGTTAACTGAAATATGTCAATTGGTATTCCATAAATTCCTGGGGCCTTACTTTTTGCCAATTCTTTCAAAGTAGCTTGAACTTCTGCCTTCATCACCATAGGCTCTTGCTCATGTTGTTTCATGAAAGTCTTCTGTGTCTGCCAATTCCTTTTTGTACAGTGACTGTATACACTTATCATC
>NW_006399771.1:17383592-17384802 GCF_000299155.1 Elephantulus edwardii | reverse complement strand
TTGAATTTGCATATGAGTAGTTGGTGGTCTGTTCAACAATCAGCACCTGGCCTACTTTTCACAGCTGATATTGAGATCCTTTTCCTGAGATCCTGTACACAGATATAATCAATCAGATTCCTATGCATATTGTCATGTAAAATCCATGTGTCTAGCCTGAATTTGTTTCTTATAAAGTGTACTTGAAATTAATCATTGATTTTGCAAAATTCTATAATTCTATCTCCAGCTTCATTTCTGTCACCAAGTCCATGTTTTCTGACTACTGATCCTTTCTTCTCTGTTCCCAACATTTGAATTCCAGTTTCCCATAACTATTAATGCATTTTGATTGCATGTTTGATCAATCTCTAACTGTAAAAGTTGATAAAAATCCTATCTTTCCTCTTCTTTGGCTCTGAGAAGCAGTATCATGGAAACTTATTGAAAACTACAACAGCTCTGAGACTCAAAGGATCCTTGAACAATGTGAATGGCTCAAGCTGTACAAACTGTTTTGTTGTTGGAATATCTTTTAAAACCTGTATAACCTACACACAGACACTTACCATCTCTACCACCTTTCTTAAGACTGGTCTTAACATTAAAATTGGTCAAAATTAAAGTATGGTGTCATGGAACTCAAGCATCAAGTGGAAGAGTCTGTACTCTCATTTATGTGGAGTCTGTACCTTTTATTTTTCTTGAATAGTTAGTTAATCTGATGACAGCAGTGATGATAATGATTAAGTTTGTTTGTAATGACACAAGTGGGGGTGGGGGGTGAAGACCTAAAAAACAAATAAAGGATTCATTGACATCCAGGTGGAACTTACTCATAACTGACCCTGCATTGAGTTTCCAGGACTGTAAATAATTTGAAAGGAGCTTGCCTATCTTTCTCCAGTGGAGTTACTGGTAGGTTCCAACTATCAGAGAAGTATAGCCTTTTGGGTTAAAAGAGCAACTCCTTATTGACCAAGCCAGCAGAACTCCCTATGTAGTTAATAGCAGAATGCAACATCAATACTGAGGACTTACTCCTGTTATCTGATATACAGTCCTACTGAACTACATTCTTTTACTGCCTTTTCGGCATGTTGTTGTTGTTGTTATGTGCCGTCGAGTCGTTTACAACTCATAGCGACCCTATGCACAACAGCCCTAAACCCTGCTCTATCCTGCGCCAACTGCACCACCTCTGACACACCCATCCCGATTACCCCAGTCA
>NW_006399771.1:17361558-17380112 GCF_000299155.1 Elephantulus edwardii | reverse complement strand
AGGAAATCAAGAGCAGCACCCAGCTTTTTGGCTTGGGAGATTTGATGGACCACAGATGCTGTTCATTGATAAAAGGCACAGGAAGAGATAGGGATATGTTTTCCACAAGTTTCTCTCTCTCTCTCTCTCTCTGTGTGTGTGTGTGTGTGTGTGTGTGTGTAGAGACACTGAATTTGGCTATCACTGACCTGATGTCTTTCTGAAAACAAAAGTGCACTGGTAAATTCACTGAGGAGGTCAAAAGGCAGGTAAAGGAGGGGCAAGGAACTGCATGACAGGGAAGGATAAAGGTCACCCCGGTAGATAAAGATGGCTTGAGAGGGGGTCTAAATACTTATAAACTCCAAGGGTGAATGCTATTGTCCTCAAAAAGCATATACCACACGAAACAAACAAACAAAAACAAAAAAAAAGCACATAGATCATATACATTAATGAAAAGAAAAAATTAACAGTAAAAGGTGTGTTGAAAGCATTCTTCCGATAGCACTGTGATCTTGGGGAAACTTTTGATGTCTGGCCACAAGCTCCAACTTCCAGTTCTGCTAGTTACTAGCATTTTATACCCTTTGCAAAGGCCCTGAACGTCACTATGCTTGTTTCCTTACTGTAAGGCAAAAAGCTTTTAGATATTGCCTATAGATATTTAATTAATAAATAGTAGTATCTGGATTTTATTTTGTTTCTATCTTCTTACTATCTCCTATGGAATTTAAAGAAGGGTTTTAGCATGCCTAAATGAAACTTCTGATTTTGTAAATTATTTTACTTTCTCTTTTAACCATATTACATATATGATATGTGAATTTCAGCTTCATACAAATTGGTTAGTAACTTTAGAATGCAATTGTATTCCATTTTTACGGCAGATTGTCGATAAGATGTACATGCCTGACAGGGCAATCTCTCCACATGTTCTGGAACGTCTAAGAGCCGGGCTAATGTATTATCGATGAAGCAACTTAGCAGTGTTTTCTTCTTTTTTTATATGAAAACCTGTCACAATCTTGAAATCTAATGTCTTCTGAAACATCCTTCTGAAATAGGATCAAGTATATAACAAATTAAAAAACAGAAATGTGTTCTGTTTTATACTGAAAAATGCTAGGAATACAAACACAAAGGGAAACAATTTAGACTGTTTTGGGTTTGTTTGGGTTTTGTTTTTTCTTTTTTATTGAAGAGTAATAACAGATGACAAATAATTTCTAATTCAAAGACTTACTTTGATTTAAGAAATTACATCTATACTTCAAACACATTTCCTCCCTCAAGCACTAGGTATTTTTTTAGTGCTGCTTTTTGTTTGTTACTATTTTATTGTATTTATGTGGAAGTATTAGATTCAGCAAATCAGGTTCACACCCATCAATTCATATGCATGTTGTTTTGTGTCATTAGTTACAATCTTTTTAATAAGTTAGCACTCCCTTTCTGCAGCCCACCTGTCCGTCTAGACATTACTCACAAAATAGGACAAAGAATATCATGAACTAAGTACGTCCTGATGTTGCCTATTGGTCCAGTGGTAATAATCTTTGTTTTCTTGACATTGAGATGCAATCCACATTGAAAATTGTATTCCTTGATCTTCTGCAACAAGTGCTTCAAAGACCTCTTCACTTTCAGCAGCAAAGTTGTGTTGTCTGTATAACACAGGTTGCTGATGAATCTCCCTCCAATCCTGATGCCACAATATCTTCATTGAGTCCAGCTTTTCAAATAATTTGCCCAGTACACATATTGATGTTGAGAATGCACACCTCACTTGTTAATGCAATATTCTTTTTATAGCCTCCTGGTCCGGGTATAGTTTCCGCATGAGCACAATTAAGTTTTCTGGGAATCCTATTCTTCTCAATGTCAACCACAACTTGTTATGATCCACATAATAAATAAAAGTGCTTTTGTATAGTCAATAAAGCACAAATAGACATTCTTCTGATATCCTTAACTCTCTGCCAGGATCCATCTGACCAGTAATACCCCTGGTGCCACTGGCTATTTTAAATCCTGTTGAACTTCCAGCAGCTTCCTGTCTAGCCTTTTTTGAATGATATTTAGCAGTCTTTTGCTTGCATGTGATATTATTGACATTGTTCAATAGTTTCCACATTCATTTGAGTAACCTTTCTTGGGAATGGGGAAAAGTATGTATTCTTACCACTGGGCCAATAGGCAACATCTTTATGGATAGAAAAGAGATTGAAACTGCTTAGATCCACAATTATCACCCTAGATACTAACAGTCAGGAAATAAGGAGACACATTGAACTGGGAAAACCTGCAGATAGAAACCTCTCCAAATTATTGAGTAGATGTGATGTCAGTTTATAGAATGATGTCTATGTTAAAATTAAAGGAATTGTAACTAATGATACAGAACAACATGGATATGAATTATTGGATGGAAATTTGTCAGTTCGAAATCCAAAGTGCATCTGATTCAGGCCGTACTCTTTCTGATCACTTTCTATGTATCTGAGAGCTGGACAATGAATAAGGATAACAGAAGAATTGATGTCTTTAAGCTGTAGTGTTAGAGAAGAGCATTAAAAATCCCATGGATGACCAAAATAACAAACAGATATGACTTAGAGAGGGTGCAACCAGCGTGCTCATTGGGGGCAAGAACAATGAAGATTTGCTTTGCATGCTTTAGGCATGTTGCTTGGAGGGGCTAGTCTGTGAAGAGGGACATATTGCTAGGAAGGGTGGAGGGTTGGTGAAGAAAAGGAAAACCCTCAACCAAATAGATTGATATGGTAAAGCTGCAATGGGTTCTTGGGTGTCAGGAAGTGTAAGGATGGCACAGGATAGAATAGTGTTCAGATCTTTTATTCACAGGGTCTCTATGAGTCATACTCAACAGCCCTTTCCAGCAACAAGTGATGTCAAATGATCTAGTTGTCTCACAAAACTATAACGACGAGCCTTCAAAGCCAGTAAATCAAGGTCATTAGGTGTTTGGGTATGTCTAGGAAGTAGCCATCAGTGGGCATTGTATGTGCTTCATTGCATACATTAATATGTATGCAGCCATAGAGAAATAGAAGGTGCCCCCAGGGTGCTCCTCATTTGGTAGGAGAGATTATTCCTTGGAGAGAACCTCACTCTTGGAGAGGTAAAGGGGCAGCCAAAGAGAGGAAGACCCTCAACTAAGTGGGTTGACACAGTGACTGCAGCAATGAATTTGAGTGTGTCAGTGATTCAAATTTGAGTGTGTGAGAGAGCAAGAATGGCACAGAATAGGACAGTATTCAAATTAGTTGTTCATAGAGTCATATTCAATTCAACTGCACCTAACAGAAACATATATATACACACATATATATGTATATAGATAGTCTATGTACATATATATACATATATATTCTGTTGTATATATTTATACACAAATAGACCCTGTATGTATACACATATACTCCCATGTGCCTGTGCATTTTCATACTTACACAACATACATATCATGGTCATATATGATTACTCACTTATCTTTTGCTTATTATTGTTGTTACAAGATTGTATAGCATTTTCTGTAGTTGTTTATGATTCTTTCTTACTTCCCAATATCTTCCTTTCCCTTGGTCAGGATGTGATGTCTTTCAGCATGTTATAAATTGTCTCTACCATCAGCAGCATCAACATATTCTATTATCTAATAAGTAATTTTCTCTCCCTTCTCTCTAATTCCCTCACTCGTTGCTATCCTCCATTTAGTTTCCATGATTATAAATATAACAAAGAGTGTACCCATCTTTTTTCCTCAGAGCCACTGGCAAATTTAAACCACTGGTCTTTTGCTTAGCAGAATGATATGCTATAAAATATGCCAATAGAGTCCCTTTTCCCATTCCCTAGTAACCCTCAAAAAAGAGCTAATTACTCTGTGTGCACTTATTCAAAACTTTTCATAAGTGGTATAGTGCAATAGTCGCAGGTGGGTGATTTTAATCTGCGGCCCTCAGGCAGGATTCAAATTGTTTTCCTGTCAAACATTCTTCTAGGTGGTATAGCACTGGTCTGTGCATTGCTGTACAGAGGTAACTCGTGGTTGCTGTGTTGCTGACCATTGTAATGTGGTAATGGGCATCCGTGGTGGATAGTGTTGGCTGGAGCTTCCCAACTAAAACAAGCCTGGAAGCAGGAGCGGCATCCACTTCCGAAATGGCTTGCCTCCAGAACCTCTATGCACGAACAGTGCTCAGGCCTTTCATTCATAGGGTTGCTGTGAGGCATCTACGACTCGACGGCACCTAACAAAAACAACATATTGCAATATTTGTCCTTTTCTGTTTGACTTATTAACATGTGTCATAGCATCCTCTGGATTCATCCACGTTAGGATGAATTCTATTTTAATAGGGTAACTAATGGAGTGAGACATTCAATTCAGGATCATTAAATTGAGGGCTTCTGGCTGGCAGCAGATAAATTCTACATCTTTCTTACTCTAGCTGTACAGAGTGGCTGGCATGATCATATTTATTACAGTCATCTGATCTTCTTTATATTCTCTTTAGATTTCTTGACAGAGGTTTTCTTTTAATAATTAAAATTACTTGCACTATGTTGACTTTTTAAAGATATAAGCTTCCGGGTGTATTTTAGACAGAATAACTTGGAAATTAAAATATATTCTTCACAAATGAGGGCTTATTTATTTCTTGCACCACCCTTACAATCTCTTTTTTGCTTAAGCCTATGGTGGCGGCCACGGTCACAGTCCATCTCATTGAATTGCTTCCTGTTGTGATTGACCCTCTATTAGGTATGAAATCTCTACAGGAACAAGTCCCACCTGATGGCATAGCCAAAGCCTGTGAGACAAATTCTAACAGCTCTCGGTTATAATGAGCATTCTGGTGTCAACTCTTTTAAGACAAACTTGCTTATTCTTCTTGGTCCATAGTGTATTGAATATTCTTCACCAACACTGTAATCCAAAGTATCCATTTTTTTGTTACTCTACCTTGTTCCTTGTCAAATTTGGTTTGGGTTAGCTGCCCCTTAATTTTCAAAGCAAAATGTCTGCGTATTAGCCTTTTAAAAAAGTCCTTTACACAGGATTTACCCATTGAACTACATAGTTTGATTTCTTGACTGATATTTCTAGTGACATTGACCCTAATTTATGTAGATGATGCATTCTTGCTTGCAGAAAGAAGAAAAAGAAAAAAACAACGAAGCATAAACTGATGGATTACGCCTTATACAATTTTCTAATATTATGTTTTGCTCTGTCTCCAGATCATTTGCATTTGCCATGCTTATTTTATATCTAAATATTTACTAGCAAAATTTGAAACACATTGATTTTTTTACTGAGTGACTATTTGGTAGCAAGTGTAGTTCTTTGTACAGACCACTAGAAGAAGAGTGGTGAAATGTTCAGTTACTATGGCCAGTGGTCTTAACCCACCATAGGAGGAGTGGCAATCTGCACTTGCAAGGATGTGACAGTTTACTCTGAAAACTCTGTGTAACAGTGCTGTCTTGTCCTGCAGGGTCTCTCTAAGTTGGAGCTGGCTTGATGACATTGAGTTAGATTTCATCGAGTTTGTGATTCATCTTGTTGTGTACCGTCCATCCAGCAACAACCTATAGTTGACCCTCCCACAGGTTTTCAGAGACAGTAAATTGCACAGGAAGGGGTTGCCCATCCTTCTCCTGCAGAGAAGCTGGTGAACTCCAGCCATATGCCTTTGGGACTGCAGGGCAACTTCTTACCACTAGACCAACAGACCTCCCTTATGGTTTTTGTACTTTACATATATTAGTTAATTTAATCCTCATAACAATTGGAGATCATTTTTCCCCAAATTTATCTATCTATCTATATCTATCTATCTATCTATCTATCTATCTATCTATCTATCTATCTATCTATCTATCTATCTCTGGGCCTTAATGGTAAGGAATTGCAGCACCAACCCAAAGTCACACAGTTCAAATCCTCTAGCTGTTCTGTGGGAGAAAGATGGGCATTCTCTTCCCATTCAGTACATTTCCTGCCCCTCAAAACCTGCTGAAGGGTCAGCTATGAGTCATTTCTGACTCTACAGTACTTAACAATAATCCCTTTTTTGCAAATTAATCTACAAGATACCATGTGGTTAATTAAGATCATACTTGTAGTTTCAGACCTGAGATTTAAGCCAAGATAGAATAAAAACAAAATTAAAAAAAATTATGGCTATAAAATTTTGTTTTTGTTTTTTTCAATGTTGGGGTGCAATTGAAGGGGAGAGAGAAAATGATACCCTTGATGCCAAGTGAATAATAATGTCCTATGTCCATTGTACTCATCCTTGGTGGCATCAAGAGGAAGAGCACACTCCACCCCCTTTTCTAGGTTTTGAAATTACATCTTGCAAGCATCCTGTTATAGTTAATCAGGTCCTTTACTGAGGGAAACTTACTCTAGAGATGGGGATCTATTTTCCTATGGTATATTCTTTCAGTACCTTTTCAGGATAAGCATCATGAAGAGGGTGGGAGATGAACCATCTTTGTTTCTATGCTCAAGTACTAGGTATCAGCTCTACTGACTCCAGAAACCCTACAAAGATATTGGTAAGAAGATGTTTTGCTTAAATATGCACCACCCAAGGGCAAGGGAACTGAGGACAGACAATAGTAACTAAGTAGTAAAAGTGAGATTGAAGAAGAGTAGCAACCGATCAAGCAGCACCATTGAACATTGCAAATGCGGAGAGGGAAGTGGAGAAGTACCTGATTCTTAGGATCATCTACCTGGAGAGGTATGGCTGACTGTAAAAGGAGAACAAGAATAATTCCATCACAGGCTTTTACAGAAGCAGTTCAGTGAGGGCAAGAACATGACAGGGCTGTCAGGGCATCTTGTTTTTCTGGGTCTCACAAGTATTCAGCTTTGACAAGGTACAAGCACCATTTTTCTATCCCTTGTTTTTAGTTTTTTTAAAACTTCTTATTAGGAGTTGAGTAGAAGTTTAGAGCAGATTGGCATTCTGTTCAACCATTCATATATATGTACGTTGTGGCTGATTGCCTTCGAGTTGAGCACAACTCATAGCGAACCTATGAGCAAAATGCCTGAAACTCCTCTACAACTACCGACATTTATCAAAGTTCATAGTTCCTGATCTCCTCCACCATTTATCCTCATTCTTCCCACAGTCTCTCTGTGGTTCTAGTTTCCATTAACCCCTCCATCTTATTCCTTCTCAACTTCTGAGTTTTATCATTGGACAAATGCTGCCTTTGTGAACTTGTACGACTGATTGCTCTAAGCACTGAGTATGTACTCTGCCTTCCTGTAAAATTATTGCAGTTACATGCAGTGCATCGGAGAGTTGGACAGTGAATAGCGATGACAGAAAGAGAATTGATGCCTTTGAGTTGTGGTGCTGGAGATGAGTGTTGAATATACTATGGACTGTTAGGAGAACAAACAGGTTTGTCCTGGAGAAGGTGAAGCCAGAATGCTCCTTGGAGTCAAGGATACTGAGGCTTCGTCTGACATACTTTGGGCATGTTGCAAGGAGGGACTGGTCCTTGTAGAGGGACATCCTGTTTGGGAGAGTGGAGGGACGGCACAGGAGAGGAAGACCCTCGATGAGATGGATCAATTCTGTGAGTGGAGTGGTGGGAATGAGTGTGTTTAAGACAGCGAGGTTGGCACAGGATAGAACGACGTTTAGGGCTCTTCTATATAGGGTCGCTAGAAGTCACAAGCAACTCAATGGTACATAACAACAACAAACAACACAATTCTAGTTTAGAAGTAATCTTATCTGTGAACTTTTCCTTAAGACCTCATATTAGACATACTGTCCATTCTTAGTGCATTATGTAGATGTTTATAATTTATTGTTTGCTTTTGAGGTATCTATGGTCTACCTCTCTCAGAAGCATATGAGGAACCAAAGGACAGTCACTAGGCCCTATTCATCCTTGTACACTCAATAATAAATGCATTTCTTGTAGAAAAATGTACATCTGTTTTCCTGCAATTTGAAATCCTATTTTCATTGCTTCCTTGTTGTTAGAATGGTTTCCAGTTTATACTGAAATGATTATTAAATGTGTTACCTGCTTTAATACCTTTAGCATCTAATTTGTGATAGATACACTGCACTCAATGAATGTTTATAAAATAAGAATTAATGAGTGAGTGAATTAAATGCTTTATCTTTTGAGAGCCACTCCTTGACAAAGGTATACAAAGAAGCATGTTAAATAATATATTTATATGAGGGAAAATTTAGTGTAAACTTTTATCAAAACAATGTCACCTGGAATACTGTACTTTCCTTCTGTTTGCTTATTAACCTTAAAGATTTTTACATGGGATCTTTCTAAAATATTTTCACCAAAACACACAAACCAGAAAATTTAAAAGAAAGTGCAATACTAAGCAAGCAATTGGCAACAGAAATTCTGATTTAGGTTTTGTTTTAATGTACATCTAAAGCAACACAGGCCTAATTTTTTAATTTAGAAAATTTAAAGTTAAACTATAAATTTCTGAAATATAACGTGTATATAATTTTAATTACTTTATCTTTAAAATTAACTATAATTATCTTTTTTTTTCCTTCTCCATATTTTTCTCAGTGTGCAGCCTAATGGTGCTCACAGCCATGGCTCAGGAAGTAGGGCAATGATTTGAAGCTGCATTTTATTCTTGCATGGGGATGCTATAAGAGAGAAGGGAGTGTCATAAATCCATTATCTTATCCCTATGGTTACATTTTCACACATCTTTTGAAGCTTCATATCACGTACTTTGGGCACATGGTCGGGAGCGACCAATCTTTGGAGAAGGACACTATGCTTGGAAAGGTGGAGGGACAGCACAGGAGAAGAAGACCCCGATGAGATGGATTGATACAGTAACCAGGTCAATGGGGATTGATGTCTCAGAGTCAATGAGACTGGCTCAGGACAGGGCAGGTTTCAGAGCTGTTGTACTTAAAGTCACTATGACTCCCAGGCCCATTGATGGCACATAACAGCAGCATATTTTTTACATTTTTCCACATTTATTTATTGTTTATACCATCATATTAATTTTGCAAAGCCATGCATATTATTTAAAAAATTAGTTTAGCAACTAAAATATAAAATCTAAAGAAATTAACTCAACTACTAATAATTAAGAAATCCATGTTTGTTCCAATTTTTTTTTTAAAAAAAGGTAATCCAACAGTGGAAACTTTTTAACAGTATACTTAATATCATATATAAATAGAGTCTTGCAAAAAAAAAAATTAAATGGTTGAAACAGTGTATTGACAGAAAATTTCCAGAAATTCCAACTGGCTTCCAAAGAAACCCAAGAACGGGCTAATAGCAGATGGATCTTGCTAAAAGTAGACAAAACCAGAGAAATTTTTGTTTGTGTTTTATTGGCTATGCAACGTTGTGGAGCATAACAAATAATAGGTGTTCTTTAGAGGTAAGAATGGTGAAACTTAATCTCACATACTTTGGGTATGTCAGGAGGACTATCCTTGGTAAAAGACATCACACTGCTAAAGGTAGAGGATCAGCAAAATAGAGGATGATCCTCCACAAGGTGGATTGACACAATGACCTTAACAATGAGCTTGAACATGGCAGAGAGCGTGAAGATGCTGCAGGATACAGCAACATTCTAATCTGTTTTCATAGGGTCTCTACAAGTTATAGTAGATTCAGTGGTAACTAACACCACCAGCAGCAATAATAGTACAGGACTCGACTGTTTTATGCCTGGGGCCAGGTGCGTGTTTTTTTTTTAAGGATCAGATATTAAACATTTAGACTGTGAGACAATAAGCATAATCAAGGTGATTATGTAGTAATTTTACATAGTGCAGAGGAGTTGAACTGTCAAAGAACAGAGGCTCTCTAGTAGTTCAAATCCACCAGCGAGAAAGATAGACAGTCTCCCGTTTGGTTTATAGCTTCTGAAAATCTGCTGAATGGTCAACTGTGAGTTAGTTCCACTCACCACGATGAGGTGCGAGGGTTGTTTGGGTATTTTTTAAATTTCTTTAACAAGGGAAGGAAATTAATTACCATATATATTTTTTTCATAATTTAAAAATATAAAAAGTATTTTTAGTCCATGTGGTCTACAAAAAAGAATTATTAGCTTACACATTTGACCCACAGATCAGATTTTGCCAACTTCTGTGATAGGTTATCCCTGGACCTGACATTCTTTCTTGTTCCCTTTGCTCTACATCAACATCATTTGCTACTTGATGGCCAGTTAGCAAATTGGAAAGTCTATCTCACTTTTCCCTATAATTCTCTATTAAAATCCATTGCCTGTGCTTGCTTCGGCAGCACATATACTAAAATTGGAACGATACAGAGAAGATTAGCATGGCCCCTGCGCAAGGATGACACGCAAATTCGTGAAGCATACCATATTTAAAAAAAAAAAAAAAACACCCATTGCCTATCATTGCTCAACAAGCTTGCAGTATGCTCACAGACAAATGGTACTGTGCTCTTAGACAATAGAAAGGTGATCTCATGTGATGTTGTTGTTATGTCCCCACAAGTCACCTGCAACTCATAGCAACCCTATGTACAATAGCTCTGAAGCCTGCGCTGCCTGGAGCCAGGCTCACTGACTCCAACACACCTGCCCCCAATGCCCCAGTTACTGTATCAGTGCATCTTGTTCAGAGTCTTCCTCTTCTGTGGTGTTGTCTCTCTGCCCTTCCAAGCATGATGCCTTTCTCCGGGGCCTGATCCCCCCTGGTCACACGCCCAAAGTGTGTGAGATAGAGCTTCAAAATCCTAGCCCCAAGGAGAAACTTGGTTTCACACTCTCCAACACAGTCCTATTTGTTTTCTTGGTGGTCCATGTTATGTTCAAGACTCTACCCAATCCCACAAAACACCCAGAAAAAAAAAAATACCATCATGTATCTGAGTATTTAACCCCTTAACTAACCAAGTAGCAAGTTGGGGTGGGGGGATCAATAATGAGGAAAAATTTAGTTCTTGCTATATTTCTAGCAAATTATTTTCTGCTTGTTTTTAAATAGCCTTAGACCTTATGATTTCTTAATATAGTAAGAAAACTCTCACACACCAATGACACATTCCTGTGTCCAAAGTCATCAGAATTGACTCTAAAATAAAACTGTAATTTGAAATCTCCAGCTGTGAAAGTGCCTTGCTGTTAAGAACTGTATAACTTTGTACTTATAATTCTCGTCACAGGCAAGGCAAATGCGCCATTGAGACTTACATCCTGTGTGAGGGCTAGTGAACACAGTGATTCAAGTGTTTTGTGGTTGGTTTTTTTTTTCCCTTAAATGAAACTGCAAGGTAAGTTAAGGTTTCCATAGAGAAGCTGAGATTTCTAGTTTGATTATTTGAGCTGTGCTTGGGGGGAACTAGTCCATATTCATCCACTTTAATAGAGATGTGATTCTTTAAAAAGCATCTATTATGTATCTCTTTGAATTTTTTTTAAACTGCCATTGATCTAGATAGTGTTTTTACTTCTGATGATATTTTTATCCACAAAAGGAGGCTGTACATTGGTACTTGATATCTTTTTTATAATCCAAATCCTGTTTTAATCTGTCTATTGTAAAGAAAATAGGTGTAAAAATAGTGCTACAGGCATGGGGGCAGTAAAGTCTGATCTTTACTAATTTCCCAAGCGGGAAGAATCCTCATCAAAAACATCAAAGGCACAGAGATAATTCCTTCTTCTAACAATTCTGGCACCAAATTTCTCTCTCTCTCATCTCTTGCTGCTGTGCCACTGAGTTTACGAAACCATTACAATGGCCATGTGAACTCACCAACAGTACTCATAATTGTGAGGTTTATTACAGAAATATAACAGGTTGCAATTCAAGCTGGAAATACTCAAGATACGATTCTTTGACCAGGATAGCTTCCTCTCAAGCATGTTGGTAAGCTAGGCTCTCTTTTACCCTTAGCCTCACAGCACAGGGCTCTGCCGTGCATGTGGACAAGTGCTAGAAAAGTCTTTTAGCTCTGCCTATTATGTAAACCTCACTTCTGCTGGTAATCCTAGGCCAAAGGGCTCAGCCCTGGCTCTGTGATTGGCAGCTCGAACTCAGCTCTATCTCACACTGATTTCTGGTTCTTTTCACGTTGGCTGTTGATGTCTCCACTGGTGTAACTGTTGCTAGAACCCCTGGTGCCTCTGTGCTGTCATATCTCAGTCTGCTGACAGACTGGATGCTTGAGTCTACCCAGAGGCTCCTGGGAGAAAGGCTTGGCTATCTACTTTTAAAAAAAATCTACCATTGAAAACTGTAAAGAATACAATCCTACACTGACATACTAGGGGTTATCAAGAATAAGAATTACTCAGTGTGCAAGTGGTGTTTTCATTGGTCACAGAAGAAAGTAGCAAATTATTTTTTTAATAAACTCACTTCCTTACAAATTGGTAATCAGATATGAAATTTCTTTAACAAGGTGGAGAATGACTACATGTACAGCTCTGCTGATCTTACATCTAGATTGGAACCGCTCAATACTGCTTTCATCACTTTCATACTTAATGTTGTTGTTGTTAAATGGCAACAAATCAACTCTGAATTATGATAATCTTTTGTATAGGAAAACAAAGCAAAGCTCAATCCTTTCTCACCCATAAATTGCCAGCATATGTGAGATCATCACAGTAGCTGTTATACCAGCCCACCTCACCAGTTATCCCACACCTCCATTGACTCTCTCCCACTGCCATCAAGTAATTCTAACAACAGCACAACAGATTTCTGGGTCTGAAAAATCTTTACAGGAAAAGGCTTCCCATCCTTCTCCCAGGAAACAGCAGATGGATTGAAATTGCCAGCCTTTTTTATTTATTGGTTCAACACATTACACACTGTGTTAATACATTGCCCTCTAGTAATTGGTACCTCCAGATGATTTGCCCAAATTAAGTGAGTTGGACAATATCCACTTGTGATCCAGAATTTTTTCAACTGATAATATTTACAAAAAAATCACTAGACCTTTCTTCCTATAGTCTTTTTGTCTGGAAGCTCCACTGACCACCATGGATAACCTTACAAGTGAAACACTACAATTTGAAATACTAATGGTACAGCTTCAAGTATCAAAGCAATGTATAGGCTACCACATCAAGACACAATGACAGACAAGTGATAGTCCATGCATGATAAAAGATGATTATCCCCTTCTCTACATAATCCAGAAATGAAGGGGACAGTGATATGTTAGTTTACCTAATGATGTACCATATTCTGTGTGTTATATGCATGTTTTATATAATTCACATATACTATACATATATGTTGTTGTTGTTAAGTGCCATAGAGTGGTAGAGGCCCATAGTGACCCTATGAATGAAAGTCTTCTTTTCTCCAAGTTCATGGAGTTTCCAGTGTCAAGCTTTTTTTGGAAGTGATGCCGCTCCTGCTTCCAAGACTGTTTTATTCAGAAGATACACGAAAACCAGGTTTGAGGGCCGTAGGTCACACCCTAGTCTCAACCCCAAACCAGAAAACACACCTTAGCAGAATCTGGCCATTCAGCTCCTCTTCCTAACCTGGAAATAGCCCCAGACTGGCAGCCAAAAGCTTTTTTAAAGGCAAGCCAAATGCCATCAGCTCACATCCTATTGCGAGCAAGAGTCACACCCTAGTCTCAACCTCAAACCAGAAAACACACCTTCACAGAATCCAGCCATTCTACTCATTTTCCAGCCTGGAAATGTACTTTGCTTAGTTCTAAATGTTTTATGAACCATTTTTTCCTTCGTTTTTTTATTCCACTGAGAATAAAATTTTATACTTTTACATCAATTTTCTTGTCTGACATTGCAAATGAAAATATTTGGAAAGAAATTGTTAGTTAATTTTTCCAATTAAAAATAAATCTATCAAGCAGTAAGAAGCAATTGGTGTAGGTCAAGGATAAAGGTTAAAAAAAAAACAGATAGGAAGTAGAGAAGGAGAACGTTCTACCCCTTGGCAAGTGAACCCCAAGATTAGAGCAGGGCTCCTTTTGTCATTTTCTAAAAGTCAAAAGATTCCTTTTGTAAAATTAAATTGCCTGTCTGCAATATAGAGGTCATCTTAAATTAATGAAAAATAGATTCTATCTTGAAATATGCTTTCAAAAATTTTCATCTGCATTTGTGTTCTTTTTAGACTAAAGGCTTAATCACTTTAAGATAGCTCTCTTGCAAATCTGATTCCACTGTTATTGCAATACAGCAGCTCATTAACACAATGGGTGTCAGTGTTGATTAGGACTTTTAAACATCACATGTTCCTGTTATAATTTAATTTCTATCTAAAATAGACTATAACTCTTGATCAACTGCTGCTTTTGAGGTTTTTTTTTTCAAGGTCGTCGTTGTTGTTGTTATGTGCCATTGGGTCGCTTGGGACCCATAACAACCCTATGTGCAATGGCTCCTAACCCTACCCTATGCTGAGCCAGTCTTACTGATTCTGACACACCTAATCCCATTGCCCCAGTTATCTTATCAGTCTTTCTCATCCAGGGTCTTTCTCTCCTTTGTTGTCCCTCCACACTACCAAGCATGACATCCTCCTCCAAGTATTAGTTTCTTATAGTCATGTGCCCGAAGTATGTGACACAGAGTTTCAAATTCCTTGCCTCCAAGGAGAAACTGGGTACAAGTTTGTTCTTCTTGTGGTCCATGGTATGTTCAAGAGTCTTCTCTAGCACCACAACTGAAAGACATCAATTCTTCTTCTGTCATCCTTGGTTATTGTCAGTTCTCTGCTGCATGGAATATATGATTGCAAAGACCATGGCCTGCATCAGGTGCACCTTAGTCTCCAGACTGGCATCATTGCTCCTCAGTACTCTAGAAGTGTCCCTTATAGCAGCTTTCCAAAGAGCAATTCTTCTTCTGATTTCCTGACTGCTGGTGCCACGAGTGTTGACTGAGGAGTCAAACAAGCTGAAATTGTCAACAACCTCAATCTCTTTTCCATCAATCATGTTACTGCCATTGGCCTAGTGGTAAGAATCTTTGTTTTCTTGATATTGAGCTTCAATCCATATTGAAGACTACAGTCCATGACCTTCTACAGCAAACACATCAAGTCCTCCCCAGTTTCAGCAAACAAGGTTGTGTCGTCTGCATAATGCAGGTTTTTGAGTCTTCCTTCAATCCTAATGCCACATTCCTCTCCATAAAGCCCAGCCTCCCAAATGATCCATTCTGCATATAGATTGAAAAAATATGGAGACAGGACACATTCCTGTTGCTCTCCTTTGCTAATTTTGAACTATGTAGTATTTTCTTGATCTATTCTGACAACTCACTCCTGGTCCAAGTGTAGGTTTTGCATGAGCACAGTTTTCAAGATATTGGATCAATTATTGACGAGAAGATTACACTGTTAAAGTTGGTAATGATAGTCACTAGAGATTTTGACCTTTTACTCTGATACTCTGTTTTGCAGAACTCCATTTTCTATGTAGTTTTCAGTGCAGGATTAATCATAAAAGTCAAGTGCATTCTGCAGGTACAATCAGCACCACCTAATTATCTCAAACTTGTTTATCTTATGACTTTATTTAGCTGAGCACATGTGCTTGACAATAACAAATAGGCTAATTCAAAATTCTGTCAACCACAGGCAATTTAGCAATCGTGAGTGGAGTCTCGTGTGTATTAGAGATTGCATCCACATGAAAATGTAGCAGGGAGACAGAGAGAAAGCAATAAAGCAGAAAATATCGGTGTCAGAAGTTTATATTTTCTTTACAATAAAAACCAGTCAAGATATATAGCTTTCTGTTTAATGTGTATGAAAATTCCATTATTCATGTTGTTTAAAATCTCTAATACTTTATTAACTATTTAACATTATCATATGTTAAAAGGGAAGAACATTGATTTTTTTCAGACACAGAAATTACCCCTTTAAAAAAAGAAAGCATTAGTCAAAGTCACACCTTTTACTGTTGTTGTTGTTGTTGTTGATTGCCATTGAGTTGAACATGACTCATAGTGACTCTATGAACAAAAGACCTAATGCCTTTCTGTAAGTTTCTCCAAGTTCATAGAGTCTTCATAGGCATGTGGTTTAGGAGGTGGATGCCTCTCTTCCTTCCCAACCTGTCCTACAAGTGGGAGCTCCACCCAACACTGTCCACCTTTTGTTAGTTCCTCTGGATGTTTCAGGGAGCGCTAGTGGCTTGGTGGTAAGGAATTGTTCTACCAACCCAGAGGCATGGGTTGCTCTATGGGAATAAGATGGGCAGTCTCTTCCAGTGTGATTTACTGCCTCTGAAAACCCATATTTGTTGTTGTTATTGTTAAATGCCATTGAGTCAGCTCTGACACACAGGGCCCTGTGTACAAGAGAACCCGATGCTTTGTGGACCTACGTCATCCTCACAATCCTTACTTGAGCCCACTACTCCAGGCCCTTGTGTTTGGATCCACCAGCCACTCTGCAGGAGAAAGATGGATGGTATCCTCTGTGACTTACAATCTCTAAAAACCCACTGGAAAGTCATCTATGGGTCCATTCCAACTTGATGGCACAAAGCATCCTAGACACATGTCACTCCATCTCAGTCAGAGTCTTCCTCTGATGTACTGATCCTCTACTTTGTCAAACATGATGTCCTTCACCAGGGAGTACCCCCTCCTAGTAATGTGTCCAGAGATTGTGAGATAAAGTCTCATGATTTTTGCCTCTGAAGAGAAGTCTGGCTGCACAAGTTTGTGTGTTCTTTTAGCTGTCCATGGTGTATTCAGTATCATTCTCCACCAGTACAGCATTAAAAGCCATAATTCTTCTGTGTTCCTTACTTATTGTCCAACATTCACATGCATATGAAGTGATTTTGAAGTGCCATTGTTTAAGATAGGCACACTGTCATTTTCAAAGTTACACTTCTGCTTTTGAACATTTGAACATTGTGAAGAAGTTTTGTGACAGATTTGCCCAAGGTAATATGTCACTAGATTTTTTTGACAACTGCTTCTGTGGATGTTGTTACAGATGCAGGTAAAATGAAATCCTTGATGACTTCCATTTTTCCTCAGTTTATCATGAGAATTCTCATTGGTTCAGTTGTGTGAAGTTTTATATTTTGGTATTGAAGGGCAATGTATATTGAGGGCTTTCATTGATCTTTATCAGTGGATGTGTCAAGTCCTCTTAGACTTCAGGAAGCTATGATGTATCACTTTTATGTGGAAAATGTTTCATGAGTTCCCCTCTCATCATGCAGTCCAGCTTCTCAGATTATTTGCTCCAAGTAATCTCTTCTTGTTAGGAAAACCTCAGAAATGCAATTCAAACTTGCTATGAGACAGAAAAGGCTCGATGGCAGTGGGCATATACAGTTGTCGTGTGCTGTAGACTATGACTCGTGGTAACCCTGTGGAATACCAGAGGGAGCTTTGTTCTATTCTATGCCACTCTCACAACCTCTGTCATGCTCAAGTCAATTATACAGTAACTGTGTACAATTACTTGTTTAGGAGGAATATTTTTTTTTTCTTCCTCTCACTATCCACGTTTTCCAGCATGATGCCTTTTCTTAAGGACTGGCCTCTCCTGAGAACATATGCAAAGTATGTGAGACAAGGTTTCACTTTCCTTGCCTCTAAGGAGAGCCCTGGCTTTTCTTTCCCAAAGAGAGACATGTTCTTGTTGCAGTCCATAGAATATTCAGTCTCTGCTCCACCCCCACAATTTAAAGATATCAATTCTTTCTTTATAATCCATATTTAATTTATTGTTGCTTTTCTGTGTATACATAATGACAGTAAATGTGTGTCTTGCTTCTTTCAGTACTGCAAAGTTCTTGAAGCCCCTAGAGTTAAGATACAAATCTTGGTATTCAGCACAACTGGATGATACCAATGATTGGCTGGTGATGATTACAACCCTGTAAGAGGACATGCCAGAAGTGCAGGCAGATGGTACCTAGGGATGTTGTTGTTGTTATGTGCCATCGAGTCTTTTGCGACTCATAGCGACCCTATGTACAAAAGCTCTAAACGCTGTTCTATCCTGTACCAAACTAGCCATCTCAAACGCACTTATTCCCATCACTCCAGTCACAGAACTCATCCATCTCATCGAAGGGCTTCCTCTCCTTTGCTTCCCCTCCATTCTGCCAAACATGGTGTGTCCCTCTCCAAGGACCAGTTCCCTCCTTGCAACATGCCCAAAGTATGTCAGACGAAGAAGCTTCAGAATTCTTGACTCCAGGGAACACTCTGGGTTCACCTTCTCCAGGACAAACCTGTTTGTTCTTCTAGCAGTCCACAGTATATTCAACACTCTTCTCCAGCACCACAGCTCAAAGGCATCAATTCTCTTTCTATCAACCCTAGTCACTGTCCAACTCTCTGATGCATGGCACGTAATTGCGAAGACTATAGCCCGGATCAGGCGCACCTTAGTCTCCAGGCTGACATTGTTGCTCTTCAGTACTCTTGAAAGGTCCCTCACAGCTGACTTTCCCAGTGCAATTCATCTCTTGATTTCCTGGCTGCTATTATCAAGACTGTTGATTGTGGAGCCAAGCAAACT
>NW_006399771.1:17321512-17359733 GCF_000299155.1 Elephantulus edwardii | reverse complement strand
TGACTGCAAAAGTTGGTAGAAATCTTCTATTTCCTCCTCTTTGGCTCTAGTTGTTGGTGCATATATTTGAATTATAGTGGTATTCACTGGACTTCTTTTTATGTGTATGGGTATTATCCTGTTGCTCACCACATTGTATTTCAGGATGGAGCTAGGTATAACGGTTTTAATTATGAAACCAGCCTCATTTTTCCTCACCTTTTCATCCCCAGCATAGTAAATCATATAATCGTCTGATTCAAAATGTCCCATGCCAAGCCAACTCATTTTTCCAATACCTAGTATGCCGATATTTATGCATTCCATTTCTTTCTTAACAATGTCCAATTTTCCTACATTCATGCTTCTCACGTTCCACTTTCCAATCACTAGTGTCCAATCACTATAGTGCTTATAGCTGTTCCTTCTTCTCTGTGTTTCCATTTCTAAGATCTCAGTCTCAATTGTCATGTCTGCTAGTCCAAGCGATGGTCTAAGTGTGCTCTATTGTACATAGGGTTTTCGAAGACCTGTTTTTTAGGAAGTGGATGGCCAATCCTTCTTCCTAGCCTGTGGCCCTCAAGCCAAGAAAATTTGCATCAGCACCTGGCTTCAAATGGAAGACAAGCAGTATTAACCCATGAGAAGGCAATCCTGGAGTAGAAGTTGTACATCACAGTTGTACTTAACAACTTTAAAGTTGAAGTCATATTCGCTACATCATAGGGGACTCATAGCAGCATGGTATGTTCAGAATCAGAATCACAGAAATCCTGATGCCTTGGGACTTAGGCCATCACATTAGGGGCTGGTCAGTGGGAGTTGGGTATTAAATGCTGTAGGCAAAAGTAGGAAGCAGTAGTAGTGGAGTAAGGAAGTGTGGGTGGGCAGCAACATTGAATCTGTTGGTCATTGCTATAACTGGGCAATTGCCATTCATCTGCTCTTTTCTGTAGTACTAGGGATATTATAGCTAATATTAGATGAATCTTGGGGGAAATCAGGGAGTACAAGAGGAATGTCTATCTGTGTTTTATTGATGATGCAAAGGCATTTAACTTTGTGGATCACAACAAACTGTGGCTAATTCTGAGAAGAATGGGAATCCCAGAACACTTGATTGTGCTTATGTGAAACCTATATTTGGACTAGGAGGAAGTTGTCAGACCAGAGCAAGGAAACAGTACCTGGTTCAAAATTGGGAAGAATGTATACCAGGGATATGTCCTATCTCCATACCTTTTCAATCTATATGCAGAACAGATTATGCAGGAGGCTGGGCTCTATAAGAAGAAATGTGGCATCAGGATTGGAGGAAGACTCATCATCAATCTACAGAAGACACAACCCTGCTTGCTGAAAGTGAGAAGTACCTGAAGTACTTGCTGCAGAAGGTCAAAGACTGCAGCCTTCAATATGGATTAAAGCTCAACATCAAGAAAACAAAGATTCTCACCACTGTGCCGATTGGCAGCGTTGTGATAGATGGTGAAGTGATTGAGATTGTTAACAGTTTTAGTTTGCTTTGCTCCACAATCAATATTCTTAGTATAAGCAGCCAGGAAATTAAAAGACAAATTGCACTGGGAAAGTTTGCTGTCAAAGACCTCTCCAAAGTACTGAGGAGCAAATATTTCAGTCTGGAGACTAAAGTATGCCTGACCTAGGTCATGGTCTTTACAATTCTGCTATGCATCAAAAATCTGGATAATGACTAGGGATGTTAGAAGAAGAGTCGAAGCCTTTGAGCTGTGGTGCTGGAGAAGAGTATTGAATATCCCATGGACTGCTAGGAGAACAAACAGATTCATCCAAGAGAGGATGAAAGCTGGCTGCTCCTTAGAGGTAAGGATTCTGAAGCTTCATCTGACATACTTTGGACATGTTGCAAGGCAAGGCCAGTGTTTGGAGAGGAGTGTCCTGCTTGGGAGGATGGAGGGACAGCACAAGAGAGGAAGACCCTCGATGTGATGGAGTGATTCAGTGACTAAGGTAATGGGTGTGGGTGTGTGCGAGACAATAAGATTGGCACAGGACAAAGCAGGATTTGCTGTTGTACATAGAGTTGCTATGAGTGGCAAGTGACTTGTCAGCACACAAGAAGAAAAAGATATGAATGGCAATGTGTAGAGTAGATGTTCTATACCATTGATGTTCTTCTCAGCTTATGAGAGATGTCTGTCTTGCTGATAGTTTTTAACTCATTGTTGACATTTACTCTCATTTTTTTTCCCTCTTGTTTTCTCTTAATTCTTTGTGATTTGCAGTATAGAAAGCTTTGACATGTCTTACTGGCCCAGCAAAAAAGAATCTGACCTGGACCTATGAATTCACATGAGAACTTTTCTAAGGTAGATGTGAACATGAACAGACACTCTTAAAAAATAAATAAAATAATTTTTATTATGTGTGTACCATCAAATTGGATCTGACTGGTACAGGAGGAGATTGCCCCTCCTCCTCCAGCCGAGAATCTGGTGGATTAAACTACATACCTCTGTGATTGCAGTGCAATTTCTTGCCATTAGGCCACCAGAGCTCTCTTGATACAAAGCTCTTCTTTCAGAGTTGACTTCCTTCATTGTTGAGCCTTCTACAATAATTTGTCCCATTTATTTGTGTGTATTTCTGCCTCTAATCACATCACAAAGATATTTATTTTAATTAGTAAATACTAACCTTCTTCAAGAAAGAATGTTAATTAGATGTTTTCCACTATGCTATTTAATTCTTCCAATTCCCTGCCAAGTACACATTTTGAAACATAGATGGATTATTTTTATCTTAATTGTTTTTTCAAGTTAATGACCTGTTTTAAAGATGACTATATGTATTTTTAGAGTGACTTGCTCTTTTTTTTGGTAAGTTTCAAGTTGATAGTAACAAGTCATGTGCTCACTGTGCTATATATTGTTTTAGGTCTACTGTACATAGTTTCAGTTAATCTATTATTGGATAAAGGGGGTTGTGATATCCTCTTACTGTTATGAATTTTAGCAAAAATATATTATTAACTTTGTTGTTATATATAAGAATTGAGACAGTATATGGAATGTGGTCATAAAGACCTCATCGTTCATCCCTCAATCTTCACAGCCGTGGAGATGTATGAATCTTCCTTTTTCAATACCATTTTCATACTGTCACAATATTTAGAACTCTTCCACTGTATTTCTTAGAAAAATGTATTATTGCAGTCAGTGACTTCACTGTAATCCTTGTGTTGTTCATCTTACTGAAAGCTGCCACCTATTCAAGAACTCTTGCTTCCCCTGTGTCCACTTTCCATCTACCCCCCACTTGTAGGCCTAAAAGTGGCTTAAGTGTGCTCAGTTCTTCAAACCATTGTACTCCCCCACTCACTTTTGAATCCCTTAAGTCAATCTAGACAACCTGTTCTCCTTCCTTGGTGTTGTACCAAGAAGTGTAAGTATTTTTCCCTGATTCTTTGAAGATTTTAACTCTCTTTTTGCTGTCACTCTCTAACACTACTCTGGTCATTTCTTATTATAAAGAAAATGTCAATGTAATCTCTCTAATATCCTAACACTCTGATATTTTATTCACCATGGGTCTTGAGCTCCATTCTATATTAATCATCCCATCCCATAGTCATATATTAGAATTCATTATCAATAAAAATGCCATAAATGTTTGACACTTCAATATTTTCTCCATCTGTCATGATGTTTACTAATTGGTTCAGTAATAAGGATTTCTGTTTTCTTATATTCACTTGGAACCCATAATAAGGTTGTAGTCTTTCATTTTCTTCAGTAAATGCTTCAAGTTTTCTTCACTCCTGTAAGCACGATTGTGTCATCAGTGCATTGCAGTTTGTTGATGAGGCTTTCTCCAATCTTGATGCTACATTCTTTTGCATAGAGTCTAGCTTCTCCAACAATCTGCTCAGAATACAGAGTAAATAAGTGTGGGAGAAAGGATACAACTCTGACACAAACCTTTCCTGATTTTAAAGCATGCGTTTTTCCCTTGTTGTTAGGAAAAGTGCTTCTTGGTCTATATATAGATTTCACATGAACACAATCAAGTAGTCTGGGAGACCCATTTTTATAAAGATTAAGCCATCATTTTTCATGATCCATAGAGTAAAATGCCTTTGCATAGTTTATAAAACAGAAGTAAACAACTTTCTGAAATTCTCTGCTTTCAGCCAAGACCCATCTAACATCAAGAATGATATCCCGCATACCATGGCTTCTTTTGAGTTCAGCTGAATTCTGGGAAGTTCCCTATCAATGTACTTTTTCATTCATTTTTAAATAATATTTAGCAAGATCTTACTTGCATGTAATATTAATGGTATCATTCACTGACTCATACACTCTGTTGATAACCTTTTTTTAAAAATGGGAGCAAATATTAATCACTTACATCTTAATTTCTTTGACCTTTTGTATATTGTAAAACTGAATCTTTGATTAACTTGTCTTCACAAAATTAAAATGAAGGTATAAACAAGAAATAAATGTGAAAAAAATCTTGTAAAAGTATGAAAATATGATTTTAATTAATTTTAAGTTATATATAAAATATTATAGAAATATATCATTTCACTGTACCATTTTCTAAATTCAGAAATTAGAACTGTGTTGCTTGGATGCAAACAGCAATATCTCAAACATAATTTCTAGTGAAAATTTCTTGTTGACATAGTTTTGAGTATCCACCTCTCTAACAATCACTTCCAGTCAATTTCCATTCATTTTTCCAATTCCAACAGAGAAGGGTTAGAGCGGAAGAGAATAGAGTCAGTACTTAGTGCTCTTGAGGCATAGTTGGTAGCGTGCTGCATCACAAATCTAAAGGAAATTTGAATCCACTAGTGACTGAAGGAGAAAGATGGGCAGCCTCCTCCAGTAAAGGTTTACCACCTCAGAAACCCAATAGAGGGTCATTATGAGTTGGATAAAGAGGAGGTTGAAACTCTCAGTAGCTTCATCTTGTTGGATCAAAAATTAACATCCTTAGTGTGAGCAGACAGGAAATAAGGAGACAAATTACACTGGGAAAATTCATGGTTAGGGACCTTTCTTAATTATTGAGGAGTAGAGATATCAGTCTGAGGATTAAGGAGTGTCTGATACAGACCATAGTCTTTCTGATTACTAGCTATGCATCTGAGGCCTGGACAATGAATAAGGAGGACAGAAGAATTGATGCCTTTGAGCTGTGGTGTTGGAGAAGAGCACTGAGCATCCCATGGACGGCCAAGAGAACAAACATATATGTATTGGAGATTGTGCAGCCAGGGTGCTCTTTGGAGGCAGGAATGATGAGGCTTTGCCTCTTACTTTTGGACATGTTGCTAGGAGGGGCTATTCATTGGAGAGAAACATGATGCTGGGAAAGGTGGAGGGTCTGAAAAGGAGAGGAAAACCCTCAACTAGGTGAACTGATACCGTGACTGCTGCATTAGTGGGCTCTTGTGTGTCAGGAAGTGTGAGGATGGCGCAGGATAGAACAGGGTTCAGATCTTTTGTTCATAGGGTCACTATGAGTGGTGCTTAACTCAACAGCACCTAATAACACCACCACCACCACACATTGGATTCTATTATATTGCAGTGAAGTAACTAAATCAAGACTTATGGTCCTCATTGTTTTCATCATTCTTACCCTCCATATGTCTTAAGAGTCTGTGTGTTACTCTCTCATATATGTTGTTTACTCCTCTGCCCTTCACTTCTTTATTTACCTGGCTAACAAACATAAATCTTGAATCTTAGTCTGCACCTCCTCAGTTGAAAGGAATAGGGAGGGGAATTATGTACACTGATATCATATTAATTCATCATAGGAAATTTAAAGTAGGTTCCTTTATATCTGTAGCACACTCACTCAGGCATTTTCCTGACAACTAGTTCACAGCATGTTTCTCAAACATCTATTCTCTTTTACCCTGAATTCCAGTTAGATTGCTTCCTATTTCACAAAGAATATGGACTCCCATCTAAAACCCTCCTTAAAGCTTATGCTTAAATTAGCCTTAGTCATTTTGTCTATGAAGCTCTGAAGTTAATGTGTTTGACCTCTCTCTGGAAGGTTATAAGTTAGGTAGTCCACCCAAAGTCACCTGTTGTAATAGAGTCCACAGAAGTCTGATAATCTAGTTCCTAAAATATTCCTGAAATCCATTAAAAGTATTCCTCAAAGTCAATGAAAACTCTCTGCAGCACAGTTCTGCTCTGACACAACTGGGATTGTTATGAGTCACCTTGGACTTGGCACTTATTTTCCTGTTACTGCATATGAATAGCCTCAACTGTCTAAAACAAGGCATTCCACTTAAGCAATGGAGATCACCTTCTCTCTGTTGCACAAAGTTGTAGCTTCAGTTATCAGACTGTGATTTTTGCAATTACTTGCTATGTATTTGAGAGCTAGATAATGAATAAGGATGACAGAAGATTAATTGATGCCTTTGAGTTGTGGTATTGGAGAAGAAAAATACTGAATAAACTATGGACTGCCAAAGAACCAACAGATGTATCTTTGAGCAAGTGTATCCAGAAAGCCCCTTGGAGGCAAGGAGGGCAAAGCTTTATCTTTCTTAAATTAGGCATGTTGCTAAGCTGTTCCTTGGAAAGGGGTATCATTCTTGGAAAAGTGGAGGGTCAGCAAAAGAGAGGAAGACCTTTAACAAGATGAATTGAAACAGGAAACTGCAGCAGTGGGACACAAGAGTATCAGAGATGATGAGATTAGCACAGGATAGGGCAGGGGTCAGATGTGTTGTCCACAGGATCGCTATGAGTTGTACTTGAACTGATGGCACCTAACAACAGTCCTGCATCATTAGTTGTTTGGTTTGTCCTGCCATCATACACATATAGAGAAGTTTCTTGGACCATTAACTGACCGTTGTTGTTAAGTGCCGTCGAGTTGCAGGCGACTCATAGCAACCCTATGAAGGAGAGTCCTCAACACTTGGGTGCCTTTCATCCTCTCTCCAGGTTCATAGGGTTTCCGGAGGCAAGCTATTATGGAAGTGGATGCCACTCCTCCTTCCAAGCTTGTTTTAATTGGGGAGCTCCACCCGACACTATCCACATTGGGTGACCAATCATTAATATATTTGACACATCAGTATCACAGTGTTCAGCCTCTCAGCAACCACAAGTGACTATACAGCAAGTGGACACACCAGGGCTATACGACCTAGAGGAATGTTTGAACAAACACAATGAAAGGCCCGAGGGCCACAAATTAAAAGTCACCCACCATTGGCTTGGTAGCATCACTTTCTGTCCACTGAGCCAAATGCCCTTAACTCTATTAACCCTTGAGCTTCAACATTTTTTGTCTTTCCTTATAGCCAAACTTGGATAAGAGAATTTTATTTTTTTTAATTTGTTGTTTATGTTCTAACTATGTCAAATGTCTGTCCTCATATTCTTTCATTATCCATTCCAGTTAGGCTTTCACCCTCAAAACTGTCCTCACTAAAGTCTTTAATGGCACATTAATTTCACAGCTCATTGCCATCAAGTTGGATGAATACATAACTAACCCTCCAGAGGGTTTTTGCAGACTGTAAATCCCATCCATCTCCCACTCAGTGGATTTAAACAATCAGAAAGACACCATCCTTGGGTTAACAGGACAACTGCCCACGTGCTACACCACCAGAGTGGCCTTTGAGTTCACATACATATTGTTAAATCTACTGATCAGTTTTCATTCCTTATCTTCTTGACCTAACAACACTATTTATTGCTTAGTTCATTAAAGTCTTTGTTCATTACTTTGGTCTCTGAGATAAATTTTCACCCCTCAGAGAACACAGATGATATTTGATTAAAGGAATGAGATGATCAGATTTCACTAAGGAATAGTGAACGTGATAGAAGAAAAACAAGAGTAAAAAGCAGTTGGGAATTACAGGCTTCAAAGTGATGGGTAATTATTAACACAATTAGAACAGTGGGTGTATAAAGAGAAAACAGGAAGAGATAGAAGATCTATTCAAGATATTAAACTAATGTAATTTCATAACTGATTTGATGTCAAGGTGAAGGTAAAAAGAAAAAATTCTATTTCAATATCAACAAATAGAAAACATTTATTCTTTGTGTGCAATGTGTTTGTACAGCCTTGGGTTGGCTACTGCAGCTCTCCTTTACTCATTTCTATACTTAGACTAAAGGAATAGCCCTAGTCTCTGTTGAGAATTTGTTCTCAAGGCAGAGAGAAGGGGCTGGCAGAATCTTGCACATGTCCCATAAGGAATATAGCATATGCCATATCAAAGCCATTGAGTGATACATATATAATCAATGAATAGAATGAGAAGTAGGATGAGTAAAGACAATAATGCAATTTATCTTGGAAAGGACCCTGAGCAGGTTCCTTCTTCCTAATATAAAATAATGGCCAAAAGAGAAGATCCAGTCGGCATGATGTGTTTGGGAAGGAAGAAAATTAATTCAATAGGAAACATATTGTGTGGGGGTAGCCGTGTACAAGAGGAGATGTCAAGCAGGCGGTCTGAAATGGAAAGCTGGCATGAAGGGAAACAAGAGAGGGTTGGAGAATGTGAATGAAGCCAAGAACAGAGCAGTTGGGAACACCTACATTTTGGCAAAGGAGCCTGAAGAAATACAACTACAGCAACCAGAATAGCTTTCACAAATTTAAAAAAAAAAAATCAATCCACTCAAAGGTTGAGTAAAATGCAGTCTTGGAAAACTGTAGATTGTGGAGCCACTATTAAGTTGTCTGGAGTGTTTGTGCAATGGTATCAGAATTGCATGCACTTTTTAGAGAGGTACTATGACATTGAGATTTAACAGCCATGCTCCATAGGGTAAAAATCTGAATTTATGATCCAAATCAGCCACTTTGTAATTAAGACTGGGCAGGTAACTTCATCTTTTTAATCTATTTCTTTCTAGAGTGTGGGGAGTGGGAGGGAAGGCAGTTACTTTATAGGAGGATTAGTAAAATGATTAAGTAAGATTATGCCTATAAAAAGGAACCTTTGTGGCACAGTGGTTAAGTCCTCCTCTGTTCACTGAAAAGTCAGTGGTTTGCACATACCATTCCTACTTTTCATGAAAAGGATTACGGCAGCTGATTTTCTTAAATATTTACACCCTTGGAAATTAGTTCTGTTTTGTGCAGTAGGATCCCTATGAATCAGAATGTATTTGACATCCATGGATTTGGTGGAAACTAGATGCTTGTAAGATATTCAGAAAGCTCCTGGCTCATTTTAAGGCCAGGTGGTGGTGGTGGAGGGAGCTCTGGAGGCTTAGTCAATGGACCTTCCCAAGCGAAGAGCCTCTGTGCAAGTCGGAATCCTGCAGCAGCTCTGCAGAAAAATAATGAACCTTTGCCTCTCGTGTGATTTCCAGCCTCTGCAGAGCTGCTGGAGGGTCAGCTATGTTTGGCTCGGACTCTAAGGCAAAAGCTACGAGTAGAAGATTAGCAGAGTTCTAGTGGTGAAGGCAGCTGCTCTGCTAATCCACAGAGCTCTGTCTCTCCAGTTGTTAAAATCCCTTAACAACACTGCAGGAGAATGATGGATACACTCTTCTTCTTTGCTTTTTACTGTCCAGGAAACCTACTGAAGAGTCAGTTTCAAGCCAGAACCACCTCCGTGGGTTTTCTAGAGGCTGTAAATTCTATTGAAGGAGATTGCCTCACTTTTTTTTTCTCATGAGCCTCCTGGTGGATTCTAACCACCTGGGAAGTACCACTTTTGGGTGAGCAGTGCAACTTCTTATGGGGTATGCCAACTAGAGGGCCTCTCCTATTAAGGTGGTTGTTATTGTTTGGTGCCATCAAGTCAAGTATGACTCATAGCGACCCTATGAACAATAGATCTGAATCCTGTTTATCCTGTGCAGTCTCTGACATACTTGAGCCTATTGATCAAGTGACAGTCCCTGTGTCAATCCATCTGGTTGAGGGTATTCCTCTCTTTCTCCAACTCTCCACCTTCCCAAGCATAATGGCCCTCTCCAAGGAAAACGACAGAAAGTACTGAATAGCCCATGGACTGCCAAAAGAACAGGTGTGTCTTGGAGAAAGAGCAGCCAGACTGCTCCTTGGAGGCTAAGATGCTGAAGCTTCGTCTCTCATAATTTGGGCATGTTGCTCAGAGAGCCGGCTCTTTGGTGAAAGACATCATCATCATCTAATAATAGATCTATAGAAAAGAAAACTTCAGGTTTATTTACCTTTAATTTACTTGAATGCATTTTTTGTCCACACCACAGGAGAAATCACAGTCTCCTTGTGTGACGTACAGTCCCTAAAATCCACTGTAGGCTCAACTATGAGTTAGTTCTGACTGGATGGAGTAGAACAATAGAAAATTTTTAAAACTTTTGAAAATTTAAAAATACCTGTGGTATATATTGTTAGCCCATTACAAAATGCATGTAGCACTTTGAGTAAAAACAATTATTTACAGATTCACTCTATCTAAAAAAATCCCCATCATTTTCTTTACATAAATATGACTGATCAGCTAGAATATTTAATGTTACCAATATATTTTTTGTCTTAGTGAAATTATAAAGAAGTGTTTGAACAATATTGATAGTATTTGCCTTTAACATTTTAAGCTTCTGTTGTGTTTAATGAGGAGTCAGATGGTAATGAAAAAAATTTCAAAGTGATTAAACATTGCTGAGGGAACATTTAATTTAGATTAAAGTAATAAATAAAGGCAAACACAGAAAGTTGACAAGAATTAAATACTTTGGAAAAATTATTTTTTCTGCTCTCAGCCTTTCTCTAGCTTCACTTTACATTATGTTCTTTCCTCAATTATTCTTTCCACTGAGATATGTCAGCCTCTATGAACTGAGACCACAGTTTGTGATTTTGCTGCCTTTAATACTAGCTTGTAAAATCAAGTAATGTTTAGTAAGGGTTCCCTTCAAGCCAACAAAACATTCTTTTCCCCTATCTTTGAGTAAACTGTCTATAATGCCTTCAAAATTGTCAATGAAACAATCTATATTTAGGAGTCTCTATCTACTATTGCTCTTTTCTGCTAAATTGTGATTTTATTAGCAAATGTTCTTTTGGTTGTTTTCAGGATTTGTTTTGTTTTGTTTGGGTTTTGCTTTTATAGCGTCACTAGCAATTTGTGGGCCCGATTAGAACCCAGACTCCCATAGGAGGCTTACAGATGTTGCAAAATTAGAGGAAATTAGTTTCAGATCTGGGAGTGATGTTCTAAAAATGGTCTGTTGAGCTCACTGCAAGCAAGGATTTCTCTGCTTAGCTGCCAAAATGCATGCATCTTCTGTGAGAGCCTATTTTGTAACAGATCTTGTCATGTGTGAGCTAATCATAGAAATCAGACTCATAGCTGAGAACCAGCCTGTCAGGGAGGAGTAAAGGGTGTGCACATTGTTCAGAACACCTATGCTGTCACACGTGTGTTCTGAACAATGGCAGCTCCATGTGTGTCAGAGCAGAGCTGTGATTTCTTTTCAATGCATTTTTTTTTCTAGAACTAAATGTCTGTATTTGTTTCCCAGTGTGCCTCTGCTTGGAGACAAACCTCCAGGTTGACATTCTGATAAATTTACCATTTAAACTACCCAGGGACTACAAATAAACTGAACTGTCAAATAAATTCAATTTTTTTTTAAATTTTCAAAGAATAAGGACACAATTGGTGTCGATTGTGAGAGGATTGTGTGTGCAAACAGTATTATTACCTCATCCAGATGGACAAGCAGAGAAGACCCGATTACTGGGTGAGCTTTGCAGCATTTCTTTTCTCTTTTATCTTTGTTTTGCAGCATCACGATAGACAGAGAAGAGATTGAGATTGTTAACAATTTCAGCTCATTTGGTTCTGCAACCAATACTCTTGGCACCAGCAGTCAGGAAACCCAAAGACAAATTGCACTGGGAAAATCTGCTGTCAGGGACCTCTCCAAAGTAGCAAAAAACGACAATGTCAGTCTGAAGGTTAAAGGGTACCACATGCAGGCCATGGTCTTTGCAATTACGTTTATCTTTAGCACTTTGCTAAAAAGAATGATGTTATAAAATCACCAGTGATCCTCATAGTGCCCTCATAAGAAATGAAAAATCAAAGATCTTTGTCGCAGTTTTCTTTTTGTTCTCTCAAGAGAGAAGCTCAGCAAGCAACTAAAATAAGCAAACTTCTTAGGCAGAATTGCTTCAAAGGCACTCTTATGACTATTGTAACTAGGTCTTGAGTTTTTAACACAGTTAATACATAAAAAATACATAGAAAACTTGAGGGCAGAGTCACTAAAATCTGACAGCTTGAACTAGGAAACGCCTGTGTTTGCTACATCACTGAATATAATAGGATTAATCAAGTGCTGTATTCGCAAGGGTGGATTTTAGAAAGATATGTACACTAAACATTATTTGTATTGTTATTATATGCTGCTGAGTTGCTTATGACTCATATCGCCTCTATGTACAACAGTCCTATACTGTGCTCTGTGTTGTGCCAACCTTATTGTCTCTGACACACCTGCCTCCACCACCCCAGTGACTGAATCAGTCTATCTCATTGATTAAAGTTTAGATTTATGTTCCTTTTATGGCATTTATAAAGCACTATATTCATCCTGAAGTACAATCAGGTGAGTGACATGATACTATCCATACATAGTTGAGGAAAATCTGTAAATACCACTACCATCCAAATATATACACCAACAACTGACGCCAAAGACAAGGAAATAGAAAATTGCTACCAACTTTTGCAGTCGAAAATCAATTGATTATGCAGCCAAGATCCATTAATAATTTGTAACTTGAAATTAGAGTTTGGGAACAAGGAAGAAGGACTAGCAGTTGGAAAAGACAGACATGGTGACAGAAGTGAGAAATTAGTAGAATGATAAAATTTTGTACAATCAATGATTTATTCATTACAAACACCTTTTATAAAAAAACACAAATTGTAACTATTCACATGAATAACTTCTTGATGGACTACACAGTAAGTATATTGATTATATCTGTGGAAAGAATTGTTGGAGAGCTCATCAGCTGTGAAAACCAGGCCAGGTGCTGACTGTGGAACAGACCATCAACTACTCATGTGCAAATTCAAATTGAAGCTAAAGAAAATTAACTCCACAAACCCCAAATTATGATCTTGAATCTATCCCACTTGAATTTAAAAACCATATCAATGGGTACAGCGAGGGAGTTGGGGAGGGGGGAAATATACATGAATGATGTGTAATTAAAAAACAAAACAAAGCAAAAAATAAGCCAGCCCACATCAAGACCAGGTTTGAGGTATTAAACACTAATGAGTGGAGACCAGATGAGATGTGGGGTGATATCAAGAATATCATCCACGAGGAAAGCAAAAGGTCATTACAGAGACAGAGGAGGAAGAAAACACCAGGTTGGATGTCAGAAGAGACTGAATATTGCACTAGAACACCAATAAGCCAAAACAAAGGGAATAAATGAAGGAAGTTAGAGTTGAACAGAAGATTTCAAAGCACAGGCCGTGAAGACAAAGTATTACAACAAAATGTAGAAAGAGCTAGAGTCAGAAAATTGAAAAGGAAGAACTAATTCAGCATTTCTCAAGCTGAAAAAAATTGAAGGACAAATTCAAGCCATAAGTTGGAATACTTAAAGTTATTTGGGTAATATATTTCATGATCCTGGAAGCATCAGAAGAAGATGGAAGGACTACACAGAGTCACTGTTTCAAAAATAATTGTCTGATACAGAACTTTTTCAGGAAGTACCAAAAATAAAGGCTTGAGAACCAGTAATAAAGGAAGAAGTTTGAGTTCCTCCTCTGATAGAACTGGGAAAAAATAGGGCCCAGGGAAACAGTGGAATATCAACTGAGATATTTCAACAAACAGATGCAACCCGGGATGTGGCCACAAGGTTGTGCCAAGCAATCTGAAGGACAGCTACTTAGCCAATTGACTGGAAGGTGCTCATATTTATTCCTATTCTCAAAAAAGATAATCTTACAGAATGTAGAAATTATCAAAAAATATAACTAATATCACATGCAAGTAAAATCTTACTAAAGAGCATCCAAAAATGATTGGAACAGTATATCAACAGAGAACTGCCAGAAATACAAGCTGAGTTTAGAAGAGACTATGACACTAGTGTTATCATTACTGATGTCAGTTAGATCATGGCTGAAAGTAGAGTGTATCAGATGGATATCTATTTGCATTTTATCAATAATGTAAAGGCACTTAACTGTGTAGATGACAAAAAAATTGTGGCTAATGTTGAGAAGAATGGGAATCCCAAAACACCTGATTGTGCTCATGCAAAAGCTATACCTAGACCAAGAAGCTCCTCTCTGAACAAAGCAAGGGAACACTGCATGGTTCAAAATCAAGAAAAGAGTAGGTCAAGGATGTAATCTTTCTCCATACCTTTTCAATCTTTATGTGGAGCAGATCATTCAGGAGACTGAACTTTATGCAAAAGAAACATGACGTGAGGATTGGAGAAAGACTCATCAGCAACTTCATCAACAATGTTATGCAGATGAAAAAATTTTGCTTGCTGAAACTGAGGAGGACTTGAAGCATTCACTGCAGAAGGTCAAAGACCTTTAATATGGATTGCATCTTAACATCAAGAAAAAGATCCTAACCACCAGGCAAATAAATAGTATCATGATATATGGAGAAAGGATTGAAGTTATTAATTATTACATCTTACTTGAATCCACAATTAACACTCTTGGCGCCAGCAGTCAGGGAATCAGAAGACGAGTTGTAGAGGAAAATCTACTGTCAAGGATCTCTCCAGAGTGCTAAAGAGCAACGATTTTAGTTTATAGACTAAAGTGTGCCTCTTCTAGGCCATGGTATTCTCAATTGCTTCTTGTGCATCTGAGTGCTAGACAAAAAATAAATATGACAGAAGAAAGAACTCAAAGATCCTTTTGAGTTGTGCTGGTGAAGAATATTTAACATACCATAGACTACCAAGAAACAAAATAGTTCTGAAGATGGAGAAATCAGTTTGCTTCTGGGAGGCAAGGAATTTGAAGCTCCATCTCACATACTTTGAGGATATTTCCAGGAGGTACCAGTCCTTGGAGAAGGACATAGTGGTTGGAAGGGTAAAGGATCAGCACAGAAGAGAAAAACCCTGGATGAGAGGGATTGACACAGTGATATGGCAATGGGGTCATATGTGAAAGAAACTTTGAGGTTGCCTCAGGATAGAATAAGGTTCAGAACCATTGTTCTTAGAGTCCCTATGGTCTGTTGTCAACTTGACAGCATATAACAACAAAAATTCATAGTTAGGGAGGTCTGGTGGCCTTGTGGTAAGAAGCTGTATAGCCATCCAAAAGTTACATGGTTCAAATCCACCAGCTGTTCAGCAGGAGAAGCAGGGGCTATCTCCTCCCATGTGATTAACTGCATCTTAAAACCCTCGCAGTATCTAAGTCAGTTCTGACTCAATGACACACACAACAACAACATATATAGATAATGGAGTTCTCAACATATATAGATAATGGAGTTCTGGTAGCTTTGTGGTAGGGAACTGCTGTCAATCCAGAGGCATATACTTCTAATCCATCAGTTTCTGCAAGGGGAAAAGATGGTCAATCTTCTCTTATGCCATTTACAGCCTCTTAAAACACACTGGAAGTCAGCTATGAATCTGTTCCAACTCAACAGTATATAACAACAACAACAACATGTATAGACAAAGATCCAATAGGAATGAAGGCAACAATTCTAGCTGTATTGAAGACATTACCAAAATATAAGGCCCCAAGAATAGATAGGATACCAATTGATATGTTTCAGCTAATACAACCATGGACATGGTCACCAGACTGTGCCAGCAAATTTGTAAAATATCTACTTGGTCAACTGACTGGAAAAAAAAAATCATATTTGTTTCTATACCCAAACAAGGTGGTCCAATAGAATTAACAATGAAAATTAACAAATTAACAAAAATATAATGGCTATAATAGAATAAAAAAAATGTTGTTGAAGATCATCCAGAAATGGTTAGAACAGTAGATTGAGAGATGCCAGAAATCAGGCTGGATTTAGAAAAAACTGTGACAAAAGCAGTATTATTGCTGATATCAGATGGCTCTTGGCTGAAAGCAAACAATACCAAAAGCATGCCTATTTCTGTTTTATTCACTATGCAAAGGCATTTGACTGTGTGGATCTTAATAAACTATTGCAAACTTTGAGAAGAACGGGAATTCCAGAACACTTCCTATGGTCATTTGAGACCTAGATCTAGGTCAAGAAGCTAGGGAACAGAGCTAGGGAACATTGCATGGTTTAAAGTCAAGAAAGGGGTATACCAGGTTTGTATACCTTCCACATATCAATTCAATATGTATGCTAAGCAAATATTTTGAGAAGCTGGACTTTAAGAAAAAGAATATGACATTAGAACTCATCAAAAACCTGTGTTATGCAGAAGATACAACCGTGCTTATGAAAAGCAAGGAGGACTTGAATGCTTTCTGCAGGAGATCAAAGACTACAGCCTTCAATATGAGTTATATCTCAACCTGAAGAAAACAAAAATCTACTCTATCCTGCATTTAATTATCTTGGTAAATTACTAATTGATCAGAACAAACAAATGGATTGAGATATTGTAGTACATTCCTACAATGGAATATTATGCAGTTCAAAAACATAGTACAATATAGCAACAAGGGAATATTATACTAATTAAAATATCTCAGGCACATAAGGACAGATATTGCATAAAGCTCCCATTGTGAAAACAGGGTAACTGAGCAAGATTTGTATAAATGTTCAAAAGGGGGAGAAGAGAAGGGCACAGAAGACCGAGAAGGCAGGAAAATAACTGGGAAAACAGTGGGCAGTAGATGGAGGGTGGAGTGAAGTAATGGGAAAGGTTTAATAGGGGACTTGAAAGGATGAGGTGATAATAGGCATGGAGCAAGAGTAATTAGTTATATAAAATATATTTGAAAGATTATGTAAAATTCAAAGTACAAGGACAAAATGTAATCTATGTTACATGTAAACTTTATCATATGTGAGTGGGTCTACAGCCTATAATATGGGTTACATAGACATTAAGAAAACAAAAATTCTCACCACTGTAACATTAGGCAGCATCATAATGGATAGAGAAAAGTTTTCAACAATTTAATTTAGCTGGATCCACTAACAGTAGCAGCCAAGAAATTTAAAAAAAAAAACATTTTGGTATTTTATATTAAGTCATGGAAAACTTAAAGATGTCAACAAATCTTTCCAAAATTCTAATTTAACATTGCGTGCATTTAAAGTCTCTCTACTGTTTCACTGCCTGAAGACAAATTTTAAATCTTCCCCCCAGATCTCTTGTCTTACATGATACTAAATTATTATATGAAATGTCTGAAGAAGTTTGGAGAAAATGTTCTCAATGATTATGTGATTATTGACCCCTTGAATAAAGTTTTGCTGTCAGTGTATTGTGAACTTCATTACAGAGTAACCCTGGGTTTGGTAAATATTGCTTAAAACTATCTTCATTTATATTTTTAGCTTCTTTGGAACAAAGTACTATGGTGGACACATTGCCTGTCTTTATGACCTATCTTTAAAATGACAAAGCAGATCCCATAATAGCCCCTTTCATATTTCAGAAATAAACTGATACTAGAGAAAAAAGCAAAAAGGGACATGAAAAATCCTCTAACCATTTTTTCATGGGCTCTATCCTTTTTCTCCCAAACGCTCAACTATAAAAAGAGCAAGATGAATGGTATCTTGCAAAGTGTCAGAACTATTTCTGTACTTTATGTGTATGTATGTATGTGTCAGGGAACATAGTCAAAGAGATAGATTTCAGTTTTTTACTCCAATGTTATATTGGCAAATGGCATAGATGCAATGTGTGAAGTCTGTGTTTAAAATTGCCTCCTTTGTGTAGGTTTACCTTTTAAATTACCTTTTTGAAGAGGTTAATTAGAGACTGTTTTAAGTATATGCTTGAAATATTTAAGATAATAGAAACTATACCTATTTATGGATATTTTGAAACTGAAAGGCTTGCCTAAAGATACAATATTTTAAAATAATCTTAGGTTTTGAAACTAAAAGTTGGCCTCAGAAGCATTTTATGATGAATTTGAAAGTGTACTATTAACTTGGCCTTGTTAAAATATCTATTCTTTGATTAATCCTCACAGCTTTATATTTTAGAAAATTGATAATTTAGGAATTAAGCCTATGAAAAGTCTTTATTACTCATAAAATTCAGCCAAAAAGTTAGCTCTGATGACCTTTAAATTCAGTGTTGCTGCTTATTCAATAGTTTTTGTTTGTGCTTGCTTACTTATCAGTTTGTTTGTATGAGTCAGAACTTGTCTTTCAGTTGCTGAATTGGGGTAGTTTGAGTTCAAAGACGGACTAGGAAGCAGGGTTGGCCATCTACTTCTGAAATAACAAGCTTTTGAAAACCCTGTTACCAAAAAAGGAACATGGTTGGATATAGCATGAAAGATAAAGCCCAGATTGGAAGCTGCAAACATAGATTAATAATTAATGGCATGGAATGTATGAAGTATGGATCTAGTAAAGTTGGAGGATATGAAATGAGATGGAATGCATACACATTTATATTCTTAGGCAGTTGTGAGCTGAGATGGATTAGTATTGGCCACTTTGATTCAAACAATCATATGATCTTTTTATTTATTTTGGGAATGAAGACTTGAAGAAGAATTGTGCTGCATTAAAGTAAAAAAGAACATTTCAAGATCCATCCATTAAACCCTAATGATCAAAGACCATTACATTGCAATAGGTTTGAAGCACTAAATACTAAAGTTTGAAGACTCCTGAATTGTGAGTTTTCACTAAAGATGTCATCCAGGAAGAAGGTTATGACAAAGACAAGAGGGAAAGAAATGACAAAAATGGATGTCAGAAAAGACTGAATGCTGAAAGGCCAAAGGGGCGGGGGCTTGCTAAGTAGATTTCAAAGGGCAGCAGAAATCAGGGCAGAGTATTACAATGAGATGTTCAAAGAACTGTAGTTAGAAAATAAAAAGGAAGGAACTTGCTCAGTTTTTCTCAAGCTGAAAAAACTCAAAAATCTTAAAAGATCAAAGAAGCCTAAAAAGAAGATAGAAGAAATACAGAGTCACTGTATCAAAGAATTGACTGACACAGACCATTTCAAGAGTTAGCATATTATCAGGAACCAATAATGATGAAGGAAAAAGTTCAAGGTTCACTGAAGGTATTGGTGAAAAATAAAGCTTTAGAAACTGATAGAAACCAATTGAAATATTTCAACAAACAGATGTAGCCCTGGATGTGCTCGTAAGTCTATGTCAGAATACTTGGAAAATACCTGGCCAATTGACTGGAAGAGATCCATATTTTTTCCCATTAAAAAAAAAAAGAGAGTGATACAATAGAATGTAGAAATTATCAATGTCATTTATGTCACAAGTAATTTAACTCTTGTTGAAGATTATCCACAAATGGCTGAGACAACTACAAAAAATTCAACTGAATTTAAAAGAAGCTGTGGCACAAAGGAAATGATGTCAGATCTTGGTGGAAAGCAAAGAGTACCAGAATATTAATTACTTATCAGTACCCAGAAAACAAAAATCCTCACCACAGGGCCAATAGGCAACATCATGATAGATGGAGGAAAAATTGTCAAAATTTTTGTCTTGCTTGGATCCACAATCAGTAACCTTGGTACCAATAGTCAGTAGATCACAAAATGTATTGCATTGGGAAAATCTGATGTCAAGGACTTCTTTAGAGTTCTAAGGAGCAATGATATCAGTCTAAAGACTAAGGTGCACCTTCTTAAAGCCATGATCTTTTAAGTTACTTGCTATACATATGAAAGTTGGACAGTGAGTAAGAATGACAGAAGAACTGAGGACTTAGAGTTGTAGTATTGAAGAAGAGTATTGAATATCCCAGGGACTGTTAAAGAGCAAATATGTCTTAGAGAAAGCATAGTCTGGGTGCTCGTTAGAGGCAAGGATGGTGAAGCTTTGTATCACATATTTGGGTCATGTTTTTAGGGAAGGTTAGTCTTTGGGAAAGGACATTATGTTTGGAAAGCTAGAGGGTCAGCCAAAGAGAGGAAGACCCTCATCAAATTTGATAGATACAAATGGTAAAAAATGGGCTCAAGTATGTCAGAGGTGATGATAATGGCACAGGATAGGGCAAGGTTCAGGTCCATTGTTCATAGGGTTACTGTTAGTCACAGTTGACTCTGTAGCAACTAACATCAACAACAACGGATGCGATGAATTAATCAGAGCCTGGTGTCCAAATATGTCTCTAAATGTTAGGGCAACAAGGGTGCTTCTTAGAGACAGGGATAGTGAAATGTCTCATATACTTGTGTTATCACAAGGGGCGAGTATTTGGAAAGGACACCATGCTGGGAAAAGTAGAGGGTCAGTAAAGTAGAGGATGATCCTTCTTGAGATGGATTGAATCTGCAACACTGAGCTTGAACAAGGTTAAGATTATGATGATGGACACAATGGTGGAAATTTAATTCTGTTGTTCATAGGATCCCTATGAATTGTATTCAACTCTGCAGCAACATTGTGGCAACACCTAACAAGGACATTGTTGTTGTTGCTGTTGTTGTGTGCCATTTAGTCAAAACTGGCTTGTCGCTGACCCAACAGCAGTTTTTCAGAGACGATAAGCTTCACAGGAGGAGATTGTCCATCATTCTCCCACAGTATAGTGAGTGGATTCAAACCTAGCGCCTATGGGATTACAGCACAAATTCTTACCACTAGGACACTGTTGTTGTTGTTGCTGTGTACCATCATGTTAGAACTGACCCGTAACTGACCTACTGGTGGGTTTTCAGAGGCAGTTAATGACATAGGAAGAAATTGTCCATCCTTCTCCCATGGAGGGGCTGATACCCTTGATTGCAGTGCAGCTTCTTGCCACAAGCTACCAGAGTTTCCTACTAGGACACTTGTTTTTGTTGTTGTTGTTGTTGATTGCTATTGAGTCAAGTATGACTCGTAGCAACCCTATGAACCAAAGGCCTGAAGCCTTTCTCTAACTATCGCCATTTATGAAAGTTCATAGAGTTTCCAGAGGTATGTTGTTTAGGAAGTGGAAGCCATTCCTGCTTAGCTAGAATTCCAGAATACTAGAATTGTATTAATAGGCCATATTTCATTTATTTATTTTTTTGGCAACTGGATAAAAGTTTACAGAGCAAATTTGTTTTCCAACCATTTTTACCCATTGTGTTTCACAACATTATTGTAATTCTCACATTATAGCAACTATCTCCCCACTTCTTCCTTGTGTTTCTCATTTCATTGTGTATTTCTTTCCTAGCCATTCCTGTCTTCTGAAGTTCATTTCTGGGAAAATACTGTCCTTTTGATTGTGCATTGTTGACTGTGTGAGGAGTGCATTCCTCTCTGGTGTTTCATTAGTCATTTAATTGGCTGTAGGATAGGGAGCTCTGGTGGCCTAGTGGAAAGAAGCTGTGCTGCAATCTCTAAGGCACACAGTTCGAGGCCAAGAGCTGCTCTTTGGGAGTAGGGTGGGCAATCTCCTCCCATATGATTAACTTTCTCTGAAAACCTGTCCGAGGGTCAGCGATGGATCCATTCCAACTCGGTGGTACGCAGCAACAGTGTTTAACTCAATGTTGAGCCAGGAAGGTGATTTCAGTTCCAGGCTTGAAGGATGGCTGAGGTTGGGGAATCCTAAATAAAAGAATTTTTTTTTTTCATTTTGTATTATTACTACATAAAACAGATTTGTCATGCTCAATTTTCAAAACAAAATGCATTCATTCTAAATTTAATAATTGTCATTAATAGTTATAAAGAAAAAGATCTTTTTTTCTCTCATATTGATTTGGCTTGTAACATTCTTTCAATATTTATCCACCAAATATCCACACACATATTATATACAACACAACAGTGCACAAGCATATGGCCTATGTTATTGCATATTTTAAAAAATTCTTAGAAAGTGCACATTTGAATTAACAACAATTTTAGATAATATGCGACATTTCCACTTGTGCAAGTTTTGGTCCATTTTTTATTTTCCTGCAAGTTTTTGAGAAGAGGAACTAATTTTCAGTGACCCTTATGTAATCAGTAATGTGAATAGTTTCTAGATTATAAAAGATATCCAATAAACCAATCATAGATATGTAAGAACAGACGGAGTAAATCAAGCTTCTCTGAAGAAATTCAAAGTGCTCTTAAATTTTATGGGGTATGAAGTTGTGATGGGAGTTAAAAAACAAATCCAAATATTATTTTTGGAAAGAAAACATGCATCACAGTTTTACAACAGTTTCCCTGGGCAGTGAAAAGACTAAAGAAACTCTCTCTGCTACTGTTTGGCAAAATAAATAGACTCTTGGGATTTCAAAAGGGAAGGAGAGTGAAAAAAAGGCAGCAGAACATTGAGTAGAAAATCAAACACTTAGATAATCAGACCTGCAACACATGAACTTTTCTCAGTGAGCACTTTTCCTTCGCTGCAGTCACTTTTACTTTTAAATGTAAGAAATATTTTTGTTCTAATGCTTGTTTAAATGGCCACTGTTTAACACATGTGAGTCCAAAGCATGATAATCAATTTCTCTTATTTCTATTTTGTTTTTTTAAGGATATTGTCTAAAGTATCTATTCTCGTTACAACCTGAAAGTTAGCTATTTATAGCTTTTGTTCTTTCCTCTAAGAGTTACTTCCAAAAAACTACAGAGAAAACTATTTGTGATGTCCTTAGTCAGATGGGAATGTCCCTGTAGCAAGCAGCCATGGAAGTGGCAGGTATCTTATTGGAAAAGCAACCTAGAAAATACTGGTTTAGAAAGCCTCAAGTTTCGCATCATGCATAGATTGTTAAGGAAAGAGCCATTATTAATAATTTAAATTATTTAATAAGTGTAATGGTATAACATTTTAATAAGAACATAATTCCCCAAACAAAAAAAATTATACTTGATAAAGTGCAAGCCAGCACAGAAATGATTATAAATTCGATACTTAAATATTGAAGATGATGATGTAAACGATGTTAAGATTTATTTTTTTAACAGCAAAGCATTTAATCTTTGGAGTTTATACTTATAATGCTTAATAAATGTGTAACTATAAGTATATAATATTACATTTATTTCAAAAATACTTTAGGAACGTAATGAAGATTGAAGCAAAGCATAAAAATGCTCTTGTCAGTTTATAAATTATAAATTTATAAATGCAAAGAACATTTAGCACAGTGCTTTTCACATCAACCATACTAATAAAATATTTTGTAGCAATGTTGTTGATGTGTTTCACGACATATTTCCTCAGTACAATCTCCATGTCCACAGGACTTAATTACAAATTGTGTAGACACCATGAGATAACAGTCCAATGGCTACAAGAGACATTTAAAAAATTCCTCAATATATTTAAACTTAAAGGAAGTGTGAAAAAAGAAGAGTGATTAACATAAGTACGATTAAAGTAGCGCCAGTATTTATTTCATCATTGTATTCAAAAGAACTCCTCAGTTTCAGCAAGCAGGGTTGTGTCATTTGCATATCGCAGACTATTGATAGATCTTCCACCAATCCTGATACCACATTTCTCCTCATAGAGCCCAGCCTCCTGGATAATCTGTTCTGCATACAGGTTGAAAAGGTATGGAGACAGGACATATCCCTGGTGTACGCCCTTCCCAATTTTGAACCATGCAGTGTTTCCTTGCTCCATTGTAATGACCACTAAAGCACTTGCTGCAGAGGGTCAGGGACTGCAGCTTCCAATATGGATTGAGGCTCAATGTCAAGAAGACAAAGATTCTCACCACTGGACCAATTGGCAGCATTCAGGGTGGATGGTGAAGAGATTAAGATTGTTCACAGTTTTAGTTTGCTTGGCTCCACGGTCAACACTCTTGGAACCAGGAGCCAGGAAATTAAAAGACGTTTTGCAATGGGAAAGTCTGCTGTTAGGGACCTCTCAAAGGTACTCAGGAGCAACAGTGTCTCTCTGGAGATTAAGGTGCATCTGATACAGGCCATGGTCTTTGCAATCACTTGTTATGCATCAGAAAGTTGGACAATGACTAGGTAAGATAGCAGGAGAATTGATGCTTTTGACCTGTGGTGCTGAAGAAGAGTATTGAATGTACCATGGACTTCTAACAAAATAAACAGATTCATCCTGGAGAGGGTTAAACTGGGCTGCTCCTTGGAGGTGAAGATTCTGAGCCTTTGTCTGACATACTTTGGTCATGAAGTAAGGAGAGACCTGTCCTAGGAGAAGGACATCATGCTTGGTAGCGTGGCAGGCAGGCCCAGGAGGGGAAGGCCCTCTAGGAGGTGGATTGGTTCAGTGCCTGGGGTAATCGGGATGGGTCGGAGACAGTGAGATTGACACAGGACAGAGCAGGGTTTAGGGCTGTTGTACATAGAGTCGCTATGAGTTGCAAGTGACTCAATGGCATCTAACAACAACATTCAAAAGAACTGTAACTGAAGCAAAAGCAATGTGGAGAAGGGTGAGTCTAATTTCTGCTACATCCACAAGGAGAATTGTCCCCATCAACAGCATCCACAACACAAATCCAATTCCCACAAGTAAAGCTATATCCTCCCATACTTTTGCACCCACTTACAAGGTTTGGAATCTTTTGCAGTGACCACATAGACTTGACAGAACCATATTTGTGGTTATGGGGATTATTAGGGAAGTAAACAGGTTGTAATTCAGTTTATCGGAAAGACAAACTTCAGTCAAGAGAGTTTCTCAATTAACAGTGAATATAATTAATCTCTCAGTTCAGAGAATTCCTCAATTAACAGTACAACTCAGCAGTTCAGAGACCTTCTCAATTAACATGAAGATATAACCCCTCATTCAAGAGAACTTCTCCATTAACAGCAAGATAGAAACCATTAAATCAGAGAGCTTCTTAGTTAACAGGAAGATACAATTTCTAGTGCCGGGATATCTGGCCCCAAAGGACGCATTCTACACTCTGTTTCTTCTTCTTTCCTGTAACCCATTTTCTCCTACTGAAAGGGATCAAGAAACTATTCAGTCCCCTTCATGACAAACTAACACATCCTACTTGCATGACAAAGAGCAGCTCTTGATGATGTAGGTTGGCCATCATGTTTGCAAGGCAGCAGAGTTGAGGCTGCCGGATCAGATTAAAGATAATTTCATAGAGAAGCCAAATTTTTAGCAACAGACACACTACTCTTCAAGAACCACAACCTAGAATGAAACCAAGGGTCTTCCTCTCGTTCATCAACGTTTCAGAGTATCATGTCCCTCTCCATGGCATAGCTTCTCCTAGCAACATGCCCAAAGTATGTTGGTCAAACCCTTGCTTCACATCTTTGCCTCCAAAGAGCATTCTGACTGCACCCTTTCCAAGACATATTTGTTTGTTCTTTCGGCCGTCCATCAGATGTTCAGCATTTTTCTCAACACAACAGCTCAAAGGCATCAATTCTTCTGTCATCCTTATTCATTGTCCAGCTCTCAGATGCATAGCAAATTATCAGAAAGACCATGATCGCAATCACCTTAGTCCTCAAACTGACAACATTACTTCTCAATTTTTTAGAAAGGTCCCTATCTATAGACTTTCACAGTGCAATAAGTCTTCTAATTTCCTGATTGCTGGTACCAAGGGCATTAATAGTTGATCCAAGTAAGGTGAAGGTGTTTTGGCATTGAGATGCAATCCATATTGAAGGCTGTAATCTTTGATTCTCTGCAATAAATGTTTCAAGTTATCCTTATTTTCAGCAACAAGGTTGTGTCATCTGCATACCGTAGGTTGATGAATCTCCCTCTTATTCTGATGCCACATTCCTCTTCTTAGAGTCCAGCTTCTCGAATAATTTGCTGAGTATACAGATTTAATAGATATGAAGAGAAAATACAACCCTGACACACTCCTTTCTTAATTTTAAACTATATAGTGTTCCCTTGCTCTATTCACACAACAGAGTCTCCTGGTCTACATATAGGTTTTGCATGAGCACAATTAAGTGCTCTGTGACTCCCAATCTTATCAATTTTAGCCACCAGTTATTATGATCCACACAGTCAAATGGCTTTTAATAGCCAATAAATCCTAAATAGACAATATTCTAGTATTCTTTCCTTGTATCCATGATCCATTTGGCATCAGCAATGATATTCCTGGTGCCACAGCCTTTTCTAAATTCTGCCTGAACTTCTGGTAGTTCCCTATCTATGTACTGCTCTAGCCATTTTAAATGATCTCCAGCAATATTTTGCTTACCTGTGATATTAATGATATTGTTCAATAGCTTCCACGTTCTGTTGGATAACCTTTCTTACAGTACCACCAGGTCTTGGGTTAAAGCTGCTTGCCTTCTTGCTCTGTTAGAAGATATTTTCATGTCATTTGCTCCCCTCTGGACTGCAAAGTGTTTTCCCAGGTGGGTCCAGTGGGGATGGCTGGTTGAACCCAGAGGCTCCATCCTCCTTTGCTTCCTTAGCTGTCAGTTGTATTTCCTTTTTGTCACTGGCACTGGGTTCAGGGTCAATTCTGGAGTAAAACTCAGAGTTAAGGTTACCTATAGGAAAGGGAGCAAACCTAGAGAGAACAAACTTGTGAGTTACAAATAGAAGGGCTTTGAGGGTGTTGCTTTCAGGTTTACTGGGGAGGAGAGTGGCAAAGGTGGCCTAGGTAACATTGGATACCCTAGGCATTCTTTTTTTTTTTTCTCCTTCCCCACCCAGGGGTCAGATGGCACAATCTGGGGACTGAGGAGCTCACCCTGAGGGCCGCGACAGCTCGCCCCAAGCTGGGGGCCGAGGGCAGCCCGCCCCGGGCAGAGGGCCGCGACGGCTCGCCCCGAGCCAGGGGCCAAGGGCAGCCCATCCCGAGCAGGGCAACACCGCCCAGGAGCTGGCTGGTATACTCCCCCTCCAATTGCCCCTACCCCAGTCTGGTCCCCTTGCCTGATTGAGGACTCTTTGGTCAGGAATAGTGTTTCCAATTCCAGCACTGCCACTTTTACCACCCCATAAGTGGTCATACTATATTTTGAAGTAGGTTTCACTGCCCTCCCCCTTTATATATGATAAAGGGAACCTGAGAATTGTGAACAGATTCCCCTCAGGAGAATGCAGAAGCATTCAACAGAACAAAATATGTGGTGATTTTAGGATGTTGGTCCTCTTGTGCATGCTGCCCCTGTTAAGGTCATCAGACTCACAGTGACTTTCAGCAATCCATTGCATAGGTAATCGTCTTCTTTGGCCTGTCCAAGGAAACCCAAACCTGTAGATGGTGGGCATGCATCCCATCCCCCACCTCCTACGCAGGCGCCAGCGGGGTGCGCGCCCCTCACCCAGCACAGGAGTCCTGCGGAAGGCGCACGGCCCCTGCAGCACGGGCGGCTGTTTGTGGCGCACCCCCCCACCACGCCGCAGGGGCACTTGGCGGGTGCGCGGCCCCTCTTATGCGGGCAGCAGGTGGGCATCCGCTTCCCCCACAGCCGCCATCCTGGCTCCAAAGATTCTCTCCAAACCAAGTCCACCTTGCGGCAGTGTGGTGGCTTCACTGTACCAATCTTCAGGAGGGTCTGCGCCCAGAATCCATCCTGGGTGAGGGAATCCATTCGTTCTGGCTGTGGAAGCCTCATGGAGCTGCAGCGGCTGTTCGGTGCAGCGCGGGCTCTGTGGGGAGGGGGGGGTTGGGAGCCACGAGACTCACCCATTTCTCCTTGGGAATCCTTGAATTCCTGTTGTTGAGCCTCGATCTTCACTGAGGGCCAGTCATCAACTGTTTAAGTGTTCAATTATTAATAAGCCAAAGTCTGTGGAAAGCCATAATGGCCCTGCTTTAAGTGATTCGATGCTCCCGCAGCTCACCACACTGTCTCTGCCTCTGCCGCCATCTTGGATATCCCTGGATAACCTTTCTTGGGAATGGGAACAAATCTGGATCTCTTCTAATCCATTGACCAGACAGCTGTCCTCCACATTTCCTGGTATAGACTGGTGAGCACATGTAGCACTGCATCTGTTAACTGAAATAAGTCAATTAGTATTATATCAATTCCTGGTGCCGTATTTTTTGCCAGTGCCTTTGGCTCCTGCTCATAATGTATTTCCTGAAATTTTTCAATGTCAGTCAGTTTTTCCTGGTACAAACTATGTTTGTGATCATTGTTCTTCATCTCAACTGACTGCTGAAAACATATTAGCTGAAAATATAAGAGTCTGAGGATAATGTACAGATAGAAAATACATTCAGAATGTATGGGTTCATGAAACTTTAAAAACACTTGAAGGACAAAGTAACTTAACAAGACTATATGGAGGGAAGCAATGAGAAACTAGGAGAAACCATATGCAGAGATCAGACTAAGAATCCTGTACACCTTACAGAAATATTGGCAAATTATTCTGGCTCTTTGAGGAATATGCATTGGAAACTTAGACTAGAGTCAGAGATACTAAGTAGGAGATTATAGCAATAGTCTTGGGAAATGGTGAGGTCATTAATAATGCAGTGGAAATGATGATGGAGAGAAAGGAATAAAGGAAATGCAGATCTGATTAAACCTAGTGACAAGTGGGAAGTAGGTTGAGGTTATAAAATATGAAAGAATCTAGAGAGATATTTTTCGGGAAGATGCTTCCTTAGTAATTAAGGAAGGCATGATTGATGGTATTTTTAAAACCTAAATAGACAGAGTTGAATGACTTTCTGAAATCCAGACCTCACTCTGCTTGCAAATCCATGCACCCATGGAACTGTGCAAAGCACTCATTTGACAGAGTATGACAACTCTAGAAATAAACCATGTGGAATATAGGAGTGGAGTATATAAACCCTGCTGGTAAAATGTATTCCCTCTTCCTAGAATTTCAGTTCTTACTGAGCTAGTCTCTTTTATGACCAAAACAAAGCAATGTTGATAGTAGATGCATACAGTCTCCAAGGTCAATATCCAGAGCCAGTAGTAGCTCATAGAATAGGACATAGCTTATTTTCTGACCTCCCCAGGGTCTATAGAATGAAAGTTCTCCTCTTTTGGGAAGAGTATGAGAATGATACAGGCACAGAAGCTGCTTTTCTCTAGGATTTTATAGCCTTCTTTCTAGCAGGCCTTTTGTTTGCCCTCACCAATCCTGAGAAATTTATTTTTGCTATGATGATTTAAAATGTCCCTGTTTGAAAGAAAGAGCCACTCCATTTATCAAAGTCTTTCTTTATTCCCTAGTGTCACATCTTCTCTTGTTTATGTTCTGAACCTTTTCTGCTCTGCTAAATCCTCTCATTCCTGTCTCTGTCAGAATTCAGTGGCCTCTGTTGCTCTATTCTGTTCCTCTCTCACCCTTTCCCACAGGTCTGCCTGTGACTAGTTGTCCTGTATGATGTGAAACATGGCCTGTCTACCAACCACTATCTCATCCAAGCATTTCCTTCAGTGAATCTTAATCTTGTGCTGGGTGGAACACAAAAATAACTCAGTCAGGGATTCTGGCCTGGGGTCAGCAACAAAAATCTATGGGCTAAAATGTTCCTCTACTGGGAAATAGAAATCAAATGGAAGATAGGAAGCAGGGCTTCACCACATCATTATCAGGATGTAAGAAGTAAGGAATGGACTGACAGAAGCTACCCTTGTTTTAAGTATAAAGAAAGGGTAGCAAATAAAGCCTCAGCAATGAGAAGACCACTGAGGCAATCTCTAGAAGCTCGGACACCTAACCAGAATCATGTTGGCAGCTAGTTTTGATTTTTATGTTCAATCTTTCTCATTTTTTAAGACATGTAAGTGCTATCCTCGTATTTTTTGCCTTCCCTTTTACATCCATGTATACAATATACGGTGATAGCAGCTGGCTGTTTGTGCTAATAAATCTAGACGGCCATTTTGAAAATGTGCCAGACAGCATCGGCAGCATGTTTTCATTGTCAGTGCTGCCATCTGTTCCTCAGCGCTGGGATGTGAATTTCCTGGCAAACATCTCTCTAATTCTGAACTATCTCTCACCCCCTGCTAGAAACATTCACTCACTGGAGTGACTTTTTTTAAGGAATGATCTCTATAGAGGCAGAGCTGTTTTTAAATGGAAGAATCTGGAACATTTTTAATCATAACAAACACATTTCCTCTATAGCCAGGCAAAAATATATTTCCATTGTTAATACTTCCCCCTAAAAAAATAAAAACAACTTACTGCATTTTTGTTGATCTCAGGCGTAATGTTTCAAGTAAGATAAACAACAGATTTTTGTTTTTGGTCTTGTTCACATTTAGCTCTGTAGATAAGTTGTAGAGCTTGATCTGAGCTCTTTTATTTTCTACATAAAATTTTCCTTTTCACTCACTCTTAAAATTACAGTAATTTGAGCAATTCCATTCTTTTTGAAAGAGACAGCTAATGCCAAAAGTATTTCAAGTGATAAAGGTTTTTGAGATGGGAGACAATTTAGCTGAGGATTAATAGCTATGATTGCTACTTATTAAGGAAAATGCCTGTAACTAAATGTTCAGATACCAGAAAGATAGTCGAAATCCACACAAGTGAAAATTAACTGTTTTCTAAAGTAAGCTTAAAAACTATGCCTGTGCAATATTTTTAATTTTTATAACCTCTGGGTTTTTTCCCATAATGATGGCAATGAATATCTGAGGCACTAATTTAAAAAATAAGCATAACAAATTTGGGGGGGAAAAGGTTAATTTCTATAGTTTATGAAATTTTTGAAAGGCTTTAATTCTAAGTTAAAAAAGGAACTTTGCATTTCTATATTAGTTAAAGCATTAGACTAGTGAAACATATTTCATTAACTCATTAACTACCTGAGTAACGCAGATGGCACAACCTAACTTCCTGAAAGTGAGACAGATTTGAAACATGTGCTATTGAAGATCAAAGACTACAGCCTTCAATATAGATTATATCTCAATGTCAAGAAGACAGAAATCCTCACCACTGGGCCAGAAGGTAGCATCGTGATAGATGGAGAAAAGATTAAAATTGTCAATGATTTCATCTTACTTAGATCCACAGTCAGCCTCCTTGACTACTAGCAGTCAAGAAGTCAAATGATGGGTTAAATTGGGAAAGTCTGCTGTCAGATATCTCTCCAAAATACAAAGGAGCAATGCTGTAAATTTAATGACTAAGGTGCACCTGAAAGGACCATGTTGTTTTCAACCACTGGTTAGGCATCTGAGAGCTGGACAATGAAAAAGGATGACAGGAGATTCTATGCCTTTGAACTGTGGTGTTGAAGAAGAGTACTGAATATTCTATAGACTGCAAAAAGAACAGCTATATCTTGGGGAAAGTGCAGCGAGAGTGCTACTTGGAGGCAAGAACTCTGATGCTTTGTCTCACATACTTTGAGCATGTTTTTAAGAGGGGCTGTTCATTGGAAAGGGACACCATGCTTGGAAAGTGGTCTCAAGTATGTCAGAGTTGATGAAGATGGTGCAGGATAGGACAGGGTTTATATCTGTTGTTCATAGAGTTACTATTAGTTGTACTTGATTCAGTGGCACTGAACTACAATAAAAGAACAACATAAAAGAACTTTAGCCTATTCATAAGAAGTTGTACTGCTTACCCAAAGACGTGCATTTTGAATCCACCTACTGATCCTTGGGAAGTACATGGGCAGTCTCTTCCCATTCAATTTATAGCCTCTCAAACCTTGCTGGAGGATAAGCTAAGAGTATGGTCCAACTTGACAGCACATAACAATAATACTCTGTTGTTGTTGTTGTTAAGTGCTGTCAAGTTAACAAAAGATCTGAACCCTGTTCTAGTCCGTGCTATTCTCACACTTTTTGACACAGAAGAGCCCACTGTGGCACTCACTGGATCAATCTACTTGACTGAGGGTCTTCCTCTCCTTCACTGACCCTCCATCCTTCCCAACATATGTCCCTCTACAAGGAATAGCACCTTCTAGCAACATGATCAAAGCATATGAGACAAAGCGTCATTCCTGTCTCCAAAGAGCACTCCAGCTGTACCCTCCCCAAAACATATCTATTTGTTTTCTTGCCCGTCCATGGGATGTTCAGTGTTTTTCTCCAGCACCACAGCTCAAAGGCTTAAATTCTATCCATTGTCTAGTTCTCAGATATATAGTTAGTAATCAGAAAGACTATGGCCTGAATCAGACATACCTTAGTCCTCAAACTTACATTACTACTAATCAGTAACTTCGAAAGTTTCCTAACTACAGATTTTCTCAGTGCAATATGTCTCTATTTCCTGATTGCTCCTACCAAGGGCATTAATTGTGGATCCAAGCAAGACAAGGAAAGCATAATAATTCAGAAAGGTATTCTTGTTGTTGTTAACTGTCGAGTCAGAACCAAATCATAGCTTACCCTCCAGCAGATTTTCAAAGACAATAAATCATACAAGGAGAAGATTACATAGGGTCTTTCTACTATAGAGCAGTGGATAGATTCAAACCATGTGCCTGTGCATTGGCAGTGAAACTCCTTACCACTAAGCCACCAGACCTCCCAACCCTCTTGAATAACTTGATCTTCATAAATTGACTAATACTTTTTAAAAAAAGACAACACACCCATACAAAATACATTTAAAATGAAGAAAAGTAAAAATAAAATAATACATTAGGAAAATATTCTAATTATTTTAAGATACAAAAGCTAATATACAAATAGATTATTGTATTACCTTTGGAAAAATATGCATAGGATATATATAATTTATGAATATAGAAGACTCAAACATACTTAGAGTTTTGTAAATGCAACTCATCTATAGTAAGCAAAGCAACCGTGTCCACATGTTAACAGATTTTAATGACTAAAGGAACTACTTTACCTGAAAGTTTGCAGGGGTTTGGGAGATTAGAGCTTTTCTCTGAGGAGCATAAATTGACATGCTCTTGCCATCTTTCAGAGAGCTCTGGTGGCCTACTGGATAAGGAATTGTACTGGCAACCCAAATACAAGGGATTCAAATCCACCAGCTGCTCCTCTGGAGAAAGATGAGCAGTTTCCTCCTGTATAAACTACCGCCTCTGGAAACCCACTGAAGGATCAGCTTTGCGTAGGTTCAGATTTGATGACAATGAATTTTATTTGTGGGGGTTTTTTTATCAGTGTCTAAATTATTTATATACAATGAATTGCTAATTTTCATTCTAAGAGTCCTATCCTAAGAAAATAAGCATAAATGCAACACAGATATAATATACAAAATATCCATTAACGTTGTTGTTGTTGTTGCTGCTGTGTGTCAGAGAATTGAAACCGACCCATAGCTGACCCCCTGGTGGGTTTTCACATGGGAGGAGATTGCCCATCCCTCTTGAGAAATAACTCATATGTCTTGAAATAAAAATTAGCTACACAATGGTCAGTATCATATAAACGTGTGACACCATGCAATTTACTGCCTCTGAAAATCGACTAGAGGGTCAGAAATGGGTCAATTCCTGCTCCATGGTACACAACAACAACAATTATAAATAATGATTTAGAAGCGCTGGTAAGGACACTGAAAAAAGATCATCATGATGTGTGTAAATAGTGATATGATAGTAAATAAAATAAAGTGCAAAAACTGCTGATAAGATTTCAACCACATAGATGATTGTGTGCTTGTGTATGTAATACATCCAGAAGATAATTGGAAGAAAATCATCAATGTGCTAATGATGACTATTTCTGGACTTCTGGATGAAATTACATATTATTTAAATGTTATCGTTCTTCCTATGAGCTTAATCCACTAGGTACTCCATGGAAGAAAGATGGAGTAATCTCCTCCTGTTAAGATTTACAGCCTCAGAAATTTGATGGATGGATGCTGTGAGTCACAACTGACTCAGTGGCACTGAGTTTAAGTATCTATTTCTGAAGTACTCCTCCTTGATCATGTGTTAGATTTTTTGATCTATATTACATATGAAAAGAAACCAAGGAGTCTTGTGAATACTTGAATTCATTTTCACAGATGCCATATGTTCCACTATCAACTCTTAACTGAAAGCATATTTTAAAAGTCAACTCATGCATATATTACCCATAGCAGTTCATTAAAAATTAATATTGGAATCAGCTGGCAAAGCAATCATAAACATCATTCAAGTAATATTTTTAAAGAGGACAATTTTAATAAGATTATTTTATCTGTCTTGTTTTAAGCCCATGTAATAAAAATATACTTTGTCTGTCTCTCATCTTGGAAAACATAAGAATTTGCCTGACTATACAATTCATTTTAAGCTTATAATATCTATCACTTCAGCCAAGTCTACCTAGGGCTTTCTTTCCTGAAGAACAAGAGCTTTTCATTTTCTGTTCCTCTAAGCTTATCTAATGTCACAATAGAATAACAATAAGTCTTCATTATTTGTTTTCCAGAAAAGAAAGGATTGAAAGGTCAGCACAGATGGTTTAGAGATTGAATCCATTCCACAAATTGCACATGATATCAAGGGTTCCCTCTATTAATGCTGCATGGGTAGAAGAGCATTTTGTGCTCCGTAAAAATAATGAAAAGACCTTGTGTTTACATGGATTGATAATTTATTAATAGAAGCAACAACAGATGCTAAAGTAAAATCATAAAGGTGCCTTGACATATGAAAATTGTAAATACAAATAAAACTCTATTTGCTTCCTAAACTATGGTGGTCTAGTATGTATGGAATAGGCTGCAGCTCTCTGGCCGTTTGAATCCACCAGCAGCTTGACTGGAGTATAGGCAATATTGAGTACACGCAGTATTGTTCCATGCAGATTACAGCCTTAAGAAATCTATTGGAAGCTCAGCTGTGAGTTGGTTCTGGCACAATGGCAATGAGTGAGTTAGGGCTGCCATAGCAAAGAACCAGAAACTGCGTGATTTAAAACAATTAGATTTACTCTGAGTTCTGTGATGCCACAAGTCCAAAATGAAACTGTCAAGCCATGCTCCCTCTGACGACTATAGCGAAGTATTCTAACTTGCTTCTTTGTAGATTCTCCTGCTTCCTAACATTTCTTGGTTTAAAGCTGTACTGCTCCTGCAGTCACATATCTTCCTCCCCGTTTGTCTCCTTCTATGGTCATTGGATCTAGGACCTACACTAACAGTGTGACCTAGTGGTAAGAAGCTGTGCTGCGATCCCAAAGGCATGGGGTTCGAATCCACTAGCTACTCTGTGGGAGAAGCATGGGCAATCTCCTCCCATACAAATACTGTCTCTGAAATCCTGCTGCAGGGTCAGCTATGAGTCAGCTTGGCCTAGATGGCACACAACCACCACCACTATTAATAATGTGACTGTGAGTTAAAAATTAATTCAAGGCCACCTAACAACAACTCATCCAGTATGTTCACATTGGAACTTAAATTATTTTACATTTTAACTGAGTTTATTGTCCAAGTGGATGTAAAACATTTAGAATAATAGTAAACCCAGTGCAATTAGATTAAAATTATACTCTTAGCCTATTGATGGATTTTCCTCCTTTGCATTTCTAGAAATGAATTTATGCTTGTATTGTCAATGGAAATCATGTGGAATATTTAGAGTTCTTTTTCTTTTTCCTGTCATAACAACAAATCTTATCATTTCTACCTCAAAAATATATCTAAAAACTGTTTCCTAAACTTCTTAATCATAATCAATAGTGGTCACAAAAGCCCTTTTCACTCTTCCTCAGCTCTTATATGTAGATAACACTGGAAAAGTACTCTCAAAATATATATTTTTTTAATCATCATTTCACCACTTAAAACTAGTTGATGAATTCTGTACTTCTAAGAAAGTTCTGTTTCTTACCATTGCCTGTTAGATCATTCTGGCTTTCCCAGGCTCAGCACCTAAACCTTTCCCCATCTATCTTCTACATTTGTTCCGCCAACCTCATTTCAAGTTCTTATGTGTGAGTCAAGATCATTCTGCCTTCCAAGACTTGACACTTGCTATGTATGACCACCTTTATTATTGCTCTTCCTCCCACATTTTACATAGATGCCTTCTTTTCACCCTTCAGTTATCTATTTAACATCTGTTTATTTTATCTTTACCAAATTGTCCTTTTTTACCTAAATTTAATAGTTCCCATTCACTGATTTCCTTTACACTTCACACGATTGATTTTTGCAACAGTTTCTAAGTATATATGTACATTTGAGTATTGTCATGACTGGGTAAGTAACAGACTAAGGGACGATGTACGTTGTTTTCTTTTTTACTTTACAAGACTAGATTATTTGTTTGCTGTACAAAACTTAGTCATTTGGCTTGGGCACTAAGACTACAAGAGAGAGCAGCTACTGTTCTTGTTCATACTCATAATCCTGTAACTAAAGTCAGCTGAAGCATGCCAGCAATAAACACAGAAGTGGAAGAATTGATGTTTCCTTGGAAACCATGTAAGGACTCACAGAGGAAGCCTTTCAAATAAATTATCAATCAGTTATTTGAATTCTACTAACACAAATAACTACTGAGTGGAGGCAGGAAAGAATATAGTCCAAGTTAGAAAGAACTTGATTCTATAAATGTAGGACAAACCATACATATATATTATGAAGCAGATTTATATAATATCATTTTTACTATATTGATCCAGACTTAAATTTAACTCTGTGTGTGTGTGTATTCTATAACATTGAAGCCTCTCTTAGTGACTTTCTCTCTTTTTTTTATAATAAACATGGTTTAATAGGAAAATAGAGAATAAATTTTTTGTTGAATATACTACATTGCTTTCCACCAGTGACCCTGGAGTAATAGCAAATTTACACTTCAGTAGTTGCAATGCTCAGATCTGACAGGTAGTATATTGTGTTTGCTGATAGATAAAGTGTGGTATAGATCTAAGTGGTTTTGTTCTGAGTGCTCACTTTATTCTGAAAATATCATTTATTTAATGCATTGCTACCCAAGCCCAGCATCTGAAGGGTTGACAGATTACTTTTTGTATTTCTTATTGCAAAATTCATATATTAAGAAATTAAGGTCTATGGGCTTTGTCAGTAAACCAGTATAAAATAAAAATTTTATTTAAAAAAATTAAGATCTATACTTCACCAAAAGTCTGTACTTGAATTGACATGAACAGTATAAAACAAAAGCTTTTCTGTTACACAATCATGTCCTTACTTTGTTACATAGATATAATCTATTTTATCATTGAAAACATGAAGTTTGATTTCAAGTAGGCCGTCCACATGTCAATCAAAAAAATGGCTATGGGAGCCAGAGTTAAAAAATTCACTATCAGATGAGTAAAATCGACTACTGGCCCCATGGAGTTACTGTGCTTTGAAAAAATTAAAACTAAAGGGCATGTCTGAAACAATAACTTACTTCATAAAAAGTTTGCATACTAGCAAATAGCAATGATTTGTTGATTAAAGTGGCTAATTGTTTTCTTTGCATGTAATTTGTTTTCTATTATTTTATATTAATATAGTTGTTGTTGAGTACAACTGAGTCACAACTGACCCATAGCTGACCTTTCAGTAAGTTTTCAGAGGCAGTTAATTACACAGGAGGAGATTGTTCATCCTTTGAGATTGGAGCACAGTTTCTTACCACTACTGTTTTTGTTGCGTACCGTTGAGTTAGAACTGACCCACAGCTGACCCTCCAGCAGGTTTTCAGAGGCAGTTAATCACACGGAGAAGATTGCCCATCATCCCCTCACAAAGCAACACATGAGGTAGAACCACATGAAGTATTGTAGTGCAACTTCTTAGCACTTCTTGTTGTTGTTGTTGTTGTGTGCTGTCGAGTCACCTGTGATTAATAGCCATCCTATGTACAACATCCCTAATCCCTACTCTATCCTGTGCCAATCTCATTTCCTCTGACACATCTATTCCCATTACCCCAGTCACTGAAGAATCCATCTCATTGAGGGTCTTTCTTTCTTGCCTTGACCCTCCACCCCCACCCCCAAGCATGACATTCTTCTCCAAGAACTGAGTCTGCCTTGCAACATATTCAAAGTATGTCAGATGAAGCTTCAGAATCCTTGCCTCAAAGGAGCAACCTGATCTCACCCTCTCTAGAACAAACCTATTTGTTCTCCTAGCCATCCATGGTTGTTGTTGTTGTTGTTATGTGCCGTCAAGTCGCCTGCTACTCATAGCGACCCTATGTACAACAGCCCTAAACTCCGCTCTGTCCTGTGCCAATCGCACTGTCTCTGACACTCCCATCCCAATTATCCCAGTCACTG